>NW_012267244.1:1758721-1778502 GCF_000151885.1 Dipodomys ordii | reverse complement strand
TAGTAGAGTTTGAAATTTGGTATTGATATTCCTCCAGCAGTGTTCTTTCTGTTGAGGAGTGTTTTTGCTATTCGGGGTCTTTTATTGTTTGTGAACAATTTTTTAGTTCCATATTAAGCAAAATTAGGAAGCTGCATCACAATCAAGGTATCAGGGATCAACTGCTGGTTGGGAAAATTAGGCAATTTCACAAGTTTTTCTACCACCAACTTAAATAATTGAAAGGATGATTTGTGTTTCAAAGTAAATGAAAATATCTGAATATTATCTTAGAGAATTATCTTAAGAGTCCTCAGGTTCTCCTAACTTTTCTTGATAATTTTCCTTAACCAAGAGCTTGTTTCTTAGGCTTTCAGGCTTATATAGTTAAATTTTCCAAGGCAAGAAAACAAATCCATCTCTATGTTAACTCCTCTACTGGATGGGTCATAAGAATACTATGTGTAATTCAGTGCAAAAGAAAGGTCTCTCTCTTTCTCTCTTTCTCTCTCTCTGTTTTTCTCTCTCTCTCTTACATACACACACTCACAGAGTTTTACAATCTTCAATGTGATACAATTTCACATGTATCAGAAAACTCACATGAGCTTCATAAGTTGCTTTTCATCTAAAACTGAGAGAATGCAACATAGAATCTATCTTTCTAATGTCATTGTACATGTTTACAAAGTACTTCAAAGATTACAGAATTGATTTGTCTCAGCAATCTGAATATTCATGTCTAAGTGATCAGATCCTTTTCTTGCTAAGGACAGATCAATATGAAAAGTTAAATGATTATCAAGAGCTTGCTCAATGAGCTAGAATTTTGAATAAGAGGCTGTATTTAGGTAAATCAATGTATAATGAAAGAAAAATGAAATATTTGCACTCTAATTATGGAAAACAGCAAAGGTTTCTATATTAGCATTGAAAGAGTTGTAAGATATTATCTTTTCAGAAAACACAGTTTAGCAAATGTAATGATTCTGTTCAAAATGTCTTTGGGCTACATAAGTTCCTCCTTTGGGCAAGTTATGGGAATAATGCATCCATAATCTAGCTTTATGATTTTCCTTTCTCTACTTCCAAGATGATTTCTCCATTGTTTGGCAAATGTTTTCTTTTTACATAGGATTAACACCAAATTTAAATGGTGTATCTTTGTAGCAATTTAATATTTCCTAGTTTTGATATAGTTGTATAAAAGACTTCTGGTTTAACTTTTTAAAAATTATCTTATTTTCTCAATTTCCAAAGTTTTCAAGGAAGCTTCACCAAATACAATGAATCTCCAGGTTTTCTTGTTCCTTCCTTATCCTTCAGTTCCTTGGGATTGTACTCCAAGTGAGAAAACATGAGCAATTTGTATGGAATGTTTCAAAAGGTCTAAGTTTCAACTAGTAGCTGACTCAGTGATAAGCTAGCCAGGAGGAGAAATGAGCCACAGGAGAAACCACTTCCAAACCAAGAACCAATTTAATCGTAGACCTTGATTCTGAATGAATCCGGAGTGGTTTCATTATCAGGAAGGGACAACATGGAAAATCGTGTTTCAGGCAATGACAAAATGTTGAAAGTCGCACGCTGGGTTTTGACTAGGACTAACCAATTGCTCAATAATAGTGAATATGTGACAGATACTCAGAGAGTAGATATAATGTTAATCAATTCACGATGAATATTAAACCAAACAAAACTTCTATAGCAGGTTCAATCAAAATCAATAGTAAATAAAATAAAATTATTGTAGTATGAATAGAAATATAAAGGGAACTTATATAATAGTGAAAAATCTATAAACAGGAAATTATAATTGAACCTAAAATTATACATCCTTATAAAAGAAAATACAGAAATCCATGCAAAATACTGATAAAGTCGCCATTGACATGAGTTCTCAGAGTATTCCCATTTTTAAAAAGTTGACACAACAGACAAGAAAGTAAAAATGGTATTTAAAAAACCTGAACAACACCAATGATTTAACTTTTTAGATGTATTTAGAAGTTTGAAACTCCCAAATACTAAATATAATTTTCAGAGCACAGAAAGAAACTTTTACATGTATTGATTTAGTTTGGGGCACAAATAAATCTTAACATATATGTACATAGATATACCTATATCTATTAAAATAGATGTAGATATAGATTTTAATAACTACAACACAGACCATGCTCTCTTGCCATATTTGAATAAGAAGTAATCAGTAAAAATCATATAGTATATTATGTGGTTGGAAAGCAGAAATGCATTTCTAAATAGCTCACAAGTTAGAGAATAAAAAAGTACATAAATAATTTAGCACTAAATCATTAGACAAGGCATTGGTTGAACACCAAAGAAGAAATTCTGAAACATTCAACATTGAATGGCAATGAAGAACTACGTGTTTACAAGTCAAAATTGGTAGTGTATAACATGAATAGATTTGCTAAAAATAAGTATGATTGAAAGCAATTAAGCATAGAATTTACAAAAACAGCAAATGTACAGAAGGAAACAAAAATCAAAGAAATAAGAAGCCAAGGAGTCATTGAGAAAATAAAAATTAATGAAAGGAAAAGAACAGAGAAGTTAACAATAGAAGTTGGTAGCGGGAAACCAGAAATTAGAAGTTGGAAAAAGAGAGAATAAAGAATTTTGAGTTTGAAGAGGCACACACAAGCAATGTTAGAGAAGATATTTCTAAAATCAAAATTTGATAAACAAATACATGACTATTTTAAATGAAAAATCATTTTTCTAAAACAATTACACATTTTCAATATAAGTAGAATATCAGGGGATTCTAAATATTTTTAAAGTAATTCAAGATGAGTTGCCATGAAAAAGATATAAACTGAAGCAGTTTTAGAAATGATTCTACAAAGCCTCCAGTAAATAGATAATCCCTTTTATCAAATCTGTCCAAGAGCCTTGAAAAGAGGAAAAGCAACCAACTTATTTCATGAAGTTAGCATACGCATGATTCCAAAGCCAGGCAAGACTGTTGATGAGACTTGGAAAAACAGATTCTAAAACTTGTATAAGAGAGTAAAGAGCCAAGAATATCTATGGCAATTTTGAGAGAACTGAAAAGAGAGTAAGTTGGGAGAAGATGTTCACTTGACAAAAGAAGAAAATAGCCCAGAAATTTACTGATACATAAATGACAACTTATACTCAGGTGAACAGTTGCACCTTGGTAAATGAAGAATATGTTGTTGGCTATGAGCAGGCCCATAATTCTAGTTACTCAGGAGGCTCAGATGAGAAGCATCAAGATTAAAAGTAGATGGAGAAGAAAAGTCAACAAGATTTCATCTCCAAAATAACCAACCTACAGCTGGACAGGAGGCGTTGTGAAAGTAGTAGCGCCACCAGCCAAAGCTGCAACCTGAACCAGCACAAGCCACTGAGTTCAAATCCTGGGACCACAAAAAATTAAAAGCTAGGTAATATGGTCAGTTTATTATCTGCCTGGGGATCAATTTCTGTTCTGCTGAAACAAGGACACAGGATGATAGACCAATGTTTCACATCAGGGATTTAGCAAATATATGTTATCAATCTAACATTTGGTAATTAGGTCTTCAACTACAATTGAGTACACAAATGTGTGGAGCTTAAACTTTAATTTGATTGGTTTAAGTCCATGAGAAAAAAGTAAATGTGACAGGTGCCAAATTGTTTTCAAGGACTCACATGATAGTTCACTGAGAAAAAGAAATAAATAAATAAAAAAGAACTAAGCTGAGGTATAATGAACAGATGGTAAAATGGGCATGGTTGTGCATGTCTATAATCCCAGAACTTAGCAATTAGGAAAACTGAGACAGATCTTGAGTTTTAGACCAGTCTGGGCTACACAATGAATTCTAGATCTGCCTGAGCAATATAGTATAATGCTGGTTAGATGATAGATATAGATGGAGAGATAGATGATAAATAGACAGACAGACAGATAAGTATTCAAATGTTTTTGTTTTTTTTCCTTTCATGCAATTGTTTCTATCATATTTATAAGATGATTTCTATGTTGCTTTGTATGTCCCTCCCCCACTGTATAACCCATACTTTCACTGTTTTTGATGTAGGTATAATTTGTGGAGGGGAAGGGAAAAAAACAAATCATTTAAATAGGGATACAGGTGGACCCATTGCAGCAATGAGATGTACAAGTTGTTATGTTGAAAAACGAACTTAACAACTTTGGTGGGGGGTGGGGGGAGGACCGGGTGGGGGAATTAGGGGAGTATGGGAAGAGATGGGAAGGGGAAACGAAGGAGGAGGCAACAATGCTTGATAAGAAATGTATTTGTTATTTGCCCATGTAATTGTAACTCCTCTGTACCATATTCTCACAATAAAAAAATTTTTAAAAAAGGACACAGGATGACCTATTGCAACAATGATACTCACTATGTTGGAAATAAACTTTACAACTTTGGGGGGTTGGGAGGGGAGGAGTGAGGGAGATGGGGAAGGGAAGGGATAGTAGGAGAACAACAAAAGAGGGGGTAAAAATGTTTGACAAGAAATGTGCTCATTACCTTACTCATGTAACTGTAACCCCTCTGTACAGCATCTTTACAAGAAAATGAAATTTAAAAAATTCCCCAAATACTGTAAACAAAGCGAATTCCAAATAAATACATATGTAAATGATAAGACTATACAAATTCCAAGGGAAGCCGGGTGCTGGTGGTTCATAACTGTTATCCTAGCTACTTGGCAGGTTGAGATCTGAAGATCACAGTTCAAAGCCAGCCCAGGCAGGAAAGACCTTGAGACTCTTATTTCCTATTAACCACTAAAAAACTGGAAGTGGAGCTGTGCTAGCTTTGAGCACAAAAGCTCAGGTTCAGTGCCCAGGCTCTGTGTGTTGAAGCCTCATGACTAAAACAAAAAAAATAAGAGAAAAATGTTGGAGACCATATCATGGAATTAATGAGTAGGAATATGTCTTAAACAGAAAAGAAAATCCATAAGAGCAAAAAGAAAAAACTAAATTGATTTTTTTTTGTTTAAGGCCTTATTACAACAGATTTTATAAATCCTACTTAAAAAGACACATTCATTTAATTTCAAGACACATACTTAGAAAACATAACTCAATCTGTGTAACAAACGAGGAGAAAGTACCCAGAATATGTAAAATACAACAGATAAAATATTGCAATTACCCAACAGAAAAATGCACAAATAGTTAAGTAAAATATATATACATATATATATATATATATATATATTAGGCCCAATAATTTTACTACTAGGTATACAAAAGAAATAAATATATACTAGAAATAAATCCAAATGAAAGTACAAGATTTGAACATCAATTTTCTGTGTGCTGGAGATAAAAATATCCTGTTAAACACTAGCAAATTTGTTATTAGGAATTGTGTTCCCAGCTGTTATATTCATCGTCTTCTGAGAGGCACATGGAAAATATGAACTGTAACAACACTGTTGAAAATGTCCATTTTCTTTGGGGCTTTATGTCAAAGAAATCTTTTTCAACAAAGTGAATTATGAAACATCTTGTTTTTGAGTTGAGAGAAATGCAGTCAGCCAGTGCAAGCAGCCTCACCTAATACCAGTAACTTTTTTAAATAACACAGCTTGCTGCTTGTCTTCCCTTCCCTTTATCTTGCTTTTTTGATGCCCACATTGAATATTTGCAATTTTCATAAATTTCATGTAACCTTATTACCTTTGATCTTAAGTAAATGATAGTAACTAGATAATTGCTAGTCTAAAAAGAATAAATATATCTATTTATATATGCAAACATATGGAAATATATATATTGGAAATATATTGGATATATATCCTATATATATTCTTTTTAAACTACCAATTATCTATGTCCTATCATGTTATATTATTGGATATCCTATATATATATATATATGTATATGCTTACATATATATATAGGATATATATTTCCATACAACAATTATAAATGTATTTTTATTTTTAAAGTATTTTGTCAAGAAAATGTTTCAACTTTATTCAAAAATTAAAGTTTCATTCTTTGGTTTATCTTGACTTTTTCTTAATATCATAGCAATGCTTCTCTTTGATCAAATAGAACATGATTTCTGAGCCCAAAATCATAAATTTAGGAACCAATTCAAACAAAAATTCAAACAAAAAAAACTGACCAAGTCAGTAGAATTTTTATAAAGATTGTTCTGTTATCTGTAAAAATGAGTGCACATGGATGTTTCCAGCATGATGTTAAACAATGTGTATAAATCTATATTTAAGTCATGAAGTTGCCTAAAAATGTAAATCACAAGAAGAAAAGAAAGGATGCTAATTTGACATAAAAACAAACTTACATTCTTGTTCTATTATTTGCTAGCTTAAAGTCTTCGAACAAGTCTTTTTATCTGTTAAAAAATCTCTAAAAAGTCATTGAAGCAGTCTTTTATCTTTTTAAAAATCTCTAAGAAATCAATGATAATAAACCTAATGTAGTGGCAGATGTCTGTAATGCTAGTACTTGAAAAGCAGAAGCAGAAAGTTCAGGAGTTTAAAGCCAGCAATTGTTCACAGCTAGTTCCAGGAGAGCCTCAGCTATCTGGGAAGACCTCAATCAAAAAGAAAAACACTGAAATTAAAAAGAACTAGCTGTGTTTGTGATAGAACAAGTTTACCCTCCCAAAGCTACCAACACAACTACTTTATCGCAGCATTATTTATGATAGCTAAGATATGGAACCAATCCAGATGCGCCTCAGTAGATGAATGGATCAGAAAATGTGATATATATATATATATACATATATATATATATATATGCATAATGGAATTCTATGCCTCCATCAGAAATAATGACATTGCCCCATTTGTTAGGAAATGGAAAAACTTGAAAAAAATATATATTAAGTGAAGTAAGCCAGGCCCAAAGAAACATAGGTCTCATGGATTCCCTTATTTGCAATAACTAGTATAAGTCAAGGACGAGCAGAAAAGGTCAAAAACTATGTACATATGACCATATAAGAGGATGTTAAGTGATATGAACCCCAAAATAGGGACACAAGTGGTTTTATCCTTCTTGCTATTGTTTTTAATGTATCTAAAATGTGCTATGTGATTTTTTTTGTTTCTCTTGTATGTTCTTTCCCCTGGTGTAAACCCTGTTTTCACTGCATTTGATCTCGGTGCTCTGCATCTTTATACATTTTTCTAATTTGGGGAGGGGAAGGGAAAAAAAGGCAAATTGTTTAAATAAGGATACAGGTAGACCCATTGCAACAATGAGATGTACAAGAGGTTATTTGGAAAAATGAACTTTACAACTTTGGCACTGGGGGCGGGGAGCGTGTGAGGGGGTGATGGGAAGGGATGGGAAGGGGAAACAAAGGAGGAGGCAACAATGCTTGATAAGAAATGTACTCATTACATTGCTTGTGTAATTGTAACCCCTCTGTATGGTATTTTCACAATAAAAAAATTTTTTTTAAATGCTGAAACAGGGATACAGGTTGACCCATTGTAACAATGAGATGTAAAAGACACTATGTAGAAAATGGACTTTACAAATTGGGGGGGGTGTTGTTGGGGAGGTAGGGAGGGAAGGGATGATAGGGGAAAAACAAAGTAGGAGGTAACAATGCTCCATAGGAAATGTATTCATTACCTTACTCATGTAACTTAACCCCCTGAACACTATTTTTACACTTAAAAAAAACATAAAAAAACTAGCTATGGGAATGTATCTCTTTATTTCTCTCTTTCTTTCTCTCTCTTTCTCAGAGTGTATACATATATATTGTTTATATTTTATATATACAATACATGAATATTACAGTACATATATACATAGTATATGTATATGTATGTATAAATATATGTTAGGTATAAACAATAAAGGAAAACGCTTCTAAAATAGTCCTTCTTAACTTTATATATTAGAGCCTCAGACATTGCCTAAAATATAATTTACTTTTAATAATTAGAATAAATTGATTGAATAAATTGTTCTAAAATGTTTTATGAACATTTTATTTCATAACTTTTGAAATGATTGAATTGAAAAATATCAATAAACAAAACAGGAATTATATTTATACATCATAGACTTTTCTGATATTTACTAGAGGAAAACACTACATTTCTAAACAGTTATAAAATACAACTTTAAAAAATTCTTAAAAAGACTAATAGCCCAACAAGTATAAGTAAAATCTGGGTTAGAAATGTTATTTTTCAAAATATTGCCCTTCCCTGCTCATGTTTCTTTTCAACGAGTCATTTTATCTTCCTGTTTACCATCCGATATAAGTCATCCACTGACCTGACAAATACACATATACTTGAATGTCAATTTATATGTGTTATGGGTGTCATTTTTAGTATGTTATCATATTATTCTTTTTTTTTCTCTTTTTTGCTGGTCCTAAGGTTTGAACTCAGGGCCTGGGCACTGAGCTTCTTTTGTTCAAGGCTAGCACTCTACCACTTGAGCCACAGCACCACTTCTGGCTTTTTCCGTTTGTGTGGTACTGAAGAATCAAACCCAGGGTTTCATGCGTGTGTGCAAATACATGATATTCAGATAAGGGATGCTGTAATGAAATAACAAGGAAGTGTAAGGTGGATATACCAAGGTCTGTTAAAAGGCGATATCTGAGCAAAGACAATAAAATTGAAGGAGAAAGTGATATTGATACTCTGTAGATGTGGATCCCAGACACATTTTCAAGGTACAGTAAGGAAATCTATGTAGCTGAAGCAAAAGAACAAGACAAAATCATAGGAGGCAGAGACAGAAAAGTAGTGGTGGATGAGTTCAGATGAATGGGACGGTGAAGATTTGAAGAATGCATTTTAACTTAATGAAAGAGGACAATGTGATACTGAAAGTGATCCTAAGTACATGACAAGGAACAATGTAGTCATACAGGAAGTTTGGAAAAGCAACAAAAAGGCTACTACCAAAATATGTTGAGGTGAATTATTGGGTAAAGTGACCCACAATCTCCTCTAAACCCAGTATACAGAATGAGTCTCAATTAGTCCTCTAAATTATTTCTGTGAAAAATCACACTGACTGAACTGCTTCTAAGATTTATTACCTAAACACAGCCACAAACAAAACACTGTAGCTCAGATTCAGTGAGGAACTTCTCCATTTCCTTCCTGCCCATCTAAGCTCAAGGCAGATCTTATTACCTTGAAAATAATATTTACTTGGATAAAATCAGAAAGTCAGCCCCAACAAGGTCTTTTTTGAGCTTTTACTCTGTAACTTTCATTGCTAAGTTTCTTGCTTGCTTGCTTGCTTTGTTGGTGGTGAGGGGCCTGGGTGCTGTCACTGAGTTCTTTTGCTCAAGGCTAGTGCTCTGCTACTTTGAGCCAAAGCTCCACTTCTGGTTGTTTGAGTGGTTAATTAGAGATAAGAGTCTCCCGGGGAATTTTTCTGCAGGGGCTGGCTTCAA
Source organism: Dipodomys ordii (assembly GCF_000151885.1). Lineage (NCBI taxonomy): Eukaryota > Metazoa > Chordata > Mammalia > Rodentia > Heteromyidae > Dipodomys > Dipodomys ordii. The sequence continues at coordinate 1,769,079 of NW_012267244.1, read as the reverse complement.
ACTGTGCTCCTGAGATCTCAGCCTCCTTAGTAGCTAGGATTATAGGTGTGAGCCACCAGCGCCCAGCTTCATTGCTAGTTTTCTATGAACCATTCTTCCCCCTTCCTTTACAATCTTCAGTACTCTATCCTCACTGGGGTTATTTTGAGTTAAGGCTGATAAGCAAAAGTGAATTCTTAACACCAGCTGGAAAGCAACAGACATGAAAAGCAAAAAGAAGTGGTGGTCGCAATGCCAAGACAGGTATTTCAATAGTGGTTCAGACATTTCAGAAAATCTTACTCATCTTGTATAGCTGCCAGTGTGACCACCCTATTCTTCCTTATTCAGATTGCCTTCAGGGTTATCTGCTATTTGAGTGTCATTACAAAAGTCAGGTCTGCTCAAGATCCTGTCAAATAATTTATCCCGTGGCCTCATTTTACCTTCTACTGGTTCTTCACAGCCCGTGCTACAGGCCCTCATCCCACATCATATATTGGGAGCTGGTTCCAGCTTGCATCACTTTCGTTCTTATTACAAATACTTACATTATGGGAATCCCACAGGAACACCCCTGGATAGGTGCTTTTCCTGTGCCATTCTAAATAAGTTTTATTCCTCTTCTGTGGAGTGAAACCAAACATTCTTAGATCATGTTTTTATGTTTTATGCTTATTACACTGCATTTACTAACCACCTTAAAATTTAATTTTCAAAAAACTGAATGGAACTCTATGTATACTTAGTAAAGAACACCACACAATTTCTGATACCACTCTGCTTTAACTTTGGATTTTTATTCCCATTCCAAATTTAATAGTTTTACTTCCCATTGCCTAAGTATTCGTCTTGTATTTGAATGGTACAGATTAATCAGATGGCTTTTATTATGATATTTTAAAGTGACATAAATAATGTAACATAAACTTGATTTCATATTAGATTTAGATACCTTCTGTGGTACCTCATGCTGCTCAAGCCTTTTATTTTATTTTATTTTTTTAAATTAAGGCAATTTCCAGCAGTCATTTTCTGACTTCTCTGGCATCTTTCTGCAAATCCTATCTACTTTACTGCTACACTGAGGTTCATTTGTGTCATTCAAATCTTTGCTCTTTAAATATCCACTTATAAATTTATTATGGCAATACATTCATATCTTTACACTTAATCTGAAACTTCGATAACAAGCAGGAGATGGAATAAATGAGCAGCAGACACACTTGACAAAATTAAAATGCTCTCCTGTCAGTGCCCATGGGGACTATTACAGTGACAGAAGAGCATTTTAATTTTGTCCAGTCCTTCCTGCCCCTGTTCACTCATTTCCCCTTCTCCAGCTTGCTGTAGAATGTTTGATAAAGGATCCTGACTTTAAGTGTTCAACATCCTCACAAAATGTCTTGGAAGGTGTTTAAAAATCATGGGTTTTGAATGACACTGATGAACTTCAATGGTGTGCTGCTGCCGCGGGAATTTATCATTTTGTTAATTAAGAAGGGTTTTCCAATCGTCACTCCAGAAATTGCCTCTGGAATATCATTAATTAACAATCCCACTTCCATCACAGAAGGGAGAAGGAGAGCCATGCTACACTGACAAAAGAGTTACTGTTAACCTCTACACAGATACCAATTGGGAAAGCAGCCGACACTTTTAGAAAGAGGGAACAGAATTATTTGAAGCAGGCATTATAGGATCAACAGAGCTAACAAAAAATATCCAATTTGTAACGTTAAAGTTATCGTGGTTCCCAGACTTTGTGCTAGTCTCTAAATAAAGTCATTGGGAAACTCGTTATCTGAAGTAAATAACTTACCATGTTGTTTGGAAGTTGAGAGTTGCTTTGTTTGTTTGTTTCTCCATGACTGCTTCCTTTCCAGGGAGGAAGAAAACAAGCCCCTCCCCCACTCCCCAGTTTTCTCATTTGTTGAGTATCCAGGTAACAAAGTACTTAAAATCAACCAAACAAAACTTGATAATTGGCCCCTATCCCCATCTGAGCTACAGAAGAACGTAACCATGGCAACCTGTCGTTTAAAACAGACCATCTCATGTACCTTGCAGAATTTAAGTATGTGAGCATCTATCCATTCCTAAGTAGAATTATCGTGCCGGGAACATTTTGCTCTTTATTGTAAAGGAAGTATGAAGCCAGGCTCTTAAATAGTTCTCAGCAAGGTGTTCCAGTGAAAAAAAGAGGCTCAGACACTGTGAAAGATGAAGACACACAAACGGATCTAAAGTTCTTTCTGGTTAGAAATAAACAGGAATGGATTTTGTAGAAGGGCAGCCATTAGAGCCACAGTGAGTATAACAGAGTTCCCAAAGTTTGCATCTTTTATAACAACAACAAAACAAAACAAAACAAAAAAAACAGCATCTGCCTGACAGACCCTCCAATTTTAAAGTGATTTTTTTAAGTTTTTTTATTGTGAAAATGCTGTACAGAGGGGCTACAGTTACATGAGCAAGGTAATGAGTACATTTCTTGTCAAGCATTGTAGCCTCCTCCTTTGGTTTTCCCTTACCATCCCTTCCCTCCCACCTCCACAATTACACTCCCGCCCCCCCCCCACCGGGCCTAAATTGTAAAGTTTGTAGTTCAACTGTGTCTTGTACATCTCATTGGTACAGTGGATCAACCTGTATCCCTATTGAACATTTTGCTTTTTCCCTTCCCCTCCCCAAATTATACTGACATCAGGTACAGTGAACTTTTGCAGTCACATTTAACATATAAACCAAACGCCTATTTATCTCAAATGTTTATTGCTGTTTTAGCAATCAAAACCTACAACAGGACTTTGTCTCTCTGGACTTGATAAGTGAAAACAATTGCCTTGTGTGTGTGTGTGTGTGTGTGAGAGAGAGAGAGAGAGAGAGAGAGAGAGAGAATGCAAGAGAGAGGACATAAACTGGAAATTATTTCATAAATTTTAAATTGTTAGTTGCCTCAAATTGCTAATTATCAAAACGCCTAGACTCCCAGGAAATGGAAACAAAATGTTTCTATTTGTTGTTGTTATTGTTTCTTTTTTTTTGTCTCGTTTGTTCCTTTATCTTATCTTCAAGAGAGTAAGGAAGGGCACTGAAATGGAGATGACAAAGGATAAACAAATGCAGCAGTGGTAGTCACTATACACTATGACGAAAATGAACCAGATGACTTGTGGGGGGGAACTGGAGGTTAAAACTTGGAGAAAGTGAGGCCAGGGGTGACATTGTCCAAAATTTGAGTCATGTAACTCTAACCCCTCAGGACTTCACATTTATAAACATTAATTATTTTTTAAAAGAAATGTTATTCTTTATCTGACATACATAACTGTAGCAAATGTCTTCACTTTCTTCTAGAAATTTTACAGTAAGAACATAGAAAGAAAACTGCACGAGGGAATACCTGAAGTGGTAAGTCTAACAAGAATAAAGAAAGTTTGGTTAGAACCAGGTGTATTTTCTTTGTAGTCTATACATTAAGGGACTATACAGATATCGGAAAGAAAATCAAGGAGTGATTTTGTCCTTGATATTTAGCATCCTGTCAGATTTATATTTGTACTTCTCTGCTGTGTGGGAATCTCTGGGAACTGCAGCTGACTTTGTTTTTAATCTTTGAATGATATTGAAATGTCAATGATAATTCTGTAATACTGCTCAATCCCACAAATATGGGTTACACATCCATTGTGTGAAAGGAGGTGTGTAAAGAATAAAAGAACCCATGAAGCTAATGGAACTTAGGTCCTCTCTCTCAAAGGATCTTAAGAACCTGATTGACAGCCCTAGGAACTTTTAATTCATGATCACTATTATGTTCCTTTAAAAGTCATTCCAAAATTTTGTAAGTTTAGGGCTTCTTTACATAAGCTTCCCTGTCATCTCCCACTGTAGCTTGAATTTTATGACTTAGTGCATTTGTACACACAGAGCTATTCCAAGAACGTTGAAGAACCTACTCCTATTCTTTTGAAGATACATGAAAGCAGGGAAAAAATGTTGCAAAATAATTCTGATGGACAAGTAATGAAATTTTTCACAATTTAAAGGGGTCACTATACACTACCTTTAGCAGCTATAGTTAAGATTATTTTAAATATGTTAAGACTTACGTTGTTTTAACATGTGAAAATTCTTAGCATTAAAGAAATTATTTTTTGCTAGCAAATGTGTGAGATTTAAACTAAAATAGTACAGATGGAATAATGCCTAATTTGTAGGAATATGGTCCTAATAACTACCATTTGTTGATTAATATATTCTATATTTGGCAGTATGTTAAAATTTTGTGAACTTCAATATAAGAAGACAATCACATCAATTTATTACCATAACAAACCTATGAATCAGAATCATGAATTATTTTTATTTTTGTTAGATTGATATATAGCTAATAAAAGTTCATAGTGATAATAGCAAGGAATATACAGATCCAAGAGAGAGTATAGAGGAAGAATAACAGTATTTAGCTGAAGTGTGTATGAAAATGATGAGAAAATGATTCACATTATCTAAAGTCTGAAATCCAATGACCTTGGCGATATTATTTCTTTAAGAAAAATTAGAAGGTCACAGTATACTGACAAAGAAAGTGATAATACATTTTGTTATGTTCAGTTTGCAGAGATAGTCCATAAAGGAACTAAGTCCCTGAAACAGTTGAGATAAAGAACCGTGAGGCTGGGATAAAGGAAACAAAAGTTCCCCTATGACTCAACCAAAGTTCAGAGCCAAAGGAGGGAAAAGAAAACAATCACATTTGCCTGATACCCTAAGAGGTTGTTAGCAGTTACTCATTTTCAGTGTCACTTTGCAAACAGACTTAAAGCAACACTTTGGAAGCAAACCAGAGTATAAATAGAAGTTTTTGTAAAGAGAAGGCCCATCAACATGGAAGTGAAAGTCAAAACCATGAGTCACCATTGATCCAGGGAAAGCATACAGAAAGGAAAGAGAGATGGCCAAGAATTAAACTCTGGAAATGTTCACAGATAAGGATAAAGGATGAAATAATTTCATTCTGCAACATGGCGTCTCTATTCAAAACTCTGGGGAATTAGTTATCATTTGCTTTTTAAATCATATGTGAACAACCCATTCTAAGTCCCTAGGAAGAAAGGACAGGGGTGGTGGGAGAGGGGCAGAGAAAACCCAACAAAATCTTTTAGATCTAAATTCCATGTATTTTCAACTGAAAAATGAGTAGAACATTACTAGCATTAACAGGTCTATGTGTGTCACAAAGGGAGTTTATTTCTTAAAAAATTCTCTAGTGACAACAAGAAACAGATGCATTTTATTTTCTAACACAGTTTCAAAGATTAAGACTAAATGCCTAGGGAAAGTGGTCCAATTAGCTGAATTAGCCTGCAGTTGACATGGAAGTGTTTGTATTTTTCTACTAAAAATACACATGCAAATCAACAGATCATTAAAAACAATAAACTGTCCAAATTTTGAAGACTTTTATGGGAATTTTTGAACATGATGAGTATAGAGACCTGCTCCCCTGTAAGTATTCCTTCTCTTGCCAAGAATTCAGAAAAGTCTACTAAATTCTTTCTCATAGAATCTCACATTTATGGGTTCTCAAGTACAATTTTGTTTTCATTCAAATTAACACAAGAACATTCTTTATCTGATGGCCAAAGAGGTATAAGACTTAAGAGCACTTTAATCTTGGGAATCTGTGTGTTAGGTCACCATGGCTACAGAGACACAGCACCATACATAGAGGGGTCAGAGACAGAGACAGAGGAATATCATATGTCCAAAACTAATTTTCTAAATTTTTACTCAATTTAGAGTAGTAACAAGAAAATAAGGCCATTTCTTTTTAATTTAACAATTGCTCATTTTTTTCTGTAGTTTTTCAGATCATAGCTTTAAGAAAGAACATGCATGGATAAACTTAAGCTTTTATTTATATCCAACATCATTCACATTTTACTTCATCCTTCCTAAAGGCAAACTGTATAGATGTGCTTTCTACTTCAGAAACCTTAAGGAAATACTCAACCTTACCAGCATCCGGAGAAGTGCAAATGAAAACCATGACATACCATTTTACATACACCAGATTGTTCAAATTTTATAAAGCCTGGCAATGTCAAGCTCTGGAGAGTTTGTAACAGAATTCTCTTATCCATCTGATAGCAATGTAAACTTGAAATGATCACTTTGGGGAGGAATTTGCCAGTTTCTTGTAAATGTCGAATGTGTTACCCCATGGCAAGGCAAATCTACATCTAGGTTGAAAAAACAGACTATTCTTTCCTATATATGGATTCCATTCTGCAAACGGATATCTGCATGGAGCCAGCTCTTTCCAGTGGTTTTAGAGTCCACGCGTGGCTGTGACATGTCCGTGAATATAGAATTGCAGGTCTTCAAGTTCCATCTTGCCTTTGCCAAGATGATCCTGGAAAGAACTGCTAATGTGAGGGACCATAAAATCAAGGAATATTGAACCAAACACTGGGAAGAGAGCTACCCTGGAGAGTTACATAAACCTGTTAACAGATTTTATGTGAGCAAGAGACAAACTTGTTTTGTGTTAAGCCCTTGGGACTTGGAGGCTGTGTCTTATGGCATCAAAACTAACTTATTCTGACTAATATATCAGACAAAAAATTGCTGCACATACACACACAGGAGATATATGCACAGATGCACTCTTTATGATACAAAATTTAAAAGCATCTCAATATTTATGAATAGTGAGATCAATGTTGCTGTGTTCTATGTTCTTAACTTAAAACATAAAATAACCTTGTTTGTCTTTATGGATTGATCTTAAGCATGTATTTTAAGAGAAATACATTTCTGTATGTTAAGTACAATATTGTCATTCTAGACTATAAACTCAGTTATGGTAGGAAATTATTATATAAACTGGATTCTAGCTAGCAAGATATATATAAAGCCAACATATTGGGAGAAGATCTTCACTAGCCATACAACAGACAAGGGTCTCATATTTAAAATATACTTAGAATTCAAAATATTAAATCGCCCAACAACAAATCCTCAAAAAAACAACAGCCCCATTAGTAAGTGAGCTAACGACTTGAAGAGAGACTTCTCTAAGAGGAAATAATAATGGCCAATAGACATATGAAAAAAGGCTCAATATCTCTGGCAATAAATGAAATGCAAATCAAAACAACATTGAAGTGCTAGGAAGGTGGCTCAGTGGTAGAGTGCTTGCCTTGCATGCATGAGGCCCTGGGTTCAATTCCTCAGCACCAGATAAGCAGAAGCCAGAAGTGGCATTTGGCTCAATTGGTGGAATGCTAGCCTTGAGCTGAAAAGCTGAGGGACAGGTCCAGAGTTCAGGCCCCACGACTGACAAAAATAAGATGATTCCTTTGTTGCTTTGTATGTCCTTCCCCCACAGTATAACCCCTGTTTTCACTGTATTTGATGTTGGTATAATTTGTGGATGGAAAGGGAAAAAACAAATTGTTTAAATAAGGATACAGGTGGACCCATTACAACAATGAGATGTACAAGACGTTATGTCAAAAAACAAACTTTACAACTTTGGCAGGGGGGTGCAATGGGGGCGGGGGGAGATGGGAAGGGATGGGAAGGGGAAACAAAGGAAGAGGCAACAATGCTTGATAAGAAATGTACTCATGTAATTGTAACCCCTCTATACAATATTTTCATGATTAAAACAAAAAGAGGGAAGGATTGGAAGGGGAAAAACAAAGGAGGAGACAAGAATGCATTATAAGAAATGTACTTATTACACATATAACTGTAACCTCTTCTCTGTTGTACAGTATTCTAACAATAAAAACTTAAGAAAGAAAGAAAGAAAGAAGACAGAAAGAAAGAATGAAAGAAAGAAAGAAAGAAAGAGAAAGAAAAAAAAGAAAGGAAGGAAGGAAAGAAAAGAAAAGAAATTGAGATTCCACTGCAGTAGATGAATGAATCAAGGAAATGTGGTATATATACACAATGGAGTTCTCTGCTTCCATCAAAAGAATGGCATAGTAGAGTTTGAAATTTGATATTGATATTCCTCCAACACTGTTCTTTCTGTTAAGGATCGTTTTTACTATTCTATATTTACTGTTCTATATTAATTTTTGGATTGCCTCTTCTTCTTCTTGAAGAATGAGGTTGGAATATTGATAGGTATCTCATTGAATTTGTAGATAGCCTTGGGAAGTATTGCCATTTTCACGATGTGGATCCTTCCAAGCCAGGAGCATGGGAGGTTTTTCCACTTTCTAAATTCTGTTTTGATTTCCTTTTTCAGGTTTTTTAAAGTTTTCATCATAGAGATCCTTCACTTCTTTGGTTAAGTCCTAGGTATTTTATTTTTTGTAGGGCTATTACAAATGGAATTGCTTTCCTGATTTCAACAACACTTTTCTCATTGTTGGCATACAGAAAAGCCATTGGTTTTTGAAGGTTACTTTTATGCCCTGGTACTTTGCCAAAGGTTTGAATCAGCTTGAGTAGTTTGGGAGTGGAGTTCATGGGATTCTTTACATACAAGATCATGTCACCTGCAAAGAGGGAGAATTTTACTTCATCTTTCCCTATTTGGATCCCTTTTATGTTTGCATCTCATCTTATTGCTGTAGAAAGGCATTCTAAAACTAAATTGAAGAGAAGTGGACATCCTTGTCTCATTCCTGTGTTAAGAGGAGATGGCTTTAGTTTTTCACCATTAAGTATAATTCTGGCTGTAGGTTTGTCATATACAGCCTTTATTGTATTGAGGAAAGTTCCCTGGATTCCTAATTTTTCCAGAACCATCAAAATAAAGGGGTGTTGGATCTTGTCAAATGCTTTTTCTACATCTATTGAGATAACCATGTGGTTCTTATCCTTGTTCTTGTTGATGTGATGAATTATATTAATTGATTTGCATATATTGAACCAGCTACAAAGCCATAGTAATCAAAACAGCTTGGTACTGGCACAAGAACAGACCGCAGGAACAATGGAATAGAATTGAAAACCCAGAAATGAACCCACAAACATATAGCCATCTAATCTTCCATAAGGCAACTAAAAAAATAGAATGGAAGAAAGCTTCTTCAGTAAATAGTGCTGGAAAAACTAGTTAATCACTTGTAGAAGACTAAAGCTAAATCCTTATATATCATCCCTGCTCCAGAATTAACTCCAAATGGATCAAAGACCTTGGAGTCAAAGCAGACACTCTGAAAATATTACAGGATGGAATAGGAGAAACCATAGGTCTCCTTGGCACAGGCCGAAATTTTCTTAAAAGAGACCCAGAAACACAACAAATCAAAGATAAGTTGGATAAATGGGATTGCATAAAATTGCAGAGCTTCTGCATGGCAACGGACATAGCTAGCAAGATCAATAGAAAGCCCACGGATTGGGGGAAGATCTTCACTATCCATACAACGGACAAGGGTCTCATATCTAAAATATACCTGGAACTCAAAAAATTAAATCCCCCAACAACAAATCCTCAAAGAAACAACTACTGATTAATAAGTGGGCTAAAGACTTAAAGAGAAACTTCTGTGAAGCAGAAATAAGAATGGCCAAAAGACACATGAAGAAATGCTCAACCTCCCTAGCCATAAAAGAAATGCAAATCAAAACAACATTGAGATACCACCTCATCCCAGTTAGAATGGCTAAAATCAAGAACTCTAATAACGGGAGCAGGCTGGGGGGGGGGGAGGATAGGAAGGGATGGGAAGGGGAAACAAAGGAGGAGGCTACAATGTTTGATAAGAAATGTACTCATTATCTTGCCCATGTGAACAGAAGGGAACCTTACTGCATTGTTGGTGGGAGTGTAAACTTGCTCAACCACTTTGGAAAGTAGTATGGAGGTTCCTCAAAAAACGCCACATAAATCTCCCCTATGACCCAGCAATCCAACTTTTGGGCATTTATCCAAAGGATCACAAACAAGACCATACTAAAGCTACCAGCACAACTATGTTTATTGCAGCATTAATTACCATAGCTAAGATATGCAGATGCCCCTCAGTAGATGAATGGATCAAGGAAATGTGGTATATATTCTCAATGGAATTCTATACCTCCATCAGAAAGAATGACATTGCCCCATTTGTTAGGAAATGGAAAGACTTGGAACAAAATTATATTAAGTGAAGTAAGCCAGGCCCAAAGAAACATAGGTCTCATGGTTTCCCTTATTTGTAATAACTGGTATATATCTGAGACAAGCAGAAACGGTCAGATAAGTTGATCTTAGGCCAGATGAACCCCAAGATAAGGATTCAAATGTTTTTTTTTTTCTTTCTTGCGATTGTTTCTAACGCATTTATAAGATGATTTCTTTGTTGCTTTGTATGTCCCTCCCCCACGGTATAACCCCTGCTTTCACTGTATTTGATGTT
>NW_012267244.1:1747001-1757306 GCF_000151885.1 Dipodomys ordii | reverse complement strand
TTTGTATGTCCCTCTCCCACAGTATAACCCCTGCTTTCACTGTATTTGATGTCGGTATAATTTGTGGAGGGGAAGGGGAAAAACAAATCGTTTAAATAGGGATACAGGTGGACCCATTGCAACAATGAGATATACAAATTGTTATGTCGAAAACGAACTTTACAACTTTGGTGGAGGGGTTAGCGGGGAGGAATGGGTGGGGTGGCGGTGGGAGGATGGGAAGGGATGGGAAGGGAAACAAAGGAGGAGGCTGCAATGCTTGATAAGAAATGTACTCATTACCTTGGCCATATAATGGTAACTCTTCTGTATGGTATTTTCACAATAAAAAAAATAAAAAATGAAAAAAAGAATGTCATTGCCCCATTTGTAGGAAAATGGAAAGACTTGGAAAAAAATCATATTAAGTGAGATAAGCCAGACCCAAAGAAACATAGATCCCATGGTTCCCTTATTTGTAATCATTAGTATATGTCTAGGATAATCCTAGCCGATGAGTAGAATAGCTCAACAGCTATGTATGTATGACCATATAAGATGATACTAAGGAAATGAACTCCATGACATGGACACAAGAGATTTTCTTTGTTGTTGTTGTCGTTGTTGTTGTTAATGTAGTATGTGATATCATTTTTCCTTTGTTTTCTTTTATTCCTATGGTTTATCGCCTGTTGTCACTGCATTTGATTTTGGTGCCCTGGGCATTGTATATACATTTATCAGAATTATGGAAGGGAAGGGGAACAACAGAATGGTGAGACAAAGGACAAAAGGGGAACTATTGCAACAGCCATATACTCAAGACAATATGTTGGAAATGAGCTGTATGACTTGGGGGGGAGCAGAGGAGGGAAAGTGGGAGAAAAATGTGGGAGGACATAGCAAGTTTGACAAGTGGAAAACTCACTACCTCATGTATGTAACTGTAACCCCTCTTAACAATAATTTTTTTAAAAAGAACATATTTTATGCGAAATAAGTTTCTGTATATTAAATACAATATGGTCATTCTATACTATAAACTCAGTTATGGTAGGAAATTATTATATGAATTGCATTCCTCTTGCATATAATATCCCTACTAATAGTAGTAAAAATAAATACTGCTAAATAAACAAGTTATTGTTTTGTAAAATGTAACATTATAACATACATTATATGATATTTAAGGGTCACAAGTGTAGTAAATGGTTAAAAGCATGCAGTAGAACACAGTTTTATTACTTTTCATACAATAATTATAAAATTACCTCTATTCCTTCGTAAATACAAAATTAATCTTTCCCTGTGTAAGGATATTGCAACTTCATATTTGCATGTGCCAGTACTTGATCTTGAACTCAGGACCTGGGCACTATTCTTTAGCTTTTTTTATTCTGGGCTGTTGCTTTACCACTTAAGCCATACATTCACTTCTGGCTATTTAGTGGTTAATTGGATATAAGAGTCTCACAAACTTCCTACATATTCTGGCTTTGAACTTCCATCCTCATATCTCTGTGTTCTCAGTAACTAGGATTGCCAATTTGACATTTTGCTGTTGACATTAGACATGATTCTTACTTCTCAAGTACCAAATTTTCCTCACTAGAAAATGAAGATGAAATTTAAACAATGGATACTCAACACAGAGAAGTATATAGAAATAGTCATTAACTCTTCCCTGCTATTATTATTGTTCTTAACACTATCATTATTCTTTATTTGACTTTCATTTTTGTATGTGAATCTTGATATATTAATGCATGTGCATATATATGTATGTACACATACAGATAGGAATTAACAAACCAGATTTTCTTTCACATTTTCTTTGGCAATATACAAGTTTTTAAGTAAACTGTTTCAATCTAAATAATAAGAATAAAGTTCAATAGCATGTTTAAATATGAGGAGAAAAGGAAAGTTGTTCTAGAGACTTTTTTCTTTTAGGATCAGCTTCCTATTCTCCCTAACACTCAATTTTATTCAATACTATAAACTTGGGTTTGAAAAATATGATTGTGTATTACATCAGATACATATTCCCATTTGTCATTTTAAACTCAGAGGTTAAATTGAATTGATTATGTAGAAGTTCAGAATTCGATGCTATTTTCTCTCCTGATGAGAATGAACTTTAGTGTAGGAAGGCACTGTTAGAATGACTCCTTAAGAAATCAATGATCCTCCAAGGTAGTTCTGTACCAAACTGCCTGAGGCCTGGCATTCCTCCTATACACATTCCTTCTCCTCATTTAACCCGTTGCAAGTTGATCTTTTTCTGTTTCTTACTCACAATTACTTAGAATGTTACTGTGCAGATAAACTGGCTAGATTCATTTTTTGCAAGTTGTGATGAGATTGAACATGAATTCCTACACTATTTGGTGATGCAATTGATAATAAACCCCTCACTCTCCTGAAGTTAATTTTTCTTCAGATAGAGTGTTGATTTTAAATACATGCATTTTTGAGAGAAAAATATAGTGGATATTCTAAACAATCAGCTGTTTGCAATGTCTTACTTTAAATTGGCTTAGTAGCTTTTAGTGTTTTATATGGAAGGACGATTCAGACTGTGCTGCTGTGGCCTATAATTACAACAGGAATATAAATTGTAGAAAAGTCTAAAATAATTTTCTTTCTAAGGCCAAAGTTTTTCAATGAAATTTTGTATCCAGAAGTCAATCTGAAAACCAGTAATACACACATACTTTTATCTCTACTATATAATTTTGTGTTTTTTAACAAAACTCTTTCCCAACTTGATACCAATAATTAATAAGTATGTTTGTTGAGAATAAAGCAGATGATATTAGATATTTTAATTTTCATAAGGTAAACATTGCTTTGCCACTAAACTTTATCATTGGAGAATTTTGTATCTTGTGAGTTTAGATACAAATAAAAGCTCATTAACAGAATAATTTTTAGCCAAACCATTATAACTTCATCATTTTGAATCACAGCTCATTAAAACCATTACAATCAAATGTTTCATTTCTTTTTCCCTTGTGAGAAACAGCTGAAAAGGTTATGTTTGTTTTTCTTTATACAAATCTCTGGTGCTATATAAACAGGCTTACATAGATTCGTGTGCTGTTTTTTATGTAAGTTTTGGTGTGTTTCTGATGTTAGCTTGAGTTATTTTGTATTTATTTTTAACATTATTCTGATAGAATTTCAAAGCTTGGCATTAGAAGCAGAGTTAAATTAATGAGACATTTAATATAATCCTCTCAAAATTCAAATATTGGCAGGTGATTGCTTAATGGATTCAGTTACCCTTGCAGGTGGATTCTATTTTAGATCATTCCAAAGCTAAAAGGGAATATATTCTTAATGTTTAGTTTGTCTTCTTTTATACTTGAAGTGCAATATAACACACCATGTTAATATGAGAAAGTCCGGGCAACAAGGAGAACTATACGTAAGAGTACAGGTATCTCTGCTAATCTAGATTGGAGCTCATTCATACATATTCTGTTATGGAAGATAATCAGAATATCCGGGCATCTCCTCCTGTTTTCTTGTTTTTATTTTTTTCATTATAAATAAGTGTAAATTAGCCATGTGAATATATTTAAGATTTTATTCAAATTGACCTACACAGATCTCTTGATATCTAACAAGAAATCTGGTCACTGGAAAGATAATACTGAAAAGAAATTTAGCATCTAACTGTAGCTTTTATTACCAATACTATCCCATTGTAATTTGGCATAATCATATGACTATCTCAGCTTTGTTAACCATTCTATAAACTAGTAATAACAAGTTCAGATTTTCCAACTTATTTAGAAAAACTCTAGATTTACAACTGAATATTTTGAAGTGTACCCTTGGGAGTATATGTAAATCTCTTCCATATTTTGATTATTATTTAACAATAATTTATATGAAAATTATTCTATGTAGAGTATGATTAAAATACAATGATGAGGTATAATAGAATAATGACATCTCCCTGAAGCTCATATTGAAACTCTTTAAGAATATGTTGCATGTACAATTTACCTGTTTTACATAAATTCTTTCACAGTGAATTAGGCTATAGATTGTATATCAATTTTATACACTAAAACCATTAGGAAAATGTAAATTATGAGGTGACATGGACCAAGAGATACAGCTATCTGACATCTTTTCTTTAACATGGTATCAATCAGTCTGAATGACTGTATATGCAAAGTCAGAGAATAGAGCTGGTTAAGTAAATATATTAAATTCTATCTCCATTTCTATCTAGCAGATCTTCTTTATTAAGTTTCAAATTATACAAATAAAAATATAAAGGAAGTTAATACTGAACTGTTTAAAACTGGAACTGGGTTGCCTGAGTGAAATAAATTTTTCTCTAATTCACATGTTTTAAATAAAAAATATTTTCTTGTGATATAATTTCAAATTCTTGATATCATCTAAAAGTTTCAAAAGAAGACCAGTTTTGTCAGGCCAGCCCTATGTATATTTGTCATGGTGTACTAAATGATTCTATACGTTCCTTTCTAAGAGTGACAGGATCATAATTAACAATATATGCTAAGAAGATATGACAAGGTAAACAGGACTCGAGAAACAAAGGACAGCCACTCATTTTGTCATACCATTACTAAATGACTCCATGTTCTTAACCATATATATGGTAGATATATGCATGCAATGGAGAGAAGCCAAGAGGAGGAATCAGAATAAGTGGGAAACAGAACAACATACAACAAAAGGGACCCATAAGCTTTACTGGATATAGAAGAAAAAGAGCTAAGCAACCCAAAGAAAGTGATGGGAAGGAAGAAATGAGAGGGAAAGAGGGAACAGCCTACACTAAGCAAAAGGAAAGAAATATAAACATCACTTGCTGTGGAAGAAATAATTTGTATTGCCAGAGCTCATAGAATTCACAAATTTTATAGACCATGATAATGACAATTTACCTTTTGAAGCTTAAATTGTGTTTGTGACTTTAAGTATTACTATTCCACAATACTGTGAAATTTATGTTATCACCTAATCTCAATTTAAAAGAAAAGTGAGAGGAGGGATGGGTTAGGAGCTATATTTGAGAATGTTGTCAGACACCTTGTATTCATATACTGTTTTGTAGAATAGGAACTTCTGTGTGCAACTGCTTAACGATAATAATAATAATATGTCAATTAAAAACAATATATGCTAGTTGAGTTTACTTTTTCATGATCAACATGTATATTATATTTTACATCAGTATATATTGTTTAAGTCATTCAGGTGACTACTAAGTCGAAGATTTCATGCAGAGACTGTCATTAATCTTGGGTTAAATATGAAATATTTATTATTAATTTGACCCTTTTTATGACTATGATCCTATGTAACTTCTCACTGATGATGTAAAAATTACCTGCTTAAGAACAATTACCTGCTTAAGTGTTAAAAAATCAATCTATGTTCATCTTGATATCTACTAAATGTCCATTGTAAAGTTAGTTAAATTTTGATTAGTAAATTATTTTCTCAGTAATTTTTCTAAGTCTTGAACTGTAAGAATAAGGATAACAATACTAAGACAGAATGAGAACTGGAATTTTTTTCCATATGATGAAAACATTACAGGCATGACCCTGTAATCCTAACTAGATAGGAAGCAAAGATTAAGGACAACTGAGGCCAGCCTAGGCCAAAAGTTTGAGACACCATCTCAACCAATAAAAAGATGAGTGTGATGGCAGGTGCTAGCCTTGCGGGAGGCATGAACAGGAAGATCACACTAAGCAAGTCTAGACAAAACCTAAGACTCTACTTTGAAACTAAAACAAAAAGAATATTCAGCTGTAGCTCAAGTGTTAGAACACCTGTCTAAGCACGATATCTTGAGTTCAAACCTCGAAACTACACAAAAAGTAAGGCTCCAGAAGGCATATGACTTGTCAAAGGACAAATTCAGTGGTGGGAACCAAACTCTTTTCTCCTAGTTCCTAATTTACTATTTTTCTATCAAATCATATGTTCCAGTTAGTATGAATGTAAAATAAGTGACCCCCAATTTAGTGATGTCAGGTTCCTAGGGAGTCTGTTATCAAAAGTAGATAGAATTAAAAATATAAACATTGATTACAATAGGGAAATATTGGATCTTTATACATTATTGGGGGGAAATAGCAGCATCACACTGGAAAATGGTTTGTCAGCTCCCCAACAATTCTACACTCAAGAACATACCCAGAAGAATTGGAACCCTATATTCATAGGAAAACCTATATATAAATGTTCATAGGAACATTATGATAGGTAGAAACCTGATAACAACCAAAATGCCCAGACAATGAAAACTGCATAAACAAATTATCTCAGCTTCATAAATGGGGTGTGACATAGCCACACAAACAGCGAAATCTGGATACCTGCTAAAACTTAAGCCTTAAAAACATTATGCTAAGTTAAAAAACACTAGACCCTAAAGGTACATATATTATGACTGACTTGATGCAAAATGTCTAGCATAGACAAATCTACAGAAAGATAAAGTCAGTTGATACAGAAGGTGCAAAGGAGATTATTAGGAATGATTGATGATATGGTGTTTTGTCCAGTAGATGAAGATATTTTGGAATCAGATGGTAGTGATTACTATCCAACCTTAGTAATATACTAAAAACATTGATTTCTATGCTTTAAAATGGTAAGCTTTCCTGTATACACATAATTCTATGCTTCATTTCTGGCTGAATAAACTTCATGTTTATAATGTATAGTGTCTGAAGGTATATGTGTATCTGTATTATACATGGATGTATAGTATATGTGTATATATACATATATTTCACAGTTCATTCATCTATTGATGGGCACCTAAGCTAATTACATAACTAGGCTACTGCAAACAGGGCTTCAATAAAGATTGGTGTGCAGGAGTCTGTATAATACACTGACTTAGATTCCTACAGGTCTATACCCAAGAATGGTAAAGGAGGATGGTTCATATGGGAATTCTGTTTTCAGTTCTTGAGGACATTCATACTGACAGTGACTGGACTAATTTACATCGCCATCATGCCATACAATCTGGCTTAATGGATACTGTACGAGTCTACTTTCCCACTTATATCTACTACATCTTCTTAGAACTACCAGGCCTTTGTAATTGAAGACATAGAAAAAGCAATAAGGCTTCTACTTATAGCATTCTTCACTACATCAGAATGTGTTTCCAGATCGATCTCAAGTCCCAGTAAATATGAGTCTGGAAACAACCTGCCAACAGAGATGTAATCATTTTATTTGTGAACATTTGAAAATGAATCAATACCTTATGGTTCTCAATCACAAATGTCATATGGACATAAAAATAGATCATTGCAGAGATACTGGAAACAGCCAAGTTGGGCACGAGAAAAGAAAGCTTGAATCAGCTGAGAGCTCAGAACAGTAATTGCAAAAAGACCATCAAAAAGCACTTTGTTTCTTGCAGGTAGCTTCAAATATTTATCAGGTTTTGAATATTCCTAAAAATATGTGGAGCATATCAACATCAAATAGATATTTTTAATTTTTTCAAATATCCTTCTACATTTGAGTCCCCTTAATTCTTCTGCTGATGAGAGTTATAATTAGGCACCCAAATACTTAGAGTGAAGGAATACTGTAAAGGATACACAGGAATGCCCGGATGTTGAGGGAATGTAATTACACTACTCAGACTTTCTGAGGAAACTGGAAATACATCAGCACTGTGTTTTATAAAACACCTATTGGCCAATACATACAAGTTGAAGCCAGAAAAGTTTTGAAGCATTCTTTAGATATCTTAGTAGTTAGTCCTCACTTGAACATCCCAACCTTTTTCTTTTGTTCATATTACTTCTAAACTCTTTGAGTGTTCTCCTCTCTATATGACCAAATTGTATCCATCATTCAAAGCTAGTTCTTCCTTCTTTATAATCACCTCCAGACTTTTGGATTGATAGTAGTGTCTTCATTAAACAATACCTTGAATATTTCATTGCATCTACAAGTGTTTCTGTTTTCTGCTATGTTTAAATGTTTAACTCTTTTGTACTATAACACTAATTTTAGCTTTTCTGAAATATTCAAAGGATGTAATACTGTGTTTTCCACTATGGGATCATAACTTGAATTTAATTGATTTTTTTTGTTTTGTTAATCTTTTATACTGGGGGACATTAGGAGATAGCTGTTGCAATTTCTGCAATCCTACTATTTTAGCTAAACCTTGCATGTACTTGAGTTATATTTTATCCAAGGATTACATAAGGAATTTTATTTATCATTCTACATTAGGAAGGACAGACATCATTTCAATGTAAATATACTTTGATATTGCATTTGAATTTTTCAAAACAGATCATTATCCAATTATAATTTTTTTTTGGTTGGTTGTGGGGCCTGAACTCGGCCTGGGCACTGTCCCTGAGCTCTTCAGCTCAAGGTGAGCACTCTATCACTTGAGCCACAGTGCCACCTCTGACTTTCTGTTTATGTGGTGCTGAGGAATCGAACCCAGGGCCTCATGCATGCAAGGCAAGCACTCTACCACTGAGCCACCTTCCCAGCCCTCCAATTATACTTTTGAAAGCCTAAATTTCTTAAAAAGCAACATGAAAAATTTTCCAGTGTAAACTCACTTTCAGTACTTAGGGAAAAGAATAATTCAGACAACAAGAAAATTTAAGAACTAGAGAATTCTTCTCACTATTTCTAGCTCCTTACCTTATTATTACTAAAAAAGTAGAACCAATTATTAGAACTAGGAAAATATTTCTGATATTTTCCATCTACAGTCTTCTAAGCCACTGGACATTGAATTCATTCCAAAAATAAATCAATTTATCTAGAATATCCAACTGTCAATCCAAGTGTCATTCATCTATCTGTAATTGTCAGGTTTGATAATAAAAACAACTGCTAAAAGGAGGAAAAATAACAGGAACCATATGAGCAATTACCAAATTGGCTTTTTGAAAATAGAATAGATGAATGCATGCTGTGACTCACATTTATAATCCCAGAACATGGGAGATGGTGATCAGGAAGATCTCAGTTCAAAGTCAGTCCTGGCTAGCAAAACCTCATCTCAATAAACACACTTGGCATGGTGGCACAGAATATAATCTCAGCTATACACAAAACTCTTGGTAGAAAAATAGATGTTGAAAATTTCCCCAGGTAAAAATAGAATAAAATAGAAAAAAAACCTAAGGCAAAAAGGACTAGAACCATGTCTTAAATCTGACTAATAAACACAAAACTCTGAGTTTAAACTCCAAAAAGTTTGACAAGAAATGTACTTACTACTTCTCTTATGTAAAACCCCTCTGTACATCATTTGACAATTAAAAATTTTAAAAAACAGAAAAGTTAAGGAAAAATATTCCCATTTTAGGGCTGGGAAGGTGGCTCAGTGGTAGAGCGCTTGCCTTGCATGCATGAGGCCCTGGGTTCAATTCCCCAGCACCACATAAGCAAAAAAGAAAAAAGCCAGAAGTGGCGCTGTGGCTCAAGTGGTAGAGTGCTAGCCTTGAGCTAAAAAGCGCCCAGGCCCAGAGTTCAGGACCCACGACTGGACCCCCCCCCCAAAAAAAATCCCATTTTAATTTTCTGGAACTCAGACTAACCTGAAACTGAGACTTAGCAATATTTTGAATCTTGAAATCCTAACAATCTTTTGAACCTTGAATCTTGAAATTTGTATGTAGACCTTTGGAGCTTGAATTTTCTTTTTTACTGTAACAATTCCATAACTATCATTCTAGCTCACAATAGAGAGTATTACAATCCGTATATATAAATATTTTGTTCTATCTAAAATACTATTTCTCAAAACACATTCAAGGAAATGAAAATATGGGTGTTTTCTGTTGTTGTTCTTGCTGGTGCTATTATGATTGTTGGTGTTGTTTATTTTTGTTTTGGGTTTTTTGTTGTAGTTGTTTTTTTCAGGTGGACAAAAGAGGTGTAGAGAAATGAAAGGAGGAAAGGTCAACAAATAAAGTCATGCTATTTGATATACACTATATAAAGCATGAACTATGAAACTTGTGGCCTGGAATAGGAGAAAGAAATGTGAAGAACACAGAGGAAGGGGTGACATTGTCCAAAAAGAACTCTATTCATTATCTGACTTATGAAATGCTAACCTGTCTGCACAACAACTTAAATAACAATAAAAAATTAAATACCCTATTCTGCAGACACCCATATCACATTTCTTTTTCCAGCTGTGACTTAATTAAATCCACTTATGTTTTTGATCAACTTATAAAAATCCACAATTGCTTAGGAGAAAAACAGAAGTAATTTTGTTGCCTATATTTCTCTATATATCCA
>NW_012267244.1:1725057-1746061 GCF_000151885.1 Dipodomys ordii | reverse complement strand
AAAAAAAAAAACATAGTGAAATGATTAATTTTCTATTTCTGTAGCTAAACACTTATGTATAAAAGTGTTCACTGATCAACTTGGGTTTCTTAAATGTTGCATGTTCTAAACATAACTAACCTGGGGCCTTGCTTCTTAGTGAGGAGTTCTGATCCCTCAGTATGTTCTGTTCAATGAAATTGGTTCTCTATGTTTGAAGAATTGGGCCACATCTAATGGGGACTGTGGAATCAGTCACCTCTGTGACTAGAGCAAGCTATATGACATATATGGTACTTCATGACTGCTTGACTGAACCGAAATGAAAACCCTAATGAGCACAGCTTCTGTGCATTTCCCTGACTGACAGAACTTTGTGCATTTTGTCACACTCCGAACTTTGTGCATTTTGTCACACTCCTTTGCAGGAGACTTAAGCATGCATCACATGCATCTACTCTTTCACAAAAGAATTGTGAATATCCTAGCTCTTTAGATTCTCTGAACCTTCTATTCCTAAAGCCAGAGAGGGGTGCTGGGGAGCCACAACCTAAAACCTGACAATAAGTATTGAAAGTCACTTAATTATTTCAATCAGGTTTTCATTTACTTATATACAGTGAAATTCGCAATCAGGATTGACACATACACCCAACCCTTTTGATGCTTCTTAGATTTGTCTGTGGACATGGCCATATTCCCCTATAAAATGTCATATAATTTGTGGTGTTATGTTCCTAAACTTGGTAGCATAGAGAGGTGGTCTATTATGATGCAAATGAGCATAAAGTTGTTTCTTTGGAATTAGTTACACAAATGTAAGTAATATACATTTATAGAGAATGGGATTGGTGAATATATATATATATATATTGGTTATATCTATTAAAGCTATAGATATAGATACAAGAATTTGCCTTTTGTCATTGACTTTACAGTTAAATTTTTTGAAAATAGACTATAATTTCAGTTCATTATTTAGGCATTATTGGGATTTTTTTCAAAATGAATTTATTTCAATTGGCTATGTAAATCACTGAACACAAGTAACCTAGTGATCTTTTGATTTTATATATAAGTGTGAATGATTCAGTACTTCACTTAGACCAGGCTACATTCATCTTTCATACTGAAAGCTGACAGGCAAGTCTTACAGACAGTAAAGTAATAGTAATTCTTCTAATTAAATGTTTTTTTTAAATCAGAGGCATATAGCTCTCAGTTATTCCAAATGACTGATGTTGGATTAGTGAATTTTTCTAAAATGATGGAGAAGTTACAATACCTCTTCAAAGATCTAAAAGGATTTCCCAGCATAAATTGAGATTAAGTATCAGAACCATATATTTAAACATCATGTCATCACGGTTCTTTTTTTAAAAACCTAGATTTAAGTTTCCAAGTATAATCAGACATCATAAGATAAAACCTTCCTTCTTCTACCAAAGATAAACAAACTAGAGGTTGTTCTTTGAACATTAGTATTAATAAATAAAACTAATATTAGGTAGCAAATGGTATGGATTCATATAACCAACTTTCTTCCATCCATTTGTCTTTCACCACTTGAATAAAGTCAACCTTGCAGCTATAAAACAAAATGATGGTTAGAGCTTCAAGATTCTGGGAAATGTTGAGGGTGTTTCCATTTGTATAGAGAAAGAGGAAAGTCTCACAATTCAGAGAAAGGAAGCTATGATTTACATAATGAATATGGCAAAGAGACCTATAAAGAAACAAGTCTTAGATGGCAGAAAAATCACATTGGCTTTACTCCAAGGCACCAAGCACATCCCTGGAAAATTTGATGTGCCAGAATATAACAGTATGTACTTTTCTCAGAGCCAGAATCAGTGCAATATTTGGCTTTCCTACTTGCACTTGGAACATGGTATTCTTTTTCTAGGATCCTATCAAGGTTCCATTTATGTTTAGCACCTGCATGTAGCCCAGAGCTCCAGAAAGTCATTTTATATATAGATCTGAATTGCTTAACAATATAGCTACTTTGCAACTTAAGTGTATTCATTTTGATAATCTCCATACTCTTTAGTATCTAGCAATCATGTGGATCAAAGTACTACACTTACACAATTGTAATAGCTGCCTTTTAAAATAAGTTTCTACGAATCCACTATTATAAATAGGGAGAAATTGCTTTACAATGTGATGTACAATGGAAGAATTTTATGAAACAGTTGAAGCCAGGCCACTATATATAACCAGGCTTATGGACCCAAGCTCTGAAAAATAAATCTCAGCTGTATAATTTACTAACTCTGTGATACACGTAATTGATATTTCCTTTAATATGTTTTCTCATCTTTAAACAGGGATAATAATTCGAGCTAATCTCTGTGAAAGAGCATGATAACTATAAAATACTTTCTTATAATGCTTGCTTCATAGTATATGGTGAAAAAAATAATATTTGGGGAATATGTGAGTGACAATGGTGATAGAAACTGTGGGAAATAGGTATAAGTTAAAGCACACAGATTTTCAAAATGGAATAGGTCTAAGCTAAAGCACACAAATTTTCAAAACGGAATAGGTCTAAGTTAAAGCACACAAATTTTCAAAACGGAATGTAAGAATTCACCAGTGGAGAACAGAAGGAATAGAAGGAGGGAAATAGCAATGAGAGGCAGGTATATAAACAAACTACAGTGAGATAAGAAACTGAGAATTTCCCCAAGAGCTGGGAAATTTCAGAAAACCGGAAGGAAGAAGAGATTGGATATGAGTGTTGACACAAATCATTAAACGTTTATTAATTAAGAGAAATACGAATAAATACTGAAAATTATTTCATGGTGTGTGTCATTGACGTTCTCTAATGCTGTAGATTCTTAGAATAAAATTCTGGGGTCAGAGAATACAGAGGTATAATGGGGTAAATTATGTTTCCTCAATAGTTATGTACTGAAGTCCTAACTCCAGGTTTCTTAGGATGTGACTGAATTTGAAATTAGATCTTTAATGGTAAAAAGGTAAAATAATATGAGAATGTTACAGTAGGCCTTAATCTAATCGGACCTATATCCTTGTAAGAAGAAACTTATGTAGAAATTCTAGGGATGGACCTTGTTGGAAAAAATTACAATATGAGGAGAAACAGAGAAGGCAGTTAGTAATACAAAGGCATGAGTCTGCAGACACTTTGATCCTAGACTTTTACCTTTCAAAACTGTGAGAAAATAGTTTAAGCCAATCAGTTGGTGGTTTGTTAAGGCAGCCCTAGAAGACTAAGGGAAAAGGAATACATCTATACTACTTATGCTAGGGCAATGCTACTAATTTTGTGGTTGAATCACACTTGTTGTGCAAATACTAATGCTACTGTTTTCTCGTTGTATGATTGAACAAGTTTCTTTCCTTATGCCTCAGTTTTCTCACCTAAAAGTAGATAGGATATTACTCAGTTCGTTTGGTTTCTTTTAAGAGATAAATCATTCAATAAACATGTAATTGGCATTATTATTGATCCATGATCTTATCCATATTAATTGGATGTTTTAAAGATGCTTAAATGTGCTAATATTTAATATGCTAATGTTTTAAAGAGCAGTGTTATAGAGTCTCTGGATCAGCAGAAGCAAACTTTATTGTGAAGTTATTACAAAAGAAAAGACAGCTTACTCCAAGTCATATGTATCTATACTTCTTCACTGGAGTTGCATTGAGGAAGGATTTGTTCTTTGGATAATATCCAATGGTTAAAATTTATCGAAGGATATTTATCCAGTAAAGAAATTAGATATGTCAAGAGCAAATATTGTACTCTAGTTTGCTTACATTCTGTCACTTTAAACTATATTTGTTGTATATCATTTTAATATTATTGTTTTACTTTTTATTATTTTGCAGTCCTAGGCATTATTCTAATTCTTTTTTATTTAATCCTAATTATAAGCATGTGAAATGGATATGATTTATAGACATATATTTGTAGTACTGGGTTTGAACTAAGGAACTTGGCAAGAGATAAGAACTAGGCAAGTTCTCTAGCACTCCCACGCCACCAACCCAGATATAATTTATAAATAAGGAGACTGAGTTACAGAGAAGTTGAATGATATATTCAAGGTGTAAGAGCTGTCAAATAGCAGTCAAGATCTGAAACTTGGTATAAAGTTGGAGGCCATGTTCTTAGCTACTTTCTATTTTGCCTCCATACTTTATTAGGCAGAGGAAGGACTTTTTTTTTCAAAGACATGTTAGCACAAAATAGGTATTCCCAATGATGATATAACACTGTAATTTAGGAGAAAATGGTATGACTTTCATTTGAAGATTAAATAAGTTCAGATGTGTTGTATCACAGTGAGTAAAAGCAGTATGTCTGTCCCTAAGTTCATATCCCATAGCTACATAACATAGCAGTTTATATCCACTAATGCACTTGAAATTACTGAAAGCCGCTTTCCATTTCTCCTGAGCAAAAGTGACTAGAGGATACTCAGACCATACACCCAAATCATTACTGCACAGTTTTCCTAGAGCCTACAGGATACACTTGAAGTAGTAGAAATAGTTCCAAAAGACAGGACTACGACTGGGTTAAAAAACCTCTTGATTCTGAAGGTCAATATGCAATTCATGAGTTTTCAAATGAGAATCAGAGCTTCAAAAGCAGAATATCAAAAATAGAAGGTGTATGGAAAGGACATGTAGGAGACATTGCAGCTGGAACATTATAAACAATAACACCATTATAAAATTTCTAGGTATAGTTGAAAAAAATATGCACTGGATTTAGAGCAATAGCAAAAATAGAAAACAAATTTGGTGTCAACCAAAAGTCAAATTTGGCCACTCCTCAGGTGAGAGTATGGACGAGATATTATTCAGAGACTGAAATTTCTAGCTGAGTGCTGGTGTTTCACATCTCTAATGCTAGCTGCTCAGGAGGCTGAGCTCTGAGCATCACGGTTTAAAGCAAGACTGCATATCCAAGTCTGTGAAACCTGTTTCCTTTTAACCAGGGAAAATCTTGTAGTGAAGGTGTAGCCCAAGGATTAGAGTGCCACACAAAAAGCCACGTTGAGAGTATGAAGCCCTGAGTTCAAGCCCCATTACCAGCTCGCTCTCTCGCGTGCTCTCTCTCTCTCTCTCACTCACTCTCTCTTTGTCTCTCTGTGTCTCTCTCTGTCTCTGTCTGTCTGTCGCTCTCTTTCACACACAGACACACACCCACACACACACACACACACACACACACACACACACACACTAAGACTCCAGAGTCAGAGTTCCTTGGCTTATCCAAGGGAAAGTGAAATGGGAAATCCTGTTGCATTTTTGTCTCAACAATTTGCATTTAAATGATGCAGTTTGTATTTCATCCACATAACTACATTTGAGGTACCTCTTGGAAAAACAGTCAATCTAAAATCCTAATGACTTAAAATAATAGAGACTGAGAAGAAGCACCTTTGAATTAAAGATATGTAAATTCAACATTATTTGATTTTAAGTGAGCCAGCTAAGCATATAATGAGATTGTCCCTTCAGGCAAACCACTTACTATTGACACAAATTACTATTTGACAAAGGATTAAAAGGGGGAAAAAAAGTAGAAAGAAACAGGAAATGTAAACGATGCTTTGATCCCTTTCTGCTCTTTTCGAGGTGTTTTACAAATTGTGATTGCTGCTGACAATCTTCAGAATTTTAGAAACAACTGCTTGATATTAACTGTTTCCAGATGCACACTGATCTGGAGCCAGTATTTCCAAATCTTGTAGTTGTACTGATAAAATAATTTAATAGTTGGGAGTTGTTCTTAGAAATGGAATTAAAATACCAACATCAAGTTAATGAAGTTTTACAGCAGCTTATTACTATTATTGTTGCCCTTATTGTTGTTGTTATTAAGAGCCTACAGAAGCCAGCATACTCTCTGGAGTTTTATCAGACAACATTCTTCACATTGCCAGCCAAGTACTCCAGGATGCAGAGCAGACAAGGAGTTACTCCCCACAGCACTCAATGGGGGCCTGGAAAGTTAATGCATCTCTCCAAATGCCATCTTTTTACAAAGTGGCCAATTAAAAAGATGAATGTAAGTCCAAAGTACTGTATACATTACATTTTTAATAGCAGATATTATTCAATAATGGGAAAGCTATAGACAAACAAATACACCTTGAAATAAATGTTTGGATTTTTCTGACTTCTCCTGCAAAAAAATCTAAATCTGATTAAACTAAGGAAACTTTCTGTCTACCCTTGAAAATTAATTGGAAATACATACTAATAGTAGTCATTTCTATATTTTGGAACACAAATTTAGTCAAATGCATAATTATAACAAGCAAAGCTTTGCTTGTTTTTAATTGTGCAAAATATAGGAACAACTGGGATTTATAGAACAAACTTACCTTCTGTTCTTGCCTTCCTTCCTTTTTCCCGTCTTTGCTTCCTGTTTTCCTTCCCTCCTTCTCTCCATTCCCTGCCTCCTTCTCTCCATTCCCTCCCTCCTTTTCTCTCTTTCTTCCTTCCTGCTTTCCTTCCTTCCTTCCTCTTTCTTTCCTTCCTTTCTTCCTTTTCTCCTTCCTTCTTTCTTTCCTTCCTGCTGTTCTTTCTTCCTCCCTTCCTTCCTTATTTTTCCTTCCTTCATTTCTATATTTGATTTCTAAATGTTTCTGCTACCTGTCACCCTGAGTTTTCCTCCTGTGTCATTTTTAGTAACATATCCATCATGTCGGTGATAAGAAAAGCTGCAGGTTTTTAGTCTCAAAAGCTTACAGTCTTCTTACTGAAATTAGCTAATCTCATCCTTCACATATTCATAAATAAATGTGTTGAGCCTCTCCTCTGTACATGCATGTAAGCGCAATGGGAGCAAGATAAAGCATTTGTCCTTAAGAAATGGACAATTTAGTAGTTAAAATATATCATGTACAAAAACGGCCATTGCTCAATCTAACTTGCAATGTTAGGCGCAATGGAAATAAAATGGTTCCTACTTAATATGGGTAGGGAAAAGGAAATATTAAAAGAGAATTAATATTTGATCAATTTACTATCTCTAAATTACTATTATGATATATATCTAAAATAGTCCCTGGTGCTAGTAGCTCATGCCTGTAATTATAGCTACCTAAGAGGCTGAAATTTGAGGATCATGACTAAAGCCAGCCTGGGCAGGAAAGTATGTGAGACTCTTATCTCCAATAAACTCTCAGAAAAAGCTGAAAATTGCACTGTTGCAAGTAATAGAGTTCTACCCTTGAACACAGAGAGGCTCAGGGACAGTGCAAGTCCCTGAGTTCAAGCCCAGAACCAGGAAAAAACGTTAAATAAAAGTAGACAAATGTCACAAAGTTTTTTTTCCTAGTAATTTCTTTGCACATCTCTCTAATCATGTAAGTCAGACTGTGGTCTCCAAAGAAAGCAAAAAGATAAAAGATCATGTGGTAGTAATTTTCTGGATCAGAACAGAGACATTCTGATTTTCCAATTCTACTCTTACCTTGTTATGCAAAAAATACATTACTTTTTTTTTTCTTTTCTTCATTTTTTGTTTGCTTGTTTGTTGTTTTTTTTGTGTTTTGTTGTTGTTGTTGTGGGGCTTGAACTCAGGGCCTGCACACTGTCCCTGAGATTTTTCCCTCAAGGCTAGTTCTCTACCACTTTTGAGCCACAATAACACTTCCAATTTTTGGGTAATTAATTGCAAGTAAGAGTCTTACAGACTTACCTGTTAGGGCTGGCTTTGAACCATGATCTTCACATCTCAGCCTCCTGAGTAGTTAAGCTTACAGGTGTGAGCTACCAGCACCTGGCTAGAAATACATTACTTTTTCCAACCTTGAACGGCATGCTTTAAATTGTTGGCCCTTTCTGGTTCTGAATTTGAATATCCCCCTGTCTGTTTTCCTGACACCTACCTATAAATTTCTTTAAAAAAAAAAACAACAACAAAATATATTGGCACCAGGCACCATTGGCTCATGCCTATAATCCTAGCTACTCAAGAGGCTGAGATCTGAGGATGGCGGTTCAAAACCAGTCCAGGCAAGAGACTCTTATTTCCAATAAACCACTCAGAAAATGGGAAGTCGTGCTGTGGCTCAAAAGGTAGAGCACTAGCCTTGAGTTGAGGAGCTGAGGGACAGCACCCAGGCCAAGTTCAAGCCCCACAATGCCCCCCCGCCAAAATTGGCCTAATTGTACAATAGGGTTTCATTTTGATACATATGTGATATAATGTAGTTGGCTCACATTCTCCCTATCTGTTCTAATCTTTCTTGGCACCCTCTCATTTTTACTTTTTCTAAAGGAGTACAGAAGAGAAGGGAAAGTAATGGGAGATAAGTTTAAGTACACAAATACATATGTATATATATATATATGTATGTATATGAAATAGCACAATGAAACCCACTCAACATTCCTAATCTAGTAGCTTTTATGCTTAAACCCTCATCATTCATTCTTTTCCTCTTGTTTCTGAATGTTACATCTTGAACTATGGTTATAGGTTAGTGAATAATATTCTCATCTATTTAATTATGTTCTCTTGGTTGTATTGTGACTTTTTAATTATATTTCAGATTTTTTTCAGGTTTCATCATCCACATATGCCATTCCTGCCATATAAACAAATATCTGGCCCTGCACATGGCTTTCCTCCAACTCGGTGTAAACCACTATTGCTCTAAATTCCAGCTTTCCCAGGCTAGACTGTCCTGTAGCTACAGTGAAGATAAACAAACAAAAAAGAATATTTTCAAAATGGGATGACACAATGAGCCTAAATCAAGATTTTTTTTAAATCTTTGACTAATTTAAAATATTTTATTAATTTTCCTTTTGCTTCTGTAATATAAAGAATCATAACCTAGAATCATTTTCTTCAACTCTAATCTACATGTGCCAGATTACCCTGATCCATAGCAAAACTCATAGACTCACTGTAATCTGCCAACTCAGAACCTCTAAAGTTCACATACCAAAATTTTCATAGGTTTCATTACTACAGTTTCACCACTAACATATTTAAGTGCATGTTTTTGTCTATTCTTTCATAGAATTATGGAGGGAACTCAAAGGGACTGTCAGAAAAGGGACTGTATGAATGGACATCCAAGGATGGTTGGTTTGGGAAGATACCAGTTCAGCTTTGAACACAAGGAATCACATGAGACCTCTGTACATAGGCTGAATGAAATAAAAAATTTGGAAAATATCAAAGGCTCTGTATAACTAAACAGATTAAGCTGATATTTTGACCACATACTTCTAGTCTCACTTTTTATATACTGAGATTTAAAAATTGTTGGCTATACATAGCCAAAGAAAAACTAATGTCATAATAAAAAAAACTTAATCAATGCTTTCTCATGATAGGTCTCAGTGACTATTTGCTGACTATATGTTCAAAAATTCACAGAAGTCTGAAAATTTTGGCAAACTCAAAGGCTGACCATAACTGTCAACAGATGCTTCTTCATCCTGTATCTCTTTATATGAGTTAAAGACTCCTGATAGCTCCTACTGCGAATTTGGATGGCTCATGAGGGACAAATTAATACTAAAACATTTTGGGATTCATTATCAATTTGGAACCATTCTCTGTTTCTATATCTGCATGCATTTGCTCGCTTTTGCAGCTGTAACAAATCATAACTTAGTGAAATAAAGCAACACAAATTAATAATGATTACCAAATCTGACCAGGACTTCAACAGGTTAAAATTAAGTCGATGGCGAGGCTGCATTCCTTCTACTAGGCTGTAGTGGGAAATCCACTCACTAGTCTTTTTCAGATCTTACAAGGTTCCATCTTTCCTTAGATCATGGCTCCCTTGCTCCATTTTCAAAGGCAGAAATGTTTGTTCTCATTCTGGAGCCAGTAATTGTTTCCTGCTGAAAGTGTCACATTTTACCTGTACATGCATGACTACATCATCAGCTACATATAAAGTTCTACCACAGGAGCAAGACATTTGAAGTCATTTTCATGAATTTTCAGAAATTGGAAATGACCAAAATCACCACTAGAAAAGTTTGAGAAATTATGGAATTTGATTGAATAACACTTACTCACAGAAAATTCTGTTATTGAAGAATATTTAGTGTAAGAAAATAAAATGCTTGTAAAATAAAGTGAAAAGAACAGGATTCAGAAGTACAAATATAAATATTGATGAAGATATAGAGAAAAGTGAAGGACAAACATTAAAATCCTAGCAATGGACACTTTTACATAGTGATGCAATTAAGTAATTTCCACTGATTTTTGTAAAGTTCGATATATGGATATATATTACTGTAGAATCAGAAAAAAATCACATTATTTTTATTATCAGAAAAAATCATGTCAAAAACAGAATTTCTGCTCTTTCATACTTCTCCAAGTTAAAGGTTACTAACTATATTACACAAATTATTTTAATAACAACATATATTTTTGTCCAGTAAATTTTAAATTTTCAAAAACTCTAATAAGGAGCCATAAACATAAAAAGTGGTAAAAAAATACATTCCAAAAAATAAAAAGACTGGGGACTACTACAATGGTAACTACACAGATATGTACGGATATGTTTACTTTGTTTTCATATTAAAGTGAACATCACTAATACTGTGTTTTTCTTCTATAAGATTTTTCAACTTCCTATGAAACTGGAGAGACTTGAAAAGTAAGTAAAGTTGGGAGATACTGGATGGAAAAATTGCTAATGGAAAAATTGCAAAATTTGAACAATAACTAGAATTTGGTTGATTGTAATATATCAATGTTAATTTCCTAACTTGAATAAAATATTAAGGTTCTAATGTATGAACAAAGGGAAGATGAGTAATTGAACTCTTATTGTAATGTTTTTAATATATGTTTTTATTGTAAAGAAACTGTACAAAGGGGTTACAGGTACATGAGTAAGGTAATGAGTACATTTCCTATGGAGCATTGTTACCCCCTCCTTTGTATTTCTCCACCATCCCTTTCTTTCCTCCCCACCTCCCCAATTTCTCCCGCCCCCATCCAAAGCTGTAAAGTTCATTTTCAACACAGTGTCTTGTACACCTCATTGTTACAATGGTTGAACCTGTATCCTTATTTCAACACTTTTTTTTTGTCAGTCATGGGGCTTGAACTCTGGGACTGAGCACTGTCCCTCAGCTTTTCAGCTCAAGGCTAGTGCTCTACCACTTGAGCCACAGAACCACTTCTGGTTTTCTGGTGGTTTATTATAGATAAGAGTTTCATGGCCTTTCCTGCCCAGGCTGGTTTTGAACCGTGATCCTCAGATCTCAGTCTCCTGAATATCTAGGATTATAGGTGTGAGCCACTGGTGCCTGTTTTATTTCAGCATTTTGTTATTTCCCTTCCTTTCCCCAAATTAGAAAAATGTATATACAAGGTGAAGGGAACTGGAATCAAATAAAGTGTAAACAGGGGTTATACCATGGGGGAAGAGCATACAAAAGAAACAAAGAAAATCATGCAGTACATTATAAATACATTAAAAACAACAGCAACAAAGATAAAAACCTCTTGTGTCCCAATCTTGGGGTTCATTTTGCATCATCTTACACGGTCATACATACATAGCTTTTGACCTTTTCTGCTTGTCCTAGACACATACTAGTTATTGCAAATAAAGGAAACCATGGGACCTATGTTTCTTTGGGCCTGGTTTACATCACTTAATATGATTTTTTCCAAGTCTTTCCATTTCCTAACAAATGGGACGGTGTTATTCTTTCTGATGGAGTCATAGAATTCATATATAGATGTGTGTGTGTGCATACCACATTTTCTTGATCTATACATCTACTGAGGGGCATCTGGGTTGGTTCCATATCTTAGCTATGGTGAATAATGCTGCAATAAACATAGCTGTGCTGGTAGCTTTAGTACGGCCTTGTTTGTAATCATTTGGCTAAATGCCCAAAAGTGGGATTGCTGGGTTATGGGGGAGCTCTATGTGGAGTCTTTTGAGGAACCTCTATATTACTTTCCAAAGTGGTTGAACAAGTTTACTCTGGCCACATCCCCTCCAACATCTGTTGTTATTAGATTTCTTGATTCTAGCCACTGGGATGAGGTGGTATCTCAATCTTGTTTTGATTTGCATTTCTTTTATGTCTAGGGAGGTTGAGCATTTCTTCATGTGTCTTTTGGCCATTCTTATTTCCTCTTGAGAGAAGTCTCTCTTTAATCTTTAACCTAGTTATTAATGGAGCAGTTGTTTCTTTGAGGATTTGTTGTTGGGGGATTTAATTTTTTGAGTTCTAAGTATATTTCAGATATGAGACCCTTGTCAGTTGTATGGCTAGTGAAGATCTTCTCCAAATCTATGGGTTTTCTGTTGATCTTACAAGCTATTTCCTTTGCCATGCAGAAGATCTGCAGATTAACACAATCCCATTTGCACAACCTTTCTTTTTTTGTTGTTGTTCTTTTTGTAATTAAGTTTTTATTGTGAAAATACTATACATAGGGGTTACAGTTACATGAACAAAGTAATGAGTACATTTATTATCCAGTATTGTTGCCTCCTTTCTTTGATTTTTTGTGTTTCTGGGTCTTAATTAAGACAATTTTGGCCTGTGCCAAGGAACCCTAGAATTTATCCTATTCCTTCCTGTAATATTTTCAGGGTGTCTGATTTGACTTCAAGGTCTTTGATCCATTCGGAGTTGATTCTGGTGCAGGATGACATATAAGGTTCTACCTTTAGTTTTCTATGGTGTTTAACCAATTTTGCTAGCACCATTTACTGAAGAGGTTGTCTTTCTTCTATTCTATTTTTTTAGCTCCCTTATCAAAGATTAGGTGGCTATAGGTCCATGGGTTCATTTATGGTTCTTCTGTTCTATTCCATTGGTCTTCAGGTCTGCTCTTGTGCCAGTACCAAGCTGTTTTGATTACTATGGTTTTGTAGTAGAGATTGAAATTTCGTATTGATATTTTTCCATCATTGCTCTTTCTGCTAAGGATTGTTTTGCTATTGTTTTGGGGTCTTTTATTGTTCCATATAAATTTTTGGATAGCTTCTTCTATTTCCCTTAAGAATTAGTTGTGATATTGATGGGTATTGTATTGAATTTGTAGATACTTTTAGCAGTATTGCCATTTTTGCAATGTTAATCCTCCAAATATAGGAGCAAGGGAGGTTTTTCTACTTCCTTAGTTCTTTAATTTCCTTTTTTAGGTTTATAAAGTTTTCATCACAGAGGTCCTTCATTTTTTTAGTTAACTCCTAGGCATTTTATTTTTTGCAGTAGTATTACAAAAGGAGTTGCTTTCCTGACTTCAGCCACACTCTTCTCATTATTGGCATACAGAAAAGCCAGTGGTTTTTGAGGGTTAATTTTATATCCTTCTACTTTGTGAAAATTTCAAATCAGCTCAAGTAACTTGGGAGTGGAGTCCATGGGGTTCTTTAAATACAAGATCATGTCATCTGCAAAGAGGGAGAGTTTTACTTCATCTTTACTTCATCTTTTCCTATTTAGATCTTATTGCTCTTGCTAGACATTCTAATACTAAATTAAAGAGAAGTGGAGGGAGTGGAGATCCTTGTCTCATTCCTGAATTTAGAGGAAATGGCTTTAGCTATTCACCATTAAGTATAATGTTGGCTGTAGGTTTATCATACACAGCCTTTAATATACTATGGAATGTTCCCTGGATTCCTAGTTTTTCCAGAGCTTTCATCATAAAGTGGTGTTGGATTTTGTCAAATGCTTTTGTTGTATCTATTGAGATAATTCTGTGGGTTTTTTTTATCCTTGCTCTTGTTGATGTGATGAATTATATTGATTGATTTGTGTATATTGAACCAGTTTTGCATCCTTGAAATGAATACTGTTTGATCTTTATGTGTGATTTTTTGATGAATAGTTGAAGTCGATTGACCAAAATTTTGTTGAGAAGTTTTACATCGATGTTCACCAAAGAAGTAGGACTATAGTTTTCTTTCTTTGATGAATCGCAACCTGGTTTTGGAATGAGGATTATGATGGGTTCA
The DNA here is from genome assembly GCF_000151885.1 of Dipodomys ordii. NCBI lineage: Eukaryota > Metazoa > Chordata > Mammalia > Rodentia > Heteromyidae > Dipodomys > Dipodomys ordii. The sequence goes on along the minus strand of NW_012267244.1, from coordinate 1,732,088 downwards.
TAGAAAGAGTTTGGTAGTGAACTTTCTCTTTCAATTTCATTGAACAGTTTGGCTTTGAAGGCCTTGTAGAATTCAGCTGCAAACCCATCCAGTCTTGGACTTTTCTTGGGTGGGAGGTCTCATTACCATTTCTATTTTGATGCTTGATATGGGACTGTTCAGTTGCTCTAAATCATCTTTGTTTAGTTTGGGCATGTCAATATTTGCTAGAAATTGGTCGATTTCTTCCAGATTCTCAAACTTATTAGCATAAAGTTTTGAGAAGTAGTCCCTTATAATGTTCTGAATCTTGGTTGTTTCTTGGTGATGTTTCCATTCTCATCTCTGAGTTTCTTATTTGAGTGTGTTCTCTTCTTTTTCTGATAAGATTTGCTAAAGGTCTGTCAATTTTATTAATTTTTTGGAAGAACCAACTCTTGTTTTGTTGATTCTTTTTATGGTTGTTTGTTTGTTTTCTGTCAGTCATGGGGACTGAAATCTGGGCCTGGGCACTGTCCCTCAGCTCTTAAACTCAAGTCTAGTGCTCTACTCCTTGAGTCACAGTGCCACTTCTTGTTTTTTCTGCTTATGTGGTGCTGAGGTATCTAACCCAATGCCTCTTGCATGCAAGGCAAGCACTCTAGCACTGATCTACCTTCCCAGCCTCTCTTTTTATTTTTTTAGGGGGGGCAGGGAATTGTAAATCATTTAATTGTGATTTAATTTTAATTATTTGTTTCTGTCTACTAGATTGGGGTTTAGTTTGTTGCTCTATTTCAAGGAGCTTCAGGTGCTTCATTAAAATGTTGGCTTCAGATCTCTCCAATTTGTTGATGTAGAAGCTCATAGCTATAAACTTGCCTCTGAGTGCTGCCTTTGCTGTGTCCCAGAGGAGCTGGTAACTTCTATGTTCATTTTTGTTAAATATCATGAACATTTGAATGTCATTTCTAATCTCTTCCATGACTCATTAGTGGTTCAACAGTGTATATTGTTCAGCCTCCATGTGTTACAGGATGTTCATTGGTGGCTTTTGGTGTTAAGTACTACTTTTACTCCTTTGTGGTATGAGAGAATGAAGGGCATAATTTAAATGTTTCTGAATTTGGACAAATTTTCTTTGTGACCTAAAATGTGGTCTATTTTGGAAACTGCGATGTGTTGATGAGAATGTTTATTCTGATGCTGCTGGGTGAAATATTCAGTAGATGTTTGTTAAGTCTAGTTTATCTATGCAGTTATTTAGATCTGAGGTTTCTCTGTAGATTTTTTGCCACATTGATCTATCCAGTGGGGATAGTGGTGTGTTAAATTCCCCAACAATTATTATGTCTTTGGATCCATGTGAGATTTGAAGAAAAGTAATGTTTCCTGGATAAATTTGGGTGCTCTGTTGTTTGGTGAATAGATATTTAGAATTGTAATATCCTCCTGAAGGAGATTAGTTGTGTATTGACCTTCTTTATCTCTTCTCACTAATTTTAACTTGAAGTCTACTTTATCTGATATTAAGATTGCAACTCCCACCTGTATATGGGGCTGTTTGCTTGGTAGATTTTTTTTCAGTCATGGGTCTTGAACTCTGGGCTTGGGCACTATTCCTCAGCTCTTCAGCTCAAGGTGAGTGCTCTACTGCTTGAGCTGGAACGCCACTTCCAGTTTTTTTATTCCTAGTGGTTTATTGGAGATAAGAGTCTCACAGACTTTCCTGCCAGGGCTGGCTTTGAACTATGATCCTCAGATCTCAGCCTCCTGAGCAGTTAGGAGGCATGAGCCACCAGCCCCCAGCTACCTGGTAGATGTTATTCCAGCCTTTCACTTTCAGACTGTTTGATTTTGTGGGCAAAGTGTGTCTCTTGAAGGCAGCAGAGAGAAGGATCTTATATTTTGATCCCATTAAGTGACATACACTGTGGCTTAATTGGAGAGTTAAGTCCATTAAAATAGAGAATTAGAAGTGAGTGGTGTTTGGTAGTTCCTGCAATGTTATCCACCTTCTTGGGGGTTGTGCCTACTTGGTTCTTCCTATGATTCTTAGATTCTATTTGGGAGTGGTTTCTTGGCCTTTATCGTGTTCTTGTTGATTTTCTATGTGTAGGACATCTTTAAGTATCTTTTGTAGGGCTGGTTTGGTGGAGATATATTGTTTCAGTTTTTGTTTGCTATGGAAGGTTTTTATCTGACCTTCTGCTATGAATGAGAGTTTATCTGGGTCCAGTATTTTTGGTTGATAGTTATTTGTCTTTAGGGTGTGGCATACATCATTCTAGGCTCTTCTTGATTTTGTTGTCTCTGCTGAGAAATCTGAAATTATTCTGATTGGTTTCCCTGTATAGCTGACTGATCTTTTCTCCCTGACAGATTTAAGGATCCTTTCCTTGGTCTCATTGACCCAATGCAGATTATAATGTGATGGTTGGATGTTTTGATCTGGTCTATTTTCGGTTCTAAAGGATTCTTTTATTTGAATGGGCCTATCTTTTTGTATATTTGGGAAGTTCTCTGCTAGGATCCTTTTAAATGAATTTCCCAGACCTTTCTGTTCTTAAGCCCTCCTCTACACCCATTAACTTTAAATTATGCCTTCTGATGGTGTCTACTAAAAGTTGAATACATCTAGCATATTTCTTGGATTTGTCTTGAATACTTGTCTGTTCTTTAACTATGATGTCTAGGTTGTCATCAATCCCAGAGATTCAATCTTCTGAATTGTCTAACATGCTGTTAAGACTTTCTCCTTTTTTTAAATGTCCTTTCCTTTTATTTTTTATTTTATTTTATTTTATTGTTTTTGAGTTCAAGCCCTAGGATTAGAAAAAAACATCAACAGAAATTCCTAAAGCAATTCCCTGACTTCCTGAAAGCCATTACGTCCAGATTTTTCTAGCTGAACTCTATCCTTTCCTTTTAAATGGTTAAACTTGAAGGTTTTAAAATCTTTGTTAGAGCTTCATTTTACATCTGGTATGGATTTCTTTACCTCCTTCATTTGTTTTTAGTGTTCATTCTCCAATCCTTTAGTTGATTGTTTATAGTTTCATTGGACTCCCTTTCCTTCTGTTGGGCTTCATTCAGCATTCCCTTTATGGCCATGGATTCCTACAGCTTTCTGTTTGTAGATTCCATGAATGCTTCTATTAATCTTTGTTTATTCTCATCCCACTCACGCAATGCCTCTATTACTCTTTGATTAGCCTTGTCATGCTTGTGAAATTCTTATATTCATCTTTGGTTAGCCTCATCATGCTCACTCATTTCCCTATCACGCTCACACAGAGTCCTTTGCAGCTTTCAGTCTTTTCATTTGGCTTGTTTACCAGTAGTGTTTGTAGAGCATTTTGGGAGCTCTCCTCTGGAATTTTCATTAACTGCTCTGTTGCCTGATTATCATGAACAGGAGTTGAGATACCTGGACTTGTCATTTTTCTTGTGTTTCTCCAGTTTGTTCTGCACATTTGGGTATGAAAGCAAAACCAATTCCATGCTTGAACACATTATTTTAAGGCAAGAATTAACTAGAGCCCTGTAGTTGCACAGATTATTTGATGCAGTCAAAATGAGTACAGATACAATCTTGTTCAACAGATGCAACCTAGTTCAACAACAAACAACTAGGGATCAATGGACTAAGACAATCAAAGAAGGAGTCAATAGACCAGAAATTAATAATGTTAGGGAGAATTGTAGTTTAGGGAGAAAATAAAATTAGAGGAATGTGGGGAGGGAAAGGGAAAGAGTAAAAATAACCAAAACCTAAATGCAGAGAGAGGAAAAGGATAGAAGGAAAGGAGAAGAGAGATACAGAAAAAGGAAAAATTAAAAATTAAAAAATTAAACACTTAGAAATTATATAAGTATAAAGAAATAATACTACAATTAAAGGAGTTAAGACTGAGAGTTTGTGAAATGAGTAAGCAATATCTGAATTAAGTATGCACACAATGAAGGATAAGGTCTGATAATCAAAGACGGATATATATCTGGGAATGAAGAGAACATCAATTAAGCAAAAAGCAAAACAAAAACAAAACAAAGAAAAGAATAAAAAGGGAAAAGAGTTAAAAGAGATTTTTTAAAAACCTAAAATAAAAATGATGAAAAAATAGCAAATACATTTTTTAATTAAAAAAGTGTGTAGAAAAAAGAGTTCTTTTTTTGGGGGGGTATCTGTGTCTCCCCTGTGTCTATAACCAGTCTTTTGGTGGAGTCTCTGGTTTGCTTGTGGTGTTTGGTTTCCCTGTGGCTTGACTAGTTTCTTAAATCAGTTTGTTTGAGTAGACAGAATGAAGTTCTGCCTTACCAGAGACTTTATAACCCTCCTCCCAGGCTAGTTCAGTGGGAAGGTGATCTTCTTTGAGTATTTCAAAAGAGGGAGATGGCTGTTTCCTCTAGCTTGGAGTTGCTGTAATGGGGTAGGTTGTAGATAGCTTTGAGGCCTGTCAGCAATCAGTAGCTTTTCCCTGAGGGGCTATCTTTTGAGACATTCACATAGCCCAGCCTGAAGCCATTCTCGAGATTTATGTGTACTGAGTTTGCAATTGTTTTTCTTTTTTTTTCTTAATATATATTTTTTATTGCAAAGATACTGCACAGAGGGGTTACATGAGCAAAGTGTTAAGTCCATTTCCTATCAAGCATTGTTACACCCTCCTTTATTTTTCCCCTACCATGCCTTTCCTCCCCACCTCCTCAGTTCCTGCCTTCCCCTCCCCGTGTCTGCAAAGTTGTAAAGTTTGTTTTCAATGTTTACTCATAAGTTTATAAGCTAATTTTAGCTTTTTCTTTTGCTATACTACTAATATCCTTATGAGGAATAATCAAACATTTAGTGTTAAATGATAATGTTAAAATTATTTCAATTTCCTCTTCCAATTACCTCAATGTTTTTTAATTTGAATTACAATATTTTTTCAAGTCATCTTATTTATATTCTAAAATTTTACATTTTACACATCATCTTGTAAATTTCCTGCATCATTGAAATACGATAATAATATGATTGTGGACACTGTAGTTAAATAATTGCTATTGTCTTGATAGCTACTCAGAATAATGTAGTTAAAACATTATTCCAAATTCTATAATTAAATAATTAGAGTTGTCTTGTTAGTTTGATACTTTTATTATTAGCTGTTTTTCTTATGTTTTTCTTCCTTAGGCAATGCTGACATATCCATGGAATGTGCCAAGGTTTTGTTGTTAGTTTTAGTTGGAGGGAGTATGACTTAATTTTTTTTTATTATTCCTCATATGGGACCATTCCAACTTTCCACTGATTTTCTTTTCTTCCTTCTATTTTTTTCTACTTCTTAATATTTTCCTTAGAATTCTGATGCAATATACAACAAAATTTACTGTCTGTACAATTTTTAGTTTATAGGTCAGATGATATTGTCATATTGTTGAAAAGGCTGCCTCTATTTACTTTAATTCATCCACTAAAGAAATAGATGATTTACTTAGTTCTGAAAGATCATTAATATATTGTTATGTTTACAGTTCTGAATTAGTTGGGGTTTGGACCATTTAAGATCGATTGGCCAAAAGTATATATTTTCTGTTTTTAAAAAAAATCTATGTTCCTGTTTCATGTTAAAATTTCATACATTATTTAGGGAAATTTCCTTGGGGTTTAAATGAAAGTATTAGAAATTGTCATGTCTACAATTATTAAGAAAAAAATCCAAACACAAAGAAGTCCATAAATAAAATCTAGATAGGTGCCTTATAGAAATTGTCTAGCCAACTAGACAAATTAGACAACTCGTGGACTCTGATTCCACAATATGGACTCATTCCAAAAAATGTGTAAGTAACAATTCTCTAAGGAAAACAACATTAGTCTTAAAGTTAATCTGCTATAATTTCATACTTCTATTTGAGTTTACAGTCAGTAGGCTGTCATCCGAGCTACTTGGGACACTAAGATCTGGAAATTCATGTTCAGAGGACAGCCTCGACACATGTTGCATGAGCACACCACCATTCTTAACCAATATCTAGGTGCAGTGGTACACATTGATCATCTCAGCTGCATAAGAGGTTGAGAGTAAGAAGAATTGAATAGAAAAGTTTATACTACTCCATCTCAACAGAATCATTTTTTAACCAAAGTGTAGTACCATGAACCACCTATTCTAGTTCTCCAATTTTAAAAATAAAATCATACCAGCAATGAAAATTTAATTTATTTTTGTGTTTTTTTGTAAAAATACTGTACAGAGGGGTTACAGTTACGTGAGCAAGGTAATGACTACATTTCTTATCCAGCATTTTCAGACTTTCCAAAAACATTAATGACTTTCAATTAATATTTTCCTGAGCCTAGACATATTGCATATGAGCAAAATAGCAAAGGTAACATTGAGGAAAGATTTGGAAGGATATCAGACTAGAAATACTCATAACACCTTACTAACAGCTGGTTACACAAAACATTATTTCATTCCTAGCCTGCTTTCTTAAAACTTAGCTTTGAGTATAGACAATGATTTGAAGATATCTAATGAGAAAATTTTCAGAGCCTGGATGCTATATAATCCTGAAATATTTTAAGTGAAATATGAGTAGCTGGCATTCTTCATTCTTTTCTTTATTATAATGTAGTATCTACTTATGCTTACTAGTTCCTCTACCGAAGACCGAAAATACAACAATGAAGGACAAGAATGTTCTCTCATGGATCTAGTATGGACATGGACAGAATAAAAGATAAGTAATGAAATTAGTAAGTAAGAGAAATTGTCAAAACAACTTCAGGAAAAGTGTAAGGCTGAAAAAAAAAAGTAACAGAAGGCCTTCATGGGTAGAAATATGCAGTTAGACTTAGTTAGAAAGTCGTTTAAGGATACAAGTGGACCCATTGCAACTATGAGAAGTACAAGTTGTAATGTCGAAAATGAACTTTACAACTTTGGTGCGGGGGTGGGAGGGGTGGGGAGGATTGGGTGGGGGGATGGAGGGGGAGGCTGGGAAGGGATGTGAAGGGTAAACAAAGGAGGAGGCTGCAATGCTTGATAAGAAATGTACTCATTATCTTGCCCATGTAATTG
>NW_012267244.1:1720242-1725007 GCF_000151885.1 Dipodomys ordii | reverse complement strand
AACTACGAGAAGTACAAGTTGTCATGTCAAATACGAACTTTACAACTTTGGTGGGGGGGGTTGGGTGGGGGGCATGGGGGAGTCTGGGCAGGGATATGAAGGGTAAACAAAGGAGGAGGCTGCAATGCTTGATAAGAAATGTACTCATTATCTTGCCCATGTAATTGTAACCCCTCTGTACAGGATGTTCACAAAAAATTAAATTTAAATTTAAAAATAAGACTTAGTTAGAGGTGCCAGTGGCTCACACCTATAAGCTTAGCTACTCAGAAGACTGAGATCTAAAAAGTCATAGTTCAAAACCAGCCACTGGCAGGAAAGTCCATGAGGCTGTCAGTTAATAACCAAAAAGCTATAAATGGATCTGTGGTTAAGGTACTTGCTTTGAGAAACAAAAGGCTCAGGGATAATACCCAAGTCCTGAAATCAAGCTCCAGGTCTAGCACAAAGAAGAAAGAAAGAAGGAAAGAAAATTAGAAATGAAGGAAGGAAGGAAGGAGAAAAAGAAAGAGGGAAGGAAAGAAGAAAGAAAGAAAGAAAGAAAGAAAGAAAGAAAGAAAGAAAAAGAAAGAAAGAGAAAGAAAGAAAGAAAGGAGGAAGGAAGGAAGGAAGAAAGAAAGAAAGGAGGACGGAAGGAAGGAAAGAAGGAAGGGAAAAGAAAGAAAGAAAGGAAGGAAGGAAGGAAGAAAAGAAGGAAGGAAGGAAGGGAAGACGGAAGGAATGAAGGGAAGAAGGGAGGGAAGGGAGGGAATAGAGGGAGGGAAAGTAAAAGAAGAGGGGAGGGGAGGGGCTCCCATAAATGGATGGACTGAGAAACTAAGTGAAATAATTCAGACTCAAAGTACAAAGAACATGTTTTGTCCTTATATGTGAATAATAGACCTAAAACATACACATAAATATTAATGTAAGAACATACAGGAATATTGGGCTGGGAAGGTGGCTCAGTGGTAGAGCACTTGCCTTGCATGCATGAGGCCCTGGGTTCGATTCCTCAGCACCACATAAGCAGAAAAAAAAAGCCAGAAGTGGTGCTGTGGCTCAAGGGGTAGAGTGCTAGCCTTGAGCTAAAGAGTTGAGGGACAGCGCCCAGACCCAGAGTTCAGGCCCCATGACCGGACCCAAAAGAAAAAAACAAAAACAAAGAACATACAGGAATAGATATGTATGTATGTATGTATATATATATATATATATATATGTCCTATATATTTGTGTATATTTGATACTATATGTAAGACACATTGTTAAAGCCTTTTCAAACAATTAATAAATACTTTAACAAAAATAAAGGAAGTTAAATTATTTCTTCTCTGGGACATAGGCAGAAAATGTAGAATCATTAAAAAACAATGTAAAAGTATAGAAGGTGTTGAATCATTTCTTGTCTGGGGTATAAAGGGAAGAGGGCAGACAAATGGGAAGGAGTAATATAGACACAATGCTTTACATATATGTGTGAAAATAGAACAAGGCAAGTTGATGAGTCTGGTTATGAAGAAGAGGGAAGTAGAATGGTAAAGAATGATTATGATCAAGATGCATTGTATACATAAGTGGACTTGTTACAATTAAATCCTCTGTGCAACTAATTCATGTCAATTTACAAAACAAACTCTGTGGAATGGGAAGGTTTAAATTAAAGTGTGAAGGTGATGCAGAGCTTAAGGTGGAATGAGAATGGAGAAGACAATCAATCCTCTGAAGTGGAACCGAATTTGGGTGTTAAACAAGACCCTGAGAACTGAAACTTGGAGACAATGCAGAAAGACCAGGATGGTCAAAAACAAAATGAGACCAGCATACAGTGAGGTGGGCTTTTGCCTTAGAAACTATTGAGGAGAATTACAGGGAGAATTTCCACAGCATATCCATATGGCTACTTATGATACATCTTTTTTTATGTTTTTATTGTAAAAATGGTGTACAGAGGGTATATAGTAACATGGGCAAGGTAATGAGTACATTTCTTATCAAGCATTGTTACCTTCTCCTTTGTTTAACCCCTACCATCCCTTCCCTCCCCAAGTGATACTTCATTTTTAGGTGGTACTCTAATTCATACTTCCAGTTTAAATTTGACTTGTTCTTACATTTTCCATGATACATTTGAAATAATGGCCTCACCCACTTTTATGGCTTGAATATTTTGAATGGTCATCTTTACCACTTGTAGAACTCTCAAAGCACTCACAGTCACTGAGGCTCTTTCCGTCCTAGCTAGGAGTCCTGTTTTGCTTCTCACCTCGTCCTGATGACAGAAACACACAGTTCCCACTGTGATATGAAAGGTGCATTAGCTGTCCGCACCAAGGGACTCCATTGGTTTTGCAGGCAACTTTTCTTCTTCTCTTCACCTCCTTAATGAGGCCCAGTTCCACTCACTGATGTCCTGTATCAGTCAGTCAAACCACCATCTCAAGTTCTGCCAAGAATCAAAAATAACATTAATTGCATTCTATAGTGTGTATCTATATTTAATGATAATGGATAATATCTATCATGACATTTTTTTTTCAAAATGTGTTTCCCCATTTCCCCTTCATTTGGAAAAATGCCTTCCTGAGTGTCTGTCTACACAGCCTGTTTTAAGTTCACTCTGCAACTTCTTTGTTATGGTCAGTCCACAGACATGCTTCAAATATTCTGGTATTACTGCCTGGAAGGAGAGAAGGCCACAAATAATACAAAAGCTTTTTCTGTCCCCCACTGGGGACCCCTGCAGTCAAGGTGATTCTGCCTATGGATTCTCAAATATGAGAAGGACTTGTTTTCCATGGTACATTTCCATGGACATTTCAGAAGAGTAACAGAGGGAGTTACCTTTTCCCTAACAGCTACTCAGATGTATAACTTATACTTTATAGTCGTATCTGAATTCTATAGACTTTACAGATCCACACTGTTCTCAAGGACACACAGGAAAGTGTCAGATCAAGCTGCAGGACATCATTTCTAATGTCAGTCTCTGGAAACTCCATAGAACTAGACCATCTAAGGAAACGTACCATGCTATGCATTTATACATATGTATACATGTAAGTACATACTGCATATAACATACATGTATATATGTTTTTTATTGTTTTTAGATAGTAAACATATAGTATACATATAGTATACAGAGAATATATGTGCATATATACTGCATATCTCAAGTTAGTTTTAAACTGTGATTCTCTTACTACCTAAGTGCTGCAATTATAGGTATATGCATAAATTCTTAGATTTGAAAAATAATAAAAGTTACAAAGCCTAAATATATATGCAAACTTAGTAATAAAAGCATTGTTTATCTGTCTTTCTATTCCTAATAATTAATAAATTGTATATAGTATATAATTATATATAGTATATAGTAAGTATGATAGACAAATAGATGATAGATATATAGATAGATAGATGAATAGATAGAAGGTATGATAGAAAAAGTAAACAGTTGATAATTACATATGTATGTATGATGATAGGTATAAAATAGCTATAGATAGATGATAGACATTTTATAAACCTACTGTATTCCACACGTGTATAAATGTGTATGTGTGTCCATACATATATACTGTCAGAGAATGGTTAAATTTAATAACTACATTAAAGAATTGACAGATTTATCTATCCTTTCTCACTTTCATCATATTATTAGTATCATGAGTGTATTTATTGTTTGCCTTAATTACCCTCTCACTTCACTTTTCCCATGATCCTCTCATATTACCTCAACTTGCCCTGTATAGTCACATGTATGTCAAAGGTCTTGCTTGCTGGCACAGGGTGCCTCATCATCATCTTTAGCACCTCAGCTCTCTTATCTACAAATTCTTCCTTCCCATTTTCCTATCAGCTATGAAGTGGAAGAGCAGAAATCTAAGTCCAGGGCTGTCTCTGTCTGAGGTTTTTTTCTACTAATCTCTGCCTTTCCCCAAAACTTTGTAGCTCTGATGAACCACAAGGGAGGGACCTGACATCCTTCATACCACTCAGCAAGTTGTATAATTCCTCCCTCTGTGAGACAAAGCAGCACTGCTTAGAGAGAAGTCACCTTTCAGGAAGCAAAAAGGTCAAACTTTTAGAAACTTGTGGGTAGAGTGTCTGACTGAAACAAATTCAAACCAAAGATTCCGATGGGGACACAATCCTCTTCTGAAATCATCCTGTTTTTGGAATTTGTGCTCGCAAGTCAGTTAGTGTCAGTGTTACACTTGAGGAGTCTTTCAGAGATACAGCCAGTTGTCTTATCACTCGCTGACTCATGAGCAGCCCTTGATGAGTCACACATTGCTTCTGTCACAGCACAGCAGCGAGGAAGCCAAAAGTCGTCAAGTACTTAGAGAGCTGTAGTATCAGTGATTGTGAGCAGCTTTTCTCTGTTCTGAGAAGTCATCAAGGACTAAGTTGAAGCTAGGATAGATTTGTATATATACATTGAATACATTTGTTGTTGAACACTGTTACTCGAAAGTAAGAGCTTCCAACTTTTTTTTTATTCTTTGAAAAATACAAAGCCTTCTGATTTCTTGGTTGAACAAGGAAAACAGTGATTTAAATATGTGATAGATGAACAATAAACTAAAGATCACTACCCCAATATCCAGATATCTCTGTCTTCAACTGAAGGACTAACAATAGAAACAAGGCACTTACATGATGAACTACCCAGTATAACTTGTATTGGGTTAGTTTCTTGAAATAAAGTATTTCTGCGATAATTTAAGAAGATCTTCACCATTTTTTCTAAACTATTGTCATACTTTTTTTTTTTTTT
>NW_012267244.1:1610648-1717547 GCF_000151885.1 Dipodomys ordii | reverse complement strand
TTGAGCCACAGCACCACTTCTGGCTTTTTTCTTTTTGCTTATGTGGTGCTGAGGAATCGAACCCAGGGCCTCATGCATGCAAGGCAAGCGCTCTACCACTAAGCCACATTCCCAGCCCCTGCTGAAATATTTTATTTTTACTTTTTGTACATTTTTATTGTAAAAATGCTGTACAGAGGGGTTATAGTTACATGAACAAGGTAATGAGTACATTTCCTATTGAGCATTGTTGCCTCCTCCTTTTTTTCCCCTACCATCCCTTCCCTTCCACCTCCACAACTCACATAAGAAGAAAAAGACATATTTCAAAATTTAATCACCTAAGTATTAGTGGGTCAATGATTAAATAGCCAAAAAGATGGGATTGCTCTAAAAATATTAGAAGCTGTACCTGTACCAGAATCAAACTTCAAATGAATCAAAGACCTTGAAGTCAAAGCAGACATCCTGAAAACATTACAGGAAGGAATAGGAGAAATTCTAGGGCTCCTTGGCACAGGCCAAAATTGTCTTAATTAAGACCCAGAAACATAACAAATCAAAGAAAGATTGGACAAATGGGATTACATGAAGCTGCAGAGTGTCTGCAGGGCAAAGGACATAGTTAGCAAGATCAACAGAATTTGTGGAGGGGAAGGGAAAAAAACAAATCGCTCAACTAGGGATACAGGTGGACCCATTGCAACAATGAGATGTTGAAAAACAAACAACAACTTTGGTGGGGGTTGGGGAGAGGATTAGGTGGGGAGAGGGGAGGAGTATGGGAAGGGAGGGGGAGGGGAAACAAAGAGGAGGCAACAATGCTTGATAAGAAATGTACTCATTATCTTGCTCATTCTCACAATAACAAAAAAGAAAAAAAAAAGAAAACCAACAAACTGGGAGAAGATCTTGATTAGTCATACATTGGACAGGTTCTCATATCTAAAATATACTTAGAACTCAAAAAACTAAATCCCCCAACAACAAATCCTCAAAGAAACAACTGCCCAATAAATAAGTGGGCTAAAGCCTTAAAGAGAAACTTTTCTGAAGAGGAAATAAGAATGGCCAACAGACACATGAGGAAATGCTCAACTTCTCTAATCATAAAAGAAAAATGCAAATCAAAACAACATTGAGATTCTACCTCACCCCAGTTAGAATGGCTAGAATCAAAAAATCTACTAACAACAGATGCTGGAGGGGATGTGGCCAAAGGGGAACTTTACTGCATTTTTGGTGGGAGTGTAAACTTGTTCAAACACTTTGGAAAGCAGTATGGAGGTTCCTCAAAAGACTCCACATAGAGCTCCCCTATGACCCTGTAATCCTACTTTGGGGCATTTATCCAGAAGATCACAAACAAGGTTAAACATGACTTTCTAAATAGACTGAATGGAAATATCAGAGGCAAAATCATCAGAGGTAGGATCTGGGACTAGCAAAATTGCTTATAACCCAAATATACACTTCCATGCAATGTGATTGTACTATCTATACTTTTTTTTGAAAGGGTTACAGGATGTTGAACTCAGGGCTTCATGATTACTAGGCAGGTGCTCTGTCACCAGAACCATGCCTCCTGCCTCTTTTTGTGTTAGCTGTTCTTAAGGTAAAATCTTACTTTATGCCAAAACCACCCTGGATTGAGATCCCTGAACTTCTGTTTCCCCAGGGTCACTGTCCATGACAGGCACACATCACTGTGCTCAGTCATATGACTGAGGATAAACCTCAAGCCTTTAAACTCCTTTGCAACTTAGCTGCATCCTCAGTTCCAAAAGAGTATTTTTAAAGCTTGAAAATTAAAATAGATTTTACATGTCTCAAAAACATTTTCATAAAGAAAAATAAATGTGACTGGTATTTTCTTAAATATTAAGCCTCATTTCTTAAACATTACTTAGAACTTCCTAGACTCCTACTGAAGAAATACTGAGTTCAACAACTGTAATAATAAAAAATATTAATAACTATATGTAATTTATTTTTATTACAATGTATATAATGTATGTAATGTATATTATAATGTATATCCGTACTATATTTTTATATATGGAACATCATTCCTTCCTAATAAGACATTTATGCAAAATTTAATCCTTTTATTTATCTCCTCTTACTTTCATTAAGTTTAGTTATTGGTAAAGTTTAAAGGCACAAGAACCTAAATATAATGTCAAAATGTCAAGTTCTAGAGAACAGTGAAGCACTTAACTGCTAACCTAGTGGCAATGGCTACATTTGGAGTCATGCAATTCAGAACACACATTCCAGAAACATATCAGAATATCGATGAGGGCAAGTGAGTTCTTCATAGATGTAACTTTGTGTCTTCTAAGGCAGATAGAAAATTAATAGCAATGCTCTTTACATACCTTAAGGAATACAGGTACTCTTGTAGGCCCTCAATTGACACCATCACCATGTGGCTGTTAGCTCTTGAGCTCCCAGTACTGGTTGCTATTCACATTCTCAGAACATGGTACACAGAGAGCACATTGTCAACATTTGAAATTTGTGGATAGAATTAAATCCAAACTCTGATAGGTGACCCTACCATTGAGGAATGTCCTTCCTTAGTTAATTGCCAATGAAACCTGCCAAACACAATTTGTTCCCCCAGACTGTCTGTCAGCACTTTTAATCCATAGTAGAGGAAGCCTGCTTACAGAGGGGAAAAATAGCTTACTTTCATACAGTTTTTAAATGATTTATGAATTTTTTATAAATTAACAACATTTGGAAGTAGAGCATTTTTGTCTCATCTTGATTGAGATTTTCATCAATACACAAGAAGTAGGTTGGCTGCTTCAATTTGAAAACTGTCCACAAATCTGTATGTGTTAGAAAAGGAGAGCATTACCTACAAACAGCTCTGGTAGTAATCTAGTAAAAGATAGTGATTCTATATGATAATGAATGACATGATAGATATATGTTAAAACCAAGGATTCAAAATCTAAGTCCTGATTTGTGGTCAGAAATTTCAGAGTAATACTTTACCCTCTTCAAATCTTCAGTGTTCTTTAATACTTTATTTGAATGCTTAAAATGGCCAACACCCAATATTAATTCACCAGATTTTTATGAAAACTTGACAATGTTTACAAAACCTTGTAAATAACTATGGTAATCTTTATATATATATATATATATATATAAAAGATATATTTTTCTGGGTGTAAGAGCTTAAGCCTCAAGCTACTTAGGAATCAGATATCGGAGGATAACAGATCAAGGCAACCCAGACAAAAATTATTTCCCAAGACTCCATCACAGTGACTAGGTATAGTTATGGTGACTGTGTTCCTGTCATTCTAGTTACAAGGGAAGTACACAATGGCTGTCCACAATGGCACTCACCTATCATCCCTAACTACATAGGAAAGCTCGAATACAAGAATCACAGTCCATGCTGCTGGTCTGACATAAACAAGACCCTATTTCAAACATTTAAAACATGTTTGAACATGTAAAACAACTGGTGGAGAATTCCTTCCTAGCACGCCTGAGGCCCTGAGTTCAAAACACACACACACACACACACACACACACAGAATTTATATTATTGCAGTTATCCAAAAACACCTCAGAGGAATTAGCATCTGTGATATGATGCTAAACATATGACTTTTAACACATGGATAATTAAGCCTAAGAATAACAAAATTTTATTTCCCTGATATGGAATGTGGATTTAAATTATAACACAAAGCAGTGACATTCCATAAAATTCTCATTTTATACAAAGCAGCATTTCCTAATCTACAATCTCAAATGCAAATTAAATTTCAATGTCAGTGCCAGGTTAATTTTCTAAAAATACTCTTTAGCAAATCGGTTTATTGAATGTTTCTCATGTGTTCCACATTATGTTAATTTCATACACTTTTCTCATAGAATTCTCACACCTTTGAGGAAGACACCATTAAAATCCACATTTTTCACATGTGAGAAAAGGAGATGTGGGTAGACTGAGCTATGGACTCCTATCTTAAATATGGACCATTTTTACTTCTGTACTGTAGCTACTGGACCGGGATGTTGCTCAAGTGACAGGAAACTGAGTTCATTCCAATACTCAAAGAACAGAGAGATAGTTATGCTAGTAAACATCATGTACCCCAGTGCCTGAAAAAAATCTTTAAATTTAGGGCTCCATCAGATAAATAAAACAATGGTGGCCCTCTAACCTGTGCTTTTCCTCTTTCTTTGATGGACATAAGCACAGACGCTAAAGTGAGAATAGTTTACTTGTGGATTTGTTTTTTCATTTCAGGGGCCCTGCCTTTCACATAGTTAAGGACTATAGATGTTTGCTTCAGACTAATTTTTTCTGTGCTTCTAAAAAAAAAGTTCTTTTCACAGTCAGATCCAGATATGAGATTACTTAAGGTTGAATCTGTGTCTTCGTCAGGAAATACATTTTTCTGGAACACACTTTTCTGATCTTCTCATAGAAGAAAATTTTGAATATATTTTGCACATATTTTCATAGGGCAAGAAGTAAAGGCTTCCCAAATTCAAGATCATTCTGGAAATGTTAGAATTTAATATTCAAGTGGGGTGAAAAAGGAAGCTATATACATAATAAGCCAATCCCCTAGTCCTGCATTTGGAGTCTTACAGAGCGAAAAATAAAGCAATCAACTGTTTTTAACCACTCAAGTGGGAAGTCTACTTTACAATCCTTTTAGAAAATACTCACTCTGATATAACCTATAAATTAGAAAAAGGCATTCATTATTTCTTTAAGTTAACAAGATGTCAAATATTTTCTTTCATTTCATATCCTAGAAATATATATGTTAGAATCATTCTTTTTGTACTTCTTTCTCAGTATTTCACCATTTCAGACCTGAGTACATTGTTAAGCTACCCTCTGGTAAGGTCTATGGAAATTGAAACCTCATAACCTCTTGGCAAACTTTCTTCTCTATTCTTTACTGGAAATGAAAGAGTGAAGATTTGTGTTGAATGAGATCCAACCTGAGGATATGTCTACAAAAGAGCAACAAGATATTTCAAACAGTTCCTTCCCTCTTTTTCTCTGTGAATATAAAAGGGACAGTTCTCCATGGGGACTTTTCCTTTCAGAGTTTCAATACTTGAAAGTTGAGAATCCATCCACATTTTTCACCTATATAAAACGCCCAAGCCTTCCTTGGCCTATTGTAACAAGTGGTCTGTAAATCTAAGCAACCTCAGATTTCTTACATTCCTCCCACCTGCCACATTTTCTTCACTGAAAGTAAAAATGTGTTGCAATTGTATGTATTCCCATGAGCCTACAGTGATTCTGAGTTCTAACAGCCATTGCTTTACGTTTTTTTTCTTTCTTTTCTTTTTTTTTTAAAAATAGGACAAAGCAGTCCTGAAAATAGGGAAGTTTTGGGGGAGATCTGTTAAAAAAAAAAACCTTAAATATGGTAAAAAAAAAATCAATCTAAAAACTGTTCGAGGCAGCTGCAAGGCTGGGAATAACATGAGCAAAGGGAATAAAGAGAGCTCTGAAGAGCCAGTACCAGTTGCTAATATTTAATCTCTTTAAATAATGAATTAGCTGCTCACATCTACTGTGGCTGCGAAGAGAAAGCACTTTTCTTTGTGGAGTGAAGTAAAGCTTGAATACCCATGAATTATTCAATATAAAGTGTGCCAGTTAAAATGCCTTGATATTGGAAGTCAAGTGTAAGATTATCTCTTGTCTGTCAAAAAGCATCTCTACTGTGTTACTGAGCCTTGGAGGAGGGGTCCAAAGAGTGAGAAAAGAAAAGAGAAGAGCCATCCAGGAACAATATAATGATGTACTAAGCATTCAGAAGGAGTTAAAAGCAGCTTCTTCATTGCAAGGTAGCCTTTATTGACATGCCCTCACCAGGCAAGTCTCACTTTCTGCACTGCCTACATTTGCTCCTTCTCCTGTCCTCCACTGTAAATACAAAGTGAAGTTGACTATGTCCTTCTCAGTAGACACAGAGACACAGTAGACACCGTCTTCACTGACTTAAAGTCAGACTTTCCCTCCTCAGGTAGCTATGAAAAGAGTGGAGTGATAACTTCTTCATCCATTTAGAAGCTTTAAAACAAATATGATTAAGTATGAAGCATACTGGAATGCAGGCCATGGCAAATTTTCCATGCCTGGTATTTCATTATCATTACTTTATGAAGTGTTTTCATATTCAGCTGGGAATGTTTTTTTTTTAATTTTCTTTTCTGGATATTCTTCAAGATTGGCCTTTTAAAAGGGTTTTTAAATATATAATGCAGAGGAATAATCTGATCAATTAAATATTAAAATCCTAAAATCATTGTTTTTTCTTTTTAGAATGAAATATCTGTAAATTGTATATGATCTATCTGCTTTCATGAAACCTGGCGCCTGTTGCTCACACCTGTAATCCTAGCTACTCAGGAGGCTGAGATCTAAGGATCGAGGTTCAAAGCCAGCTGGAGCAGGAAAGTCCTTGGGACTCTTATCTCCAATAAACCACTAGAAAACCAGAAGTGGCGCTGTGGCTCAAGTGGTAGAGCACTGGCCTTGAGCTGAAGAGCACAAGGACAGCACCCAAGCACAGAATTCAAGCTCCAAAACTGACCAAAAAAAAAAAAATGCTTTCATTAAACACTAGTTACAAGAAAGTAATATTTCTAGGTATGAGAAATAAAAAAAATCAAAAAGGTAATTCCTTTCATCACAGTGTTTGCTTTATGGAATGAGAGACAGATGCATAAACATTCAATCCATAAAAGTGGCATAGATGATAGACAAAGCATTGTAGAGAGAGAGGGAGGGAGAGGGAGAGGGAGAGAGAGGGAGAGGGAGAGAGAGGGAGATGTCTTATTGGAGAAAATAGGATGTCAGGCTCTGGTACATGCTATTCAGGACCCTGAGATCTGAGGATTGCAGTTCAAAGCCATCCCAGGCAGAAAAAAAAATCCTCCATGAAGCTCAGCTCCATTTAACCACCCAAAAGTCAGAAGTAAAACTATTTCTCAAGTGGTCTCAAGTAAAAAGAGGTAATATGAGCTAGTATCTATGAAAGGAAAAGAGAGGAGAGGAGAGGAGAAGTGAGAAGAGGAGAGGGGAGAGGAGACAGGAGGGGAGGGGAGGGGAGGAATGGGGAGGGGAAAAGGAAGGGAGAGGGAGGGGAGAAGAGGAGAGGGGGAAGGAGAGAGGAGACAGAAGAGGACAGAAAAAAGAAAAATGAAATACAATGTTAGAGGCTGAGCTTGGATTAGAAAGAAAATGAAGGATGTTCATCAATGCAGATAAGGCTGAGGACTTAATAGCACATACAAGGCAAGGTGCTGAGAAAACCACTTGGCTGTTTGAAAAGGTCCAACAGCATCATCAAGGTGAAGCATCATGCCAGTAGATACAAAGCAGGTAAAGCTAGAGCAAATGGCTTAATCAATCAATATCTCCTTGAATTATCTTCCCAAGAAATTTCAAATTATTCTGGAGTTTAGAGTTAGACAGATGTTTTTACATAATTGGATTTTATTTTTTGGTTAAGGATAGCCCCATTGATAGGGAAGTAGCAAAGTAACTTGTACCAATAAAGCTCACAGATGAAAATGGACGATATGCCAGGCTCTGAGAACCAACACACTGCAGGGGAGAGGAAAGGGTCAAGAGGGATTGGTTACTATGTGAGTGACAAATGACAAGAATGAAGGGACTTTCAGATACCAATTCAGATAAGTAGGAAAGGAATGTTCCTCAGTAGATAAGTAGAACAAGACACAAAGAAGTGAGCACCATTTTGTATGTTTGTTTTTTTTTTTCATGTCCAACAGACATTTTGGTATTGTAAACTTGAGCCTCTTCTACTTGCCCACAGTGAATACATGCATA
The DNA here is from genome assembly GCF_000151885.1 of Dipodomys ordii. Taxonomy (NCBI): domain Eukaryota; kingdom Metazoa; phylum Chordata; class Mammalia; order Rodentia; family Heteromyidae; genus Dipodomys; species Dipodomys ordii. Next base: position 1,709,698 of record NW_012267244.1, on the reverse strand, counting down.
GCAATGATGACTGAGCTGGGAAAAGGTGCACAGGAAGCCAGTGAGGGCTTCCAACGCAGGCAGAGGAACAGAATAACATTTTTTTTATATTTCAGAGAAGTCTAAGAAAATGATAAAATTGGATTTGAAACAGAGAGAAAACAGTATCAGTTATATTGGACTAGGGGCCCACATCACTGTTGTAACCTCAACTGTACCGACTCGACTGTATGTGCAATTACTTCTTTGCCAAATAAGAGCAAATTCTGTGATATTTTGGGTTATAATTTTCCATAGCTTCCAGGAGGACAAAATGCAATGTAATAAAATACAGGATAAGAAATCTACCAAATGCTTATAGTCATGAAAATGAATGGTTTTAAATAAAGACATAGATATAAATGTAGATTATATATATATATAATTGAGACATAGATATAAATGTAGAATATATACATATATGTATGTTTTATATTATATTATATATATATGTATATATAAAATTGAGACTTGGGAGTTTGATTTACTTACCTATGGAACTGAGCAAGTTATTCTCATAGCCCACAGTAGAACCTGGGTCTGCTGATTCATAGCTAACTATTCTGTTCTTTGTATGTTGTCAGAACTTATCCACACTCATTCGTGGGTTTATTTGGCCCTGTGAATATTATATAAATTATTCAGTATGGCCTGAGGACCTGCATTATTATCTCCAGTCTTTACTGAAACCAATTTTTTTTTACTTCATGACCAATTTAACAGTGGTCTCTTTCTAATTTCATGAACTTCCTGGCTTAGTAGAATGCTTCAATCCCTTCAATACCTGTTAGTTTATATATCTGGAAAATGATTCTTGTTCAAGGCCACTCTTCTTCATTCTTCATATCTTACCAAACTCATTTTCTCGGAAAAACCAGTGCTAGTACTGGCTTCCATTAAATGTTTGTGTTATATTTCTGTGTAGCATCCTTATTTTTTTAGAAGCTTTTTCATAGTTAGCATTAGAGCTTTTGTGTTGTTTTCTATGTGTTTTTCCTGATAAACTGGAAGCTTCTAAGACATCCATATATATGTTCAGAAGCTCATTAGAGTATTTGGGACTGAGGAGGCTGAATGGAGGAAAGAGCCTGCCACAGCCAAAGCCTGATGATAAACAATAGACATAGTGAGATATTTGGCACCGTACTTAAATGTACATTTGGGCGCTTTCTCTCTCTCTCTCTCACACACACACACACACACACACACACGCATTCCTATTACACATTCCTATTATCATCCCTAACAAGTGTATTGTCTTTTTTTTTTAATGGGTAGGAAAGATAAGGAAGACTTTTTATTATATTACTAAAGACAAAGAAAAGGAGCCATAGAGACGGAGTGCATCCAATAGTTTTGAATAGGAGCATAAGATAAATATGCCATTTCTTTACCAAATAATTTACAAATTATCTCTGCAATCACATTTCCACTTGATTGTACTTAATTATTAGCATCTCTATGAAGGAATGGACGTCAACCAAACAACAACAACAATAACAACAACAAAAAGCCTTAAGTAAATGAGAATCACAGCTCAAAGCCTGCCCAGGCAGGAAGTTCCATGAGATTCTTTTTTTTTAAAAGTCTTTATTTTTTTAGAGCAATTTATTTTATTTTATTTTATTTGTGAAGATACTGTACAGAGGGGTTACAATTACATGGGCAGGATAATGCGTACATTTCTTACCAAGCATTGCAGCCTCCTCCTTTTGTTTACCCTTCACATCCCTTCCCAGCCTCCCCCCTCCCCCCCAATCCCAATCCTTCTCCTTCCCCCCCTTCCCCCCCCTCCCCCCCCACCCCGCACCGATGTTGTAAAGGTCATTTTGGACATGACAACTTGTACTTCTCATTGTTGCAACAGGTCCACCTGTATCTTTAAACAGCTGGTTTTTCCCCATCTCCTCCTCAAGTTATACTGACATCAAATATAGTGAAAGCAGGGGTTATACTGTGGGGGAGGGACATACAAAGCAACAAAGAGATAATCTTATAAATGCATTAGAAACACATGCATGAAAGAAAAAAACATTAAAATACATGTCTAAGGGTTCATTTTCCTGACATCACATTATCAGACCTTTTCCACTTGACTCATAGATATACTAGATATGTGTATTGTCTTATTAGTTGATTATCCACCGCTTGCCTTCAACCTATGAAAAAGATAAATTTCTTGCCTTATTGTTTAATAAGGTATCTCAATCACCAAGACAGTATTTGACATGCAGTAGACTTTTCAAAAATAATTAGAAAATAAAAATATTCCAGCAGGACAAAGAGGCAATCCTGAAATAATCTGCAAAAAGTCAGCACAGATACTTCATTGCCAGCATCAACACATAAAAGCAATGGAAGCGGGTGAACAGTCTTAACTTTATTTGATAGAATTTTTTAGAGAACAAAAGAATATGGCTATGGTTAGTATTCTTTGTGGTTCACATAAAAATGTCAATTTTAATCAAGAACAGAAGTATTTATATAAGAGCAATGGTACCTCTGTTTTCTAGTATTACTTGAGGAGGAAACCGAAAAAACGAAAGAAAACTAAGCATAAAATTCAGTGAAATACAGTAACTCAACTACTCCCTGATCTTTAGTGACAACTTAAATCACTTGACATATTGCAATATTTTCTCTGCAATTTTCAGTGATTTCCTTAAAACCTACTTCAGACTACCACTCAAAGCACATAAAGCCACCCTAGATAAAAGCAATTTATGGATATTTCATACATCTAACAGAACCATAACAATGAACACTACTTACATATTCATATTTAGATGTAGGGGTAAATTATAATACCATAAGAAAATCCTGAAGCAGTTAGAGCTAATATACTAATTCATGCGGTTATTTCCCTTTAATGCCCAACTTCCTGCAACTGCTCAAAGAAGACAATAACAATGTAGCTATTGTTGGCCCTTGCTGCTTCTTCACTCCAAAGGCAGCTGTTGCTTCAATGCCATACATAGTCTTGTTGAACTCAAGCTCCTCCAAAGTTATCTTGCTAGTTGTACTAACGCAACCATTTTCTCTTTACTAACACTATTTTATCAATGAGTCACATCCAAAACACACACCAGTGTCACTGCTGTCCTTTTACAAAGTCAATTTCTGATGATTTTGTAAAAATTTTTGCTACCAATGTTCTTCCCACCTGCTTTATGTAACTGAGCATGCAAGAGCTGATCTTCTGAATTTTCAAATGGAAAGCTGCTTATATCTCTGACATGGGCCAATGAAGGCTGAGTGAAAATCTAAGTGAAAAACTGAAATCTTGTCCTAAAATAATTGTCTGTACAGTCAAGAAGTCAAATCAATCTCAAGGATGCATAGGATTGTTTTTTAGTAGGCATCTCCTGTACTGAGCAGTGATGACAAGAATGTCCTCCTTAGCAAAGTCTGGCTGCTACCCTCAATTCCACAATGTCTCTGACTTCCCCATTTTTTGAAATAAATCCACAATGCCAAAGATTTTACTTTGATCTCCACTTTTCTCATTGAACTACAGGTTGGTCTTGTCAAAATTATTGAAACATATCTAGGAATATACCTCTACAGTTAGGTTTTCAGTTCCAGTATATAAAGGCAAAGAGTACATCAAACTCTCATTATTAATTAATTAATTAATTTTTGTGCCAGTCCTGGGGCTTGAACACAGGGCCTGGAAGCTATCTCTTAGCTGCTTTTATGCTCAGGGCTAGCATTCTACCACTTAAGCCACAACTCCACTTTTAGCATTTTACGTTGTTTTAGTAGTTTATTAGAGGTAAGAGTCTCAAGGGCTTTCCTTTCTGGGATAGCTTCAAACTTCAATCTTCAGATCTCAGCCTCCTGATTAGCTAGGTTTTAAAAGCATGAGCCATGGGTACCAGGCTAAAAACTTCCTTTTTTGAACAATGCATATCAATGCTACAGATATGTCATCATCCCCAATACTTAGGGAATGTTTAGCTTAACTTTCCTTTGGTTTGTGATGATGCATTTACTGAGTTAGAGAATCTGTTGTTCTGCTTGACCTACTTATTGCTCATAAATTTGTGTGAGCCATCCTGTAAGAAATGGAAGTTGAGTCCATGGCTACTAAACTGCTTAAGACAACGTAAAACTAATTTGTGCTGTGAAAGAGAGAATTTTCTTCCTAATTTTTAACACTACACACTGAGTTAGATGTCTCATAAAACCAATGTGCAATATATACTAGAATCCCTGCCCTGGAACACAAGATAGAATTTAGGCCTCAAACAAGTAAGAAAGACAAGTGTTAAAACTACATAATATATGCACTCAAATTAATAGTCAAAAAGAATTCAATGTCTATTTACAAGCATGAAATGATATTTTGAAGGCTTAAAGTGTTTAATCTCTTTATTGTAGCTTCCTTTTTCTCCATTCTCACTCTTTGGGTCAGAATATTCTAGATCATTACCACAACTTCCAAACAGATCCTCCTGTCACATTCATAATTGAAGTCAGTCGTATTTTCCTAAAGTGTAAATCCAACAGTCATGACCCACTTCTTTAAAATCCTCCCGTAGGTCTCCAGACTTTCAGGAGTCCATATCCTTTCACATGACTCAAAACAAAGTAATTTGGGTAATAATGTTTGTAGACTATAAGATTCTATTTCTTGCTTCAATCAAAACACACTACCACCTAGAGCAAAATCATCCCACTTCCTGCTGTAATCCCACTTTGAAGCTTTTATCATTTTTTTTGTGTGTTTGTGTGACAGTACTGGTGGTTGAATTGAGGAACTTATACTCTTGCTGCTGAGGCTCTACCTCTTGAGCCACACCTTTGCTTCCAGCATTTTGCTGGTTAATTGGAGATAAGAGTCTCATAGATTTTTTTCCCCCTTGGCTTACAATTAACCATGATCCTCAGATCTCAGGCTCTTGACTAGCTAGAATTACAGGACTGATCCACCTATATCTGGTGGAAGCTTTTATCACTTTTAAAACAAATTTCCTTGAGAACTAACATTTCTTGAGTAGACATTAGGTAGAATATGGAAAGAAGGAAGGGTTTTTGGCTTACTCTATGATTTTTCAAAGCCAGAAATTATCAATTGTTTATTTATAATACATATATTAATAATATATAACTATATATATATATATATAATGACAGTTAAAAGTGATGGGACTGGATAAATGTAGTAATGCCTGTGAAAAGCTGACATGGATCACTAATATGGAAGCCATTTATATAACTATACTTAAATACCAAATTTTGGTTCTAAATGTACTTTTCTTTTTTATTTTAATTTTATTGTCAAGGTGATGTACAGAGGGGTTACAGTTAGGTAAGTAAGGTAGTAAGTACATTTCTTGTCAAATTTGTTAACCCCCTCCCTCATTTTTCACCTTCTTTCCCTTTCTCCATCCCCCCAAGCTGTACAGATCATTGTGAGTATTGATGTTGCATTGGTTCCCCCTTTGTCTTTTGCCTCATCATTTTTTGTTCCCCTTCCCTTGCTTAATTCAGATAAACAAATGCACACTACCCAGGGTATACTAAAATCAAATACAGTGAGTGACAACAAGGGATAAACCATAAGGGGAAAAAAAACACAAGAAAAAAGAAATCATCTAGTACATTAAAAACAATTTTAAAAACCTATTGTGTCCATGTCTTGGAGTTCATTTCACTTAGCATCATCCTATATGGTCATATGTACATATGTACATAGATGAGCTATACATATATGTATATATATGTATATACAATGGAAGATGGAAGGAAGGAAGGAAGGAAGGAAGGAAGGAAGGGAAGGAAGAAAGAAAGAAAGAAAAAGAAACTGGCCTAAAGAAACCAAGAAGGATTGCTTTATATATGCACCTAACTGGCATTTTTCCCAGTTCAACCCATGAGGCTGCTGTATTTCTTGCTTGGTAACAGATAATAAGCCTTATTTACATAGATGAGAAAGAAATCTCTTACACTATTAAGACATACTAGATATCAACATATCCTTCACTGCTGACATTCAATAAATATTTATTTTTACTATTAATTTCAATAATTTTGGAATTATTCTTTTTCAAGGATGAAACAATTCTTACCAGATTTATGTATATTATGTAGCTTATATATATATATATATATATATATATATACTTTGCTTTGGAATTAAATTATGAAGAAAAACTCTGACTTTAAAGGGTAATTATTCATGATAGTTTTCATATTGCCTTTTTCTTATACTGTGCTTCCAAAATTAAGCTCTTTTCCTGCCCAGAAGTATTCTCCTTTGGAATAAAGTTGTAAAAAGACATTTTCACGTTATTTGAAGCCAAATTCCCTACATTACAAAGTAACCCCAAATTGCTAGAAACACCAAAAGATCTATGTCATGACTGCAACCTCATTTTTATAATGGAATGTCTAATGAGATATATATTATAAAATGTGACTTGATTTTTTTCCCTTCACATGACATCATTTGACTTTGGGATAAAATATTCCATCATTTACAGAAATATACCAACAAAATAAGGGAAATCATGAATTTTTTTTCTAAAAGCAATGGCAAACTTAAATTTTTCATCTCAATGACTATCTATTGAGAATGAATGCATCTCAGAGAATTTTTACATTTTAAAGCATTATTTAGTGATTGAAAAAAAAAGCCTAATCAGAAGTGCATCTTGGATTTTATTTTGTAACATATTTAAATAAAATATTTCTCCTGCACATTATTTTTGATCAAGGTATAATCTTCAGAGATTTGTGGAAGCAAATGTTAACATTAAGAAAGAAAAAAATGTTTATGTATCATATCACAGAGACCATTATAGTAATCTAGCTGGAGATGTCTTTCTCTTTAATTTTCTCTTCCTCCATTACACAAACCAAGTTATTCTGTCTGTGAAAACTTAGGCAAAATCTTTTGGTTTGGGAATTAAGAGCCTCCAAAAGCTAGTATTACAGAGATTGGCTAAGTGCAACATTTCTTGTGGCTACTGGGACTTTATATTGGCAAACATCCAAATCAGCACTGACTTAAGAGAGCAAGTATAGAACAGACCTTTTAATGGCATGAGAAAAGAAAATAGTACCACTAAAAGAAAATTTGTATGTAGCTTACCTACTTATTCAGGAAAACAGAACAACAATTTAAGGTACTTAGTAAGCCTGGATTTTCATGTTGCATTTGTTGTTTTTCAAATTGCATGCTCATGTATTTTTGCTGTGTTTATTTTATGCACATAAATGAATTGTATAGATTGATTATAGCCATAATGTTTCAAAGTATAAATGAAAATATTTTATGGCTATATATATACTATTAGACAATTTGAAATCATCAAAGTTTTTAAAATGTATTTTTACCATATACTGTTTTATGATTCTGATGAGGCTTATAATTATCATATAGTATGTTCTGATTGCCTGTAAGCCCTCTGACATACACAAGGGAAAACATAGGGTTATATTTTTAGTTATTCATTTAAAAAACATTGCTATCTCTCTTTCAGGATCAAATAGTTATGAGCAAAAACAGAGGAAGACAGTGTGCATGAACAACCTTTGAAAGAATCAAACATAAATGTGCAAGGTTATGTAGAATTTTGTAACTGATGTTAGAACCTTTAGGTTGAACTTGTCCAAGTGCTTGGAATGAGTATCCTGCCTCTTCTAGAGCCGTTTTCTTCCAGAGTATTTTCATATAGATTACTTTACTTTAATTTTCACAATAATTCTACGTACTGAACAAAGAATAAATCTTATTCTGTTCTAGAAATAAGGAAAATATGTTAGCTGTTAGGTGTGAGTTGCTTAAAGTCAAAGTCAAGATTAGAATCAATAAGTCCAATGACAAGACTCTAGATTTTAGATACAGTGTATTGCTAGATACAGTTAGTATAAATTCCTCCAATGGTTTTTGCATTTTTCACTGACATTTTAGTCCTCTTGAAGTTAATATAAATTACAAATAAATGAACTGGTAGAATCTGACTTGATTCTCACTTTCTTTTCATGTCATAGTCATTAGATATCAATCTTTATCACTCAACCTCTATTGCTGCTCCACTAAGTATCTGGTATCACATCAAGATATAAATTTTTAGCCTTCTGCTGGTAACTCATGCCTGTAATCCTAGATAGTCAGGAAGCTGAAATCTGAGAATCGTGGTTTGAAGCTACTTCAGGAATGGAAGTCTATGAGACTCTTAGTTTCAATAAACTGTTCAGAAAAAGCTACAAGCGGCTCTGTGGCTAAAGTGCTAGAGTGGCTATCCTTGAGGAGAAAAGAAGCTCAAGGACAGTGCTCAAGCCAAGTTCAAACCTTGGGACCAGAAAAAAAATCTAAACTTATAAAATAATTTTAATAAATAATGATTACAATTCCTCTGTACATTATTACAAGGCTGAAGTAGACAAAGGATAGTAAAATAGAAGAAATCTCTTCCTGAGAAATGAGAGATTTATCTCTTTAGGTGTTTATGTGAAGCAGTCAATAGAAGGACAGGAAGAATATCTTGAGTCCTGTCTTTAGCATACTGGACCTAGTCCCAAAGAAGAAAATTATGTTAAAATTTGGGGAGAACATTAAAAGCAAAACTTTTCAGAATTCTGAGAAGATGCAGCTTTGTAGCAATTTCATTACTACCATCACCTAAAGAATTAACCAATGCAGAATAGTAGGGAAGGGCCAACAAAGAAGCTTCCTTCTCTCTGATAAGCAGAATGTGGAATGTCCTTCATTCCCTGAGGCAGAAGTAAAAGGTACCTGGGAGTTCAGTAGAGGAAGCATGCTGATAGTTTAGGAAACGTAAATCACAAATGTCAGTCCATCCTGGCCTTTTCCAGAGACAGGAAGAGCTGAGTTGTGAACCTGCCAGGAAGTAGAGTGGATAATCTCACAGAACATCATCCATGAAACCACTCCATGGGCTGCACCAATGCTGAATTCCTATAGTGGACACCAAGACATTATCAGGACATTATCAACCAACCACACCTGAGTAGAGAAAGACCAGCCAAAATTCACCCTAAGTCAACTCAGTTACCTACATGAGATCAGAGTCTTGACTTCCACAATAGTGCCCTAAGATTTTCTGTAGATCTTTTAAACATGAAATGTTGCCTTGGGAAAAAAGAAAAGAAGAAAAGATCAACAGACAGGTCAAACCAACCATCTGCAGTTTACAATCTCTGTAACTCTAAAGGTATGTTCATTTCTGCGCAATGCATAATATGGCCAAGAAAGGTTAAGGGAAGTACCTGGCAACAAAATTATACTAATTATAAAATTTGAAAAGTAATATCATCTCCTAAGCTCTAAATATGAATTTTGTTTTTGATTATGAGATTTTTGGTACTGAGATTTAAACCCAGGGCCTCATACTTTCTAGGATTGATTGCTTAGCTTTTGGTCTACCACTGAAGCCCAGCTTTTTGCTGGTTATTTCAAAAATTCTCAACCTGATCTCCTGATTAGTAAATATACATATATTAACCAACAGAAGCCCAGTGAAGATACTTTTGTTTTGTTCTGCTTTCACTACTGGGTTCAATCTCAGGGCTTCATGTTTGCTAGCTTGCTAGGCTAGTCCAATATTACCCAGCCATGCATTTAGCCCTAAATAAAATTTAAACAAACTGAAAAAAGTAGCATTATCCTTGAGAAGATATGAGTCGTTTTTCCTGCATCTGCTGTTAACTCATTGGAATCCCAAACACAGAAATCACAGCTTTCTATATCATTTCTCTAAAATGGGGAAAGGATACAAATTTATTTCTAATAGACGTGAAAGCAAGAACTTTAAAAAATGCTTGTGAATCATTTTGCAAATGTTACACAATCTAAATAATTCTGTACCTTTCCAACTGCCCCCCAAAGAGAATGGAGCCTTGCCCTACTCTCTAGAGGTAAAGACAAAGAGAAGTCATTCCTTCCTGCCCTGTTCCATGGCCTACTACCTATTGACCAAACCAGACGTTGACAGGTATAAAACTTGAGACAGCTGGTTATCTAACCCCTAAGGGCCAAATGCTCCAAAAATCACTTTTTTGCAGCACACATCCTGATTCAGAATCTCTAAGCTAATTATCAGGGTTATGATTCTCAACCTAATCATTTCTACTATGCCTCCAGAGTAAAATGAAATCTGAAAATTAGCACTTAGTATGCAGAGTTGTACACAGACAAAAAATGCAAATGTCCCATCCAGGTCTAAATCATTAAAGAAGTTAGTAACCATGTTTATGCTTTTTCTTAGGTTTATAAAATAATCCAAAACTATTTATTGAACATCTATTTTATGAATTGCACTTCAGAAAGACACAAAGAAGTCACATTTTTACCATCATTGAATTTAGGATTTATAAGAGTACCAATACAGACACAGAAGCAGCTATGCACCTGATGTAACACTCCAGAGAAATGAAAAAACATAAATATCCATACATTAGTTTATAGATTTGGCCTCAGAGTGATTCCTAATGGGAGTAATGGGTCATGACTTTCTCTTTCTAGCCAGTCCAGAAATGTTTCTGGAGTCAACATAATCAAACTGTGTAGGGAAGAATAAAAGAAGTATGGTGTGGCAGAAAAGTGTAGAATTATACTAGTCATGGAGAACATCAGTGGCAAAGCCCAGGAGAAAGAAATGGGAAAAAAATAACTTCCTGAGGGTTACTGGGTTTTTACATAGTGCTAAGTAAAAACATACACAAGATATGTAGTCTATTAAATAACTGTATCATCATAGTCTCTGGGAAGGGATCACCTGAGGTCCATACTTGTCTGGGGTTCATACAATTTCCACAGCCTTATGATGTACTGCCAATAGTTTTAAAGCGCTATTTATGAGGTTGCCATAGAATGAAGAAACATGAAGTTTCAATACAATGCCTGACATAAGCATTGAATAAAGATAATTCCTAATATTGTTGGTTTTGTTACTCAGGATTGGCTTTCTGGAACTCAGCCTTAAAACTGTGAATTTTAATCTCATTAAGAACTACCTAATATTGAAAAACTTGAAGCTTTTTCATTAAAAATAGAAGTAGATTATCCATTAGCCCTCTCTAAGTATATAATCCAGTGATAAAAATAAGTATATTAGGCAGGTACCAGGGACTCAGACTCAGCGTAAGCAGAAAAGTCCATGAGACTCCATCTCTAGTTAATTAGCAAAACGCCAAAGTGTAAGTATGACAAAGGTGGCAGAACACAAGCCTTGCACAAGAAAGACACCTAAGAGTGTGAGGCACATAGTTCAAGTCCTAATAACTAGTACACAAAGAAAAATATGTTAATATAATTTGTATTAGCATTAGAAGGTAAAATGCTTAATGTAATCTCTAACATTTAGTAAGTATTAAAAACCTGAGTTGTTTTTATCATTGTCACCATCATCTCTATTATTTTACATTATCATCTAGAAAATGTAAAACTGAGGTAAATCTGGATAAAGGATGTGATGTTGAGGCAAGTAAAAAGGGTAATATATGGAGGATAATTTTTCTCTGCCTACATGATCATTTTTCTCTGCCAAATTAGTTGATTCTCTAGGATACAAATGAGGGCCGGGTAAGAAATAAAGAGTAGCAAAAGCAGGAGACTTGATGTTAAATCCTAGATGAACTTATGATTGTACATTTACTGTATCTATGGCTGGTACTAAATCCTTTACCAGCATTAGCACTTGTGATCCCCACAACAATCCTGGGAGAAAAAGAATCTACTATTTCCTTTGTATTACCACAACCCTACATGTGTGGTGATTCTCAGGAGTAGAAGAGGACAGTCAAGACCTGAAGCCAAGTCATCCTGACTCATATGAGAGATTTTGTTCTTGCTGCTGTGTTACAGGGAACAAGAAGGTGCTAAAAACAAATGTAGAAAACAAGAGATGGTTGTGTGACCGTATTTCTAACTTCAAATCCGAGCTTATCCATGCATTTTCCCACCATAGATCCATTCCTCCAGACATGTGCTTTTGTTTTTACTATTTAACATTATACATCATTTTAAAATGATTTTTTTCTGAGAGGTCCAGTGTGGAAAATCACTACTACAAAACTTGCTCTAACGCTGTTTCCAGGTAGACAGGGAGCTTCCATTCACTTTGAAAAATTAAATTTATTCGCTAAACGCAAATAAGTAAATAAGAACATGTACAAGATGATAAAATACATAAATGTGCATTTAAACTAAGCATTTAAGACAGAAAAAACTTAAGTGAAAACTCTACTTTTAATCATTTCCTACTTTCTCATCTTCTATAGACATTTGCAAACCTTCATAAGCAAATGTCAAAAGTTGAAGATACATATGCTTCAAAACATGGACTTGAAGACCAAGGTTTCTGAAAGCTGAAGCAAGGTATTTACACTGTTAAGAAATCCCACAATTAATGAAACAATTAAGCATGTGAATCTTTGGATATTATTCTGTCAACCATAATGAATTTTTAAGTTGAATCCTTGATCTTAAAAAAACCTGTTTGTGGGCTGAGAAGGTGGCTTGGTGGTAGAGTACTTGCCTTGCATACATGTAAGAGGCCCTGGGTTCAATTCCTCAGCACACCATAAGCAGAAAAAGCCAGAAGTGGCACTGTGCCTCAAGTGGTAGAGCACTAGCCTTGAGCTGAAGAGCTGAGGGAGAGTGCCCAGGCTCAGAGTTCAGGCCCCACAACTGACAAAAAAAACCCAAACAAACAAACAAAAAAAAAAAACCTGGTTATAAGTATGAACCAAGTAAAGCTACTTTTTTCTATTTTGGTTCAAGCATATTGTTTAACTGCAAGTAAAGAGGGAAAAGGAAGAATCATAATTTATTTTACTAAGTACCAAACTTTAGAGCACACATAGATTTCAGTTCAGTTAAAAGTAGAGTCAGATGTAACACACAATTACATCTCTCAACCATCCTCATTAAATTTCACTTCAATGGGGAATTCTGTCATCTCTTCCTCCAATTTTCCTATTATACATGTATTTTAGGCCAATACCAGTGGTACTCTACCACAACTTATTGCACATCTTAACCAAGTAGCATTATATTATTAAACAGCAGAGTTCTTCATTGCTTTTACTTTTTCTATACTGAGTTGTACTTTGTTTCAAAACAGACCTCTGGTGAGTGCTTGACAAAAATCAACAAGCAATGCTGTTGATTGCAAAGTTCTCTCTTGGGCATCTATGTACTAACTTGTGCTCCTTACAGCAATTCCACTTATCTGATCTTTAAAATCACGCTGCAATAGCAAGAGGCAAATTAGTAGAACTTTTACATGAAAGCTATTTGCAATGTACTTAAAGTACACTCTTATTTCACATTAAAGTTCTGTATGGATGTAATTGACTTAACAAGCAAGTGTTTATCACACTTACTTAATTACCTTTGATCTTGTAGAAGCTCACATCCACTTATTTTAAGAAAATTTGACCAGGTTAAAATTTACTTGCATAATTACAGCTCATATGGCATTAATAATTTCTTACTATGGGATGTTGCATCTGTAGAAGTCACACAAACAAGCATATTCTGAAATTTGAAGTGGAGTATACCTCTCACATATATTACTATAGAAAATATTGAGGCATAAAATTAATGAATTCAAGAGTTACAAATTATTTTTTTGGGGGGGGGGAGTCCAGTCGTGGGGCTTGAACTCTGAGCCTGGGCGCTGTCCCTCAGCTCTTCAGCTCAAGGGTAGCGCTCTACCACTTGAGCCACAGCACCACTTCCAGCTTTTTTCTTTTTGCTTATGTGGTGCTGAGGAATCTAACCCAGGGCCTCATGCATGCAAGTCAAGCGCTCTACCACTGAGCCACCTTCCCAGCGCCAGGAGTTACAAATTTTTGATGTTGAGGAGGCTGAAATATTTTTGTTCATCATATTACCTGTATTAATGTGGCCAGGTCCTGGCAGGGGGGTGAAGATGTTGAAGGAGGTGACACTGATCAATATACATTGTGTTCATAAACTGTTTTGTTAAATGGCACCCCCTTTGTACAACTTCTTAAAGATAATACAAAATTAAAGTGGAAAAACTAAATATATCATGTGGTGTTTGATTTCTATTTCTATTTCACATTTTATCTTCAAATCTTATTGCTAAACATAAGAAGTTAAAAGTTATTTTAGGTATTAGAAGTGTTCTGAATACAACTTAAGCAGGGACTTAGAATTTAATTACTTGACTAAAAATTTATTAGGATGCTGAAAATAAATTTTATGCATAAATGGTTAGATATTCAATAAACTTTCTGTTCAAGTTTATTGAATGTGTGGGAAATTATTAACAATTTTTAAAATAGCTAATTTCAGTTATTTTTCTCTCTTTCCCACACAATTAATCTACATTGCATTTTCAGAAGTATTCCTAGAATATATACTTGTTATTCCATTCCTGGAATACATAGTTTTCCAGGAAGTGAGATTGTGACTCAGGCCTTGCAGTGTTTATGGTTCAATTATGTCTCCTGTAATCTGAGCATCCAACACACTGAGCATGATTCTGGTGTTTCTCAGTACACATTTATACTTTATAGATATGTCCTGTAAGCAAAAGCTAGCTAGGCATATGTTTCTCAACGAAAGAAAGAGCAATTTAGAAAAATACTGGGAGTAAAATGTGCCTATTTTGGACTCAATGAGATTCTAGGTTATGTCCATCTTCTACGTAACACCCTCCTAGGAAATTTCAGTGCTATTTCATCCCAATGCAATCTGAACCATATATAAAAGAAGTTTCCACTGTACTAAAACTCATTGCAGTCACATATTGTCATATGGATATCATAATGTCCTCAGTAATTCCAAGAAATACTTTTCCTCAGTGCAAAGTGGATTATATTTAGATATTTATATCTCACATGGAAGCATCACATACCCATAATGCATTGCATATTCATATTGCTGCCTGATTTGAATATGCAAACCTCAATAAATATGTATATGTAAATCTCATAGCATATTTCACATTAAAGCAGAACTTATCTATAAAGCAGCTTAGTATTTGCCTAATAACACAGCACAGCTCAAAAAAAATTTTAAACTATCAGATTCCCATTAATGGAGACTTCCCATCACTGGAGAGGCCAGAGTCAGTGCAACCTGAACAACACTGTATGCCAGAAGGTTCTCTCCTCTTGAACAGATGACAGGAGAATTCAATGAGAGTATCACCTGGAGAGACCCAGTTTTGCCTCTAGGCTATTCTTAACTTAGTGGAAACCCTGCTACAATAAAAATTCAGTTAATGAATATTTACTAAGTCTCCACTACGTACAGCTTTCCCAGTTAATATAGAAAATATAAGGAGACACAGGTATTTCTGTATGACTGTTTAGCACTCTAACTAGATTGATATGTGACTATCAAAGCTGCATCTACATGAAAAGTAACAAGTAAATTACATAGTAGTTAGAAGATGTCATAATACTCCAACGGAAAAAAAAAAGATGAAGGCCCAAATAGGTTTGTAGAATTGAACAAGATGAAGAAATTTTGACAGACACTGAAGCACTAAATTACTCCTGGTAGATAACTGCATTTGGAGTATGAACAAGGAGTCAGTGTTCACTCTGTTTCTTAACTGGGTGGGTGGTGATGACATTGAGATACAGAATTCAGGAGCTAGAAAATGTTTGTGCTGGGTGTGGTGGCTCAGGCCTGTAATCCTAGTTACTTAGGAAGTAAAGATCAGGGGATCATGGTTCAAAGTCTACCTGGGAAAAAAGAAAGTCACAAGATTCCATTTCATCCAATGGCCCAGTGCAGTGGCATGTGCCTATTATTCCAGCTATACGGGAAGCCTAATGACTTAGTACAGTGGCACACGCCTGTCATCTATAATGATATGGTGGCACACACCTGTCATCTCATCTCTAATGACACAGGGAAGCAAGATTAGGATGACTAGGAGCCTACATTGACTCATGCATAAGGTGAGATGCTACCTAGAAAATAAATAAATAAAACCTAAAAAGGCAGTATGGCCCAATGGCTGTGAAAGTGTTTGGCATACTTTGAAATACCATGTAAGTATCAATGCACATTTCAATACTACTATTATTATATTCAAGGAGATCACATGAAGTGTGCACCCTTTTCCCCATAAAATGGTTTAGCTATAAGTGTTATTTTATCCTTATTTACCCCCTGTTTATCCAGTCTCTATTTGAAATGTACTAAACTATTTGCCTGTTTATCTTCGTGTCCTTAATTTGGAACACAGAGAGTAATGGCATTGGAAAATTACACTGAAAGAAGTCACCCATATACTCTGATAGATCATAAATATGGATGGCTAGAAAGTAAGATGCTTCGCTTAGGATGCAAATTAGCAGAGAATTAGATGCAGCGAGTTGTGCACCAGAGATTCAAATCCTGACGGAGCAGTCCCTGTAGGGTCACCAGACAAAAAGCAAGATTCTGCTGTCACTCCCAAGGGAGCCTGCAGACACTACCTCAGTCTGTCATGCAACACTAATAGAACAGACTTGAGTGAAGAACCACAGAGTCAGTCTGTGCAGACATTCCACGCAGAAAGCACAAGGGCCAAGAGCTACAACTCAGAAATGTGCAGCAAAGGCAGTCCCAGCAGGAGCGAAGTGAGAAACAAGAAAAGGAGAGGGAGATGGAGGCTTTGTGAAAAATGCAAATAGTCATAATGGGGACAAAGAGTTCTCAAGGGAAAAATGTTGCCTTGTAATCCAAACTTTCCCTCCTCTGGGCCTCCACTCCCACAAAAAAATAAATCTTTTACATAGTACTTTTCCAAAGACCCCAATCTACAATTTCTCTTTATCCTAGGTAAGACTCAAATGCAATTGCTGATGGAATATATCAGAAAGTAGATTTTTTGAGTTGGTAATAGCATATAAATATGAAATGTTGAGTAAGAAGGGTGAGAAATAGCAGGAAGGGTGAGAAAATTTTAAAGTGAAGGTCAAACAGAGATCATCGTGTAAAAGTAAAGAGCAAAGTTTGTACTCTACATGTCCTTGGTAGAAACAGAAGATAAACTGAGAACACCCGTTTTCTTTTAATAGGCAAATAGCCTTTATATTGCCATGTTCTCCTGTTTCTCTTTTCTCCACCACCAGTTATGAGTCTCTTTTCTGAACTAGTATCTCAATCCACAAAGGCCACATTCTTTGAAATGTGGTAGAAGGAACGTCCAAGAGAAAGAATAAAACAAGGGAAAATAAGGAGGAGAACAGAAAATAAAGAATAAGAAAGATGAGGAGAGAAGAAAACATCAGGGTTTTCTAGTTACCATCTATGGGGAAGCTTGCACACATGCAAGGCTGTGTTATCAAGTCTGTTGTCTCAGAGGTGTCAGGCAGAGTGACAGGTTTTGCTCACATCCCTATTTCAGTGACCTTATTTCAAAGAAGTATCTGGTAAGCCAAACTGCAAATTCTCAAAAGCCAGTCACTTCTGATACTTCCTGCTCTGCCACAAATGAAATTCCAGATGACTCTGCTTCTGCCTAGAACACAAAAACCTGAGAGAGAAAGTCAAAAGATAATAAACAAGAACTCTTTCAGAGTTTCTATAGTCTGGGGAATCAGGTATCACAAACAACTTTCAGGCTCCTTTAAAAGAAAAGAATGTTTTAAAACATTGTAATTAGATCTAACACCGTCAGATTCAAAGCACTTCAAAACCAATGATCAAATCTTGATTTTTCTTGAATGGATATATTAAAGATTTTTATTGAGCCTGTTATAATGAGCATGATCTTGCCATGAAGGATGAAGTCCTTGTTAGCTATAATATGGGATGAAGGAGAGAGAGTCCATTTTAAATCAGAAGGTCTGGCTGAATGTCACATGCAAGATCACTCAGAGTCCATATCTAGGATGGAGGACAAGTTCAAGGTCAAAATAACCCAAAGTGATACACATGTGAGGAGCTGTGGACAGCAGCTACAGAGTATGTATGAAAAGAGGAAAAGTGGCAATCAAGGCCCTAAAATTACTGAACTCTTACTATCTGTGTCAGACACATAAAGAGTATCTATTTAATTCATACCAAAATACCATGAGATGAATATTGTAATTGGTTTACTAAGTTCAAATATATGAAGTAACCTGCTTGAGACTATGCTGTGAATAGCTGGTCTGCTCAGGCAGCTCTCAAACACAAGTACTTAACATCATTTCCTCTCTTTGACACACTGTGTAGGACAGTCACAGGCTTGTGCAATAATAATCTTGCCCCTCAGTCACTCACTCTTCTAGTTGGAGTTCTCCCCTTCCTGTGCACATGTCCTCTCCTTCTTCAAGATTATTAATCTTGATTTGCTCTATCTTTTCCAATATTCTCTGCATCTGTCTCCCCCTCTCTCTCTCTGACCCTCTCTCTCTCCCTCTCTCCATCTCTTTCTGTTCTCACTCTCCCATAAATTAGTTAAGTTCTTCAACTAGTAACTATCTTATATCCCTTATTCTTGGTTTAAAGTGGACCATCATGACAAGACAAAGGAAAATCCTTTACATAGCCATGTCTCTGTTCACAAAAGAAATGTCAACGCTTAGTTGCCTTTTGCTTCTGTGTGGTCATTGAATGTTCTGTTTCTGATTTAGGATTTATTGGCAAGCCAAACATGTTGATACTACTCACAGGTAGTGCTTGAATTTAATTCTGTTTTGTCAGCATGTATATGTTGAGATACTCACCTCATGTAACTATAGTGAAAATAGATTCATGGAGGAAATTAAGATTAAATGATGGACTAAGTACATGACTTAAGTGGGGAAGAACTTGCCTGGCAAGCATGGGGCTCTGAAATCAGACCCTAGTGTTACTCAGTAAATAATTAAGTAAATTAGGCTGAAAGATTAAATTAGATCATAAGACTGCAGCCTTAGCCAGATAAACCTGTGAAGGAGAAAGATGCATCAAATACCTCTTCCTACAATAAGTGAAGACACACACACAGTGAAAACGGCCATCTGTAAGCCAAGAGGATAGGCCTCACTAGGACCAAATGAGCTGGTACCTTGTCTCTAGAACTACAGGAACACATTTCTGTTGTTTAAACCACTCACTATTTCTATGGCAGACTGAGCCGAATAATATATGGGTCCCCAAGATATGGCTCTATCTCATGTGTAAATTTTATTCTTGAAAGTTGTCTGATTTCATCTTGATCATCCACCTCATTGATGAATACTTCTGATATTTCCAGCAAAGACAAAAACATTTTCTTTAAATACATATATGTATAACTTGTCCATTGATTAAATCTTGTATCCAAGATTTTTCTGACCACATACATAGAAAACTACTTTCTTAGAAGCTGCGAAATTTTGGCAGATATGATCTGGATCACTCACACATCTGAAAAACAAGAAGAAAGGACAGAGAGGCCCTTCAAAACCATCATGTGGGTTTGAAATATGGCAACTTTTTTTAAAAATTTGATTTTCAAGGTGATGCAGAGAGGTTACAGTTACATACATAAGATTGTGGGTACATTTCTTGTCAAACTTTTTTCCTGGCTATTTTATTTAATATCCGGTAGATGACCCTGCTATGAATTCCATCCACAACTGATAAAAGAAAAATAAACAACCCATCCAGAGCCTGAAAAAGAAACTAATATAAGAAAAATACAGATGTTCAGTCTTTTATTTTCCATGTTAACACTAGTGTGAATAATACTGTGTAGCTATTCACTGCAGCTACTGAAACATCAAATTGCTCTAGAAAAGTACAAGTGGTTCTAATTATTTCTCCTCTGGGAATCCTCAGCTTCATTAAAAGGTTATATGAGATATTTAATGGTCAAGTAGCAAAAGAAAACTATACACCTCTCACAACAACCCCTGCTAGGCTTCATGAAACTTTGACAGTCTGGTTGGATGACATGTTGCAGGACTCCTGAGAGGTGGAGAATCTCGATAAACCCTCCCTGCATCTTCTTATGATATAAGTTGAGGGACTTCAGAAGAGGAAGCCTGGGCTTGGCTCAGACATTCTTGTGATTCAGACATAATCTTTGCTGGGAAGAAAAAAGTTAGGCATATCATGGCCTCCTCAGGCCTCAACACTTCTTAGGCAGTGTGCTTTTTTTTTTTTTGTTTTTCCCTTCAAATTTATTCAAAATAACTTAGCAGAGTTGGTTTGCTAGTGTTTATATGAATGGGTGTGCTTGAATTTCTCTCTGTGGATAGACAGAGGTTTCTGTAGTCTGGCAAAAACCAAAAGGTGGATCAGGTCTTTTGGTTTTATTTCCTGGAAAGAGTACAGATCTATTGAAAAACTATCCCAGTATTAGATGACACTCACCATGTCTATGTTGCTTCCTCTATCTTCCTTCTCTATTCCCCTATTCCTTTCTGAAAACCAAGTATTTGGAATTATAAGGTACCATTACTACTATATTTAGTCTTGTTTATTGTCTAGGATGACACAAAGTCAGGAGAAGTATATAAATTTCTTCCTGGGGGGTGGGGGAATTATTTTATATTCTTCTTCAACATGCAAGACCCAAACAGGTAACAGGAGGTGGGACCTGGAATTCTATTTACTCAGGAAGTGGAGATTGGAGGATTGAAGTTCAAAGCCAAGCCAGCCCAGGCCGATTAATCTTAGATACTATTGTCTCCAATTAACTTTTCCTTCAGCAAAAAGCTAAGAGTAGAGTCTGGCTAAAATGGTAGAGTGCCAGCCTTAAAGGAAAAAAGCCAAGCAAGACTGCAAGGCCCTGAGTCCAAGCTCCAGTAGTACAATAATTTTTTAAAAAAATAACAATAATCTGGTATTCGGGAGGAGACCCACAGTGGCCAAGAAACCCATTACCGGAAGAAACAAGGAGAAATCAACTCACTACATTTTAACTATTCAGTCTTTCTTTCTTCCTTCAGCATTTTGTTTTTGTTTCCCAGTAGTGTAGAAATGGAGACTACATTCCTTCCTTCATTCTCCTCTTCCCTGCTCAATTTAGCATAACAAACTAAGGAAATGGTGGAGACCTCTCCTCTCTCTGCAGGTCCTTGCTCCCTTTTCAAGTCATCAATTTCTTCTTTGGTTGCCTATCAGGACACAACATAAAATAAAATGTAAGTTTGTGCTTCCATTCCCAATTTACCCTTTGAGCAAATAATTATTGATCAAGCATGGAGGGGTGAAAAGGTGGGCCCAAACTGGTCATCTACATTCAGAAAGTTCTTCTCTATTTATAATTGTTGACCTCTTCTTGAACCTCAAAACTGACTCTCAGCTATCATTTCTCCTGTCACAGGAAGGATTAAGACCCTTAGATGCCCTAAACTCTCTATCCATTTCCTACTCTTGGTCCTAATACATCAAAATAAAATCACTCAAAATAAAACCAATATTCCACCAGAATATATAGTCTTGAAAAATCTGTATACAATAACTAAATCAAACTCTGACATGCCTCGACTCTATGAAAAATGCCCCGTTGATTAAAAACATCAAAGAAGATGACACACCAATGTTCTGTCCAGCCACCAATAGAGAAATGCCCTGATAACAGGACAAAGATGCTATATGTTTATATTTATTTATTTAACACATCATCTCAGAGATAGCACTGTTTTGGCATAGTACACAAACATTTACCTTGAGCCTTTCATCTCCAGCACTTCTTAAGCATTACCTCATTAATCTTCTCAACAGCACAAAAGGCAGGTGGAACCATTCATGTGTTCCACAATTTTAAGTACCCCAATTAAAATAAGAGTTGGGAAGAGTACAGAAACAACACTGTCAAGACTGACAGGGTACCATGAACAGTGGAGAAGCTATCCTTGGCATTCAAGGTGCAAGTCTTTCTGTCCATTACCTCATCTAGCACTCTACTTTTATCTTCTTTATTACTATACCATGTACAAAAAGTTTCCATTCCCCATGGCCTCTCAACTCACATCCAAACTTGTTTATCTTTTGAAATTCCCATATCTTTGCTTACATGCTAAGAAGCACTGAATTAATCAGAGAAATGGTTGTATTACACAATTAGTAGACTTTACATGGTATTGTTCTACTCATAGTGTGATGAACACTATATGAAGTGTATAGTACGCATATAATGAGAGAAATAATAGGACAAGCCGGAGATGGTAAAAGTCTCTTAAATAACAGACCATTGTTTGTTGACCTAAGCACTGGTTTTATCCAGTGGAGATGGTAAACAGAATGAAGTTTACTCACCTGTTACTCTTCTTTATGATCTATGATCTCAAATGTGGTGTGTGTGTGAATGTGTGTTCCCCTTTGACATTTATTTCTACACATCTACTTGAGTTTTCTAACCTTCATCAATACATAGGTTCTTTGCATTTCTTTATTTTTATATATCAGGTGTTAGTCATTTTAAATGTTGCTACATTTTATATACTATATTTTGATATTCTACTTATTATGAAGTGAATAGATACAAGAAGTATTGTGCTTATATCTTCAAGAAGTGACACAACCCACCTCAGGCTTGCAATGAAAAATCAAACATGTCTATTTATTTACTTATTTATTTTAATCATTTATTTTTACCCTTCTTCCATTCTGTATTATAGTAAAGATAAAATGGAGTCCACTGGCTCTAATTTTTCCTATATTTTATATTAACATTAATTAGCTGTACAAGGCTTCATTTTTATGTGTCCATATATGCCTACAGCATACCTTGAATACATCTACTTTATCACTCTCCCACATCTCCACTCCTCACTTCCCAAGCCAACCTCAGCAAGCTACATTGTTCTATTTTAGCAAATGTTCATAAAGTAGTTTGACCTTGTTCACTGAGCTTCAGTCTGTCTAGTCACTCTGCCCCTTGTGACTAGTGCCCACATACCCGAAGCAGGACCTGTTTTACATTCCTGTCATTCTTTTATTTTGGCATATGCCAATAGTTCAAAGGGATAAAATAGTTCAAAATACTGTGGTATTTCATATATGTATATACCGCATTTTAATGAGATTGAACCTCTCACATCCTCTCACTTGTCCAACCCCATATACCCCATATTATTCCATAGCTTCCAGTGTCTTTTTGCCGTCTCCATTATCCCAATACAATATATTTTAGTAGTGTTCATTCTCTAACGTTCTATTTTCCTCTTCTCTCTTAAGGTTCCTAAACAGTTACAAATTTGTTACAATTACAAACATGTTGCCAATATGTGCATATATAATTCTTTTTATGTTTAAATATATCATGTAGGTCTAGAAAACATACTTAACACTTTGTTCCTTTAAACCTACCATACTGTGCTAATCATGATGTTAGCCAGTTCTATCAGTTCCCTGTAAATGAAATAATTTTATTATGGCTAAATAATGCTCCATAATTTCATGATCCCTTCATCAGTTACAGTACATATGGGTTTTTCCCAAATGTCTCATCTTGGCTATTATGCAAAATATAATGAATTATAATTAGAATATAATAATTAGAATATAATATAGTATAGCATAATAAATTATATATTGGCTATTATGAATAATACTGCAATGAACCTAGCTATGCAAGTGCCTATATTCTATACTGATATAGATTCTTTCACATATATACCCAAAACTCATATTAGTAGGTTATATGGTAGGTCTATTTTTAGTTATCTGAGACATTCCCATAGCGATTTACATAGTGGTACATTATTTTCATTCCCACCAACAGCATATGACGGTTCTTTTTCCCCCATATATTCACCAGAATTTATTATTGTTTATATTCTTGATGATAGCCAGTCTCACTACAGTGAGTTCAAATCTCAGTGTTTTAAAATTTATATTTATTGGTCAATTATACTTCTTTTGAGAATTATGTGCTCAATTTATTTGTCCGTTAAGTGGGTTGTTCATTTGGAGGAGTTTCAATTTTTAGCTCCTTGTATATTTTGGTTACTAATCTTTTATTAGATATGCAGCTAATTCTTTAGTGACTATTTCCTTGGTGGTGTAATAGCTGTTTAGGAGAAAAGCCCAATTATACCTTTACTGGGGGAGATGGGGGCAGGGGCGGGGAGAGGTCTCCACCAAGAATAAAGGGAGTGAAAATATAAGATACTATAAAGCACAATAGCTACTCAAACATTATACCTCAAAGACACAGATTTTTCCATTGCACAGCATAATGGCTACTACCTAATGCTCAGAAGTATTTTGATAAAAAAAATAATTTTAAAAATCACTAAAATGTCAAATGTTAGTAAGTTTTGGACTACCCTACATTTTCTCTTAGATTGCACTAATGGAAGAGAACACCATTAGCAAAAATTATGAGCAGTTGTCAACAGTTTAATTATCTTTTAAGAAATGTACAAATCCCATAAAATCTGTATTTATAAAACAATTCCAAAATCATCTAACAACCTAACTGTGGTCATTCCCAACTGCCTTTCCATTTCCTCCTTAAGCACCACTTAAATGTTCCCTTATTGCCAATTCCAGATATATGTCTTAAATAAGTAATAAGATAATTAGTCTTGAAATATACACACTCAACAGGCCAACTATTAAAATAATGCAAGACCTTGAGAAAAATAATGCATTATAAAAAGAAATCACAAAAACCCAAAGGGCCCAACATCATTTGGCTGTAAAGCAGGACTGAATCACATGAATCATGTCTGTGAACTCTGGAATTCCACTTCAGTGTGGGCATTTTCTGTGCAGAGCAGGAACACTTAGAGATCAGGAGATCTGCGATAGAATTGAAATGTAAAACTAAGCAGGGCCACAAGAATAGGAGCTAGAGAGGAGCATGTGACAGCTGTGTCTTAGAATGATTTGTGTTTTCTTCATTTTGGCTTTGTTTTCTTGCAAGCTATAGACACTGAATAAACACTTAACAAAACTTTCCTCATCTGTAGGATGATCATCTCAAAAAGTCATTTCTAGGACTAGAATTTAAGAATTCAAAAATTTAAGGTTTTCATGGACACGGAACCAGACACCTACTACAATTAGGACATTTCATGCACAAGGAAATTGCTACTTTCTGAAATTTATCATCAACTATCTCAAAACACTGGCTCCACCCCAGAATCAAAATGAGGATTTCGCATTTTTCCTAATGTTGAAGTGCCTTATGTCTAGAATGTGTTATCTCACAGTGAAAATTAGAATATTCTGAATTCTAAGAAATCACATGGACTTGGCTTCTTATCTCTATTTGAGGCAGATGCTTACTTAAAAACCAAGGACTGGAAGTCCTGCCACAGACTAGCAATCAACAGGCCAGATGGGGCCAGACTGTGTCCTTAACTAACTCAGCTCGTTTATGCTGCAGAGATGTATCTAGTCCAGCAGCTCTTCAACCATTATAAACTGGAATTTTCAAGTAGCCTACCTGACTCTACTGAACAAGATTGACAAGGCCCCTGCCATCACCTGGAACTATTTACATTCCAGGTGATCAATACACCTGATCAATACACATTGACCTCTTCTGTGCCTGATTCTATGCTAGGCAATGAAGAACCCCTCTGATCTCATAGACTAGTACATATATAGGGACCTGACTAGAGAAACATAGTGAGGAAAGGGCTTGATAGAGATAAGCATAGGATGGTACAATAGCATAATCAAGGAATATCTAACAGCCTTAAAGACCAGAGAAGGAATCTTGGGCAGAGGTGATATCTAAGACAAGGTATGAAGGACAACTGGAGTCAGAGTCCAACAGAGTGATTCAATTTTGGATAGGAATGACTCATCTACTCCACCAGGAAGTCCAATTTCACCTGAGCAATAGTATGGCAACAGACAATGGAGCACTGTTTCTGTACCTAGATGTGGCCCTCCACACTGCATCACAGCCTCACCTTGGAGAACTGCTATGTGGACACATTTCTAGGTGCTGATCTAGCATGAATGAATTAGGGAATGCACCCCAGAGTTTTGTGTCATAAAAGCCCATCAAGCTGAGACTGCAGAACCAGGGAAACACCAGCATTTCCATGAAGGTGTCTGACAATCAATATCCAAGAACTGAAAAATTGGAATTGGAAAGGGAGGAGGAAGAGGAGGAGGAGGAAGAGGAGTTGAAAAATTGGAATTGGAAAGGGAGGAGGAGGAGGATGAGGAGGAGCAGGAGAAGAAGAAGAAGAAAACAATAAAGACCCTTGAGTGAATTTTCAGTCACCAGCTATGACTCCTAAGTTGAAGTGTCCTCTAGTAGAGCTAACAACCTTTCTTTAATATTTGGGATCAACACGATTTCAATTTGGAATTTGAAATCACTAGTCAATACTGGCCTTCCTAGTGCAAAGCAAACCATCAAGAGCCTTTTATTTGAAGCTATTTTCTGACTTAATCTATATTTAGAGCATAATTATTTTCCCTTTCCCCCCCCCCCAGACAGCTGGGAGAATGTCTACAGGTCACTGGACTAAGCAGGAAACCATGAACAATAGTGAGCCAAAAGTCCTCTGTCCTGTTATATTCATCCAACCATAGCATGGATGCTTTGGCTTTCAAGCCTAGCTGACAATAACCCACTTGGAATACTTGGAAGTAGGTTTTGTTATTGTTGTTTGTTTGTTTTCTGTGCAGGTCATGGGACTTGAACCCAGGACCTAGTCTAGGTCCATTAGCTCTACATTGCTCAAAGCTGGATTTTACCACTTGAGCCATAGCTCTGCTTCTTGCTTTTTGGTGATTAATTGGAAATAAGTGTACCACAAACTTTTCTACCTGAGCTGGATTTGAACTGTGATTCTCAGACTTGAGTTTCCTGTATAGCTATGATTACAGGTTTAAGTCATTGGTGCCTGGCTTATTTATGGTGGTTTTAATAAGAATTTATAATAGTATTCTCCTCAGCTTCATTTGGTGGGAAAATAGTACATAAAATATGGTCTGGGCTCTGGAAGTAGAAAGTTCACCTTGCACTAATTATCTTGTTAAGCTTGGGTAATTTATTTATCTTCAAGATCCAAATCTGTAAATCAGAGAGGTTAATATTACTTCAGCTGACTACTCACGGAACTACTTTGAGGTTGATCTAGTTCTATGTAAAGCATTCACAAGTAAGCAAAGTAAATTAATTAGTGTTTTTTTTTTATTTCTACTGTTATTCAAGCGACACTGGTCGTTGAGTAGTATGAAGTCCTATCCACAGGACTCACCTATGTTTTACTAGGATGTTTCCCTTTATTAATTAATGCAATGTTCTACTAGGATGTTTCTCTTTATTAATTAATGCAAAGCATTTCACAGATTTCCTCCGGGAACTCCAAAGGAAATGTTGCTGCTACACATGACCAAGGACAATCGACAACAATGTGGCATCTATCATGTCTCTTCTCTGCTTCCCGGTTTTCTCACTTAGATTCACTGGCTATGCCTTGCAAGGATAACGTCACTGCCACTGTTGGCATGAATGCGGATGACACAGTCTGTGATGTTGCTAACAATGTCATTCTCAAACCTGAAACACAAGGACTGAGTACCAGAACCCAAAGTTTTTTTTTTTTTCCCCTAGGAGAATACTTTCTTAAACTAGTATGTAACAAAGGAGGAGGCAACAATGCTTGATAAGAAATTTACTCATTACCTTGCTTATGTAACTGTAACCCCTCTGTACAGTATTTTCGCAATAAAAAAACTTATTAAAAAACACTAGTATGTAAGTTTCTATTCCCCATACATTCCACCGAAGCCTCACACACTGAGACAACTTATTTCTGAGGAGCTATACAACTAGCTTTCTTTCTTTCTGCCGTGTAAGAATATAAGTAGAAGCTGTCTGTGAATTACCAAATTCAAGATACTGACATCCTGTTCTTGGACTCCCCGGTCTCTAAAATTGTGGGAAATAAAATATTATTTAAGCTGTGTACTTCAGTATAATATGTTATGGTAGCCTCAAACTCACTGAAATACCACAGTTTCAGACAAAACAGACTTAATTCCACACCAATACCGCACATATTTCTATCCATATAATTATTTTTCTTTTAATGGGTACTAGGAACCTTAAATGTAGTGTTAAATGATGTGAAACTTTGCTTTTCAACACCAGTAAGCAATTATGACCTATGCAGGATTAAAATATCAGGTTTACAAAAGATGTAGTCTTCATTTTATATAAACTTGCCACCCAGACTTATTACTTAAAGACTACAACATATTGATTTAATTATATTTGTAAAGAATTTGTTCCCCTAGAATTTTTCCCTTATTGTACCATAGTAGTGATAATATTTTAAATTACATATAGTATAAAATGTTTCACCTTTGCAATTTATTTTAATTCCCAAACCAAAAATGATGTCAAGAAGGTATAGCAGATACTGTTTCCCTGTGACAAGAAAACTAAAACTCAAAGATAATAGGTAAATCACAAGATTCATATAGCTCTAAGTGGTAAAGCCAAAGCTTTAATCTAAGCATTCTAAAACTGCAAACTCATGTTTATTTGGTGTGGTACTGTTAATTAAACCTCAACATTCATTTTTGTTAATATCGTTGAATAGGCATCTGGACATCCCAATCCATTACACTCCACTTCCAGTCAATTCACTTACTAAACCCATTCCACTAGGTGTCAAAATCATCAAAATTGTCTGTCATTCAAGCTCCTTGTTGAGATTCCTGCATGAGAAAGTCTGTGAGACAAGAATTCAGAAAGATTTTTAAGAAAGAGTTGGGAACCATGAGTCATAAGAACCATGGTCAACATTCTCCAAAGGTCCTAAGGAATCTACGGAAAAACAAAAATTGAGGATGAGGGTGAAACCTACTAGCAAAATCATGGAATCAGCTCAGATGTTCCTCGGTGAATGAATGGATGAAGAAAATGTGGTATGTATACACAATGGAATTTTTTGCTCATCTCAGAAGAAAAATGATATTATACCATTTGCAATGAAATGGATAGATCTGGAAAAACTTATGCTGAGTCGGTGAAGTGAGTCAGGAGCAGAGAGACAAAGGAAACAGGTTTTCTCTTATATGTAGAAGTTATAATTTATAAATATATAAGTAAACATATAGAGATGATATACACATATATAGAAACATACTAACTGAATTATGGTATACGCAAGGAAGAATTCAAATGATGTAACTCCTTAGAACAAGTGATTTACAGTCTAACAAAATGAATACCAGGAAGCTGGTACTTGAGGTTTATGGTGGGAGGTATAGGGGAGGAGATTTTAAAAAATTAGGAGAGAAGCCAGGCATTGGTGGCTCCCACCTGTAATCCTAGCAACTCAGGAGGCTGAGATCTGAGAATCATGGTTGAAAGCCATCCAGAGCAGGAAATTCTATGAGACTCTTATCTCCAATAAACCACTCAGAAAACCAGAAGAAGCTCTGTTGTTCAAGTGGTAGAGCGCTTGCCTTGAGTTGAAAAGCTGAGGGATAGTGTCCAGGCCCAGAGTTCAAGCACCATGACAGACAAAAAAAAAAAGTGAGAAGAGGAAGGACATGAAGAATGCAGTCATAATATTAAATGCATAGCCTATGAAACTAAGAAAATTGATGTGGTGCATAGGGTTGAGTGGAATGAGAGAAACAATGACATAAGTGTTGATATGGATCCAGATGAATTATACTCATAAACTAACATATTGAATTGTAACCCCTTTGTACAATTGCTTAAAGGTAATACAAACACAATAAAAACACGAGGATTAGAATGAAGGCAGAACTTCAAAGTTTGTTCCTGCTTCCAAAGTCAGTATGTCTCCACTGTACTCACCTCTCAGAAATACCTGTAGAGTTTCAAAGGAAAATACCCCAAACTGAACTTATCTCAGGCCCATTAAATCAGAATATTTTAAGACAGACCAAGAATATGGTAGATTACAGAAGCTCCCACATGCTTGTAATATGTAGCCAGAACTTGGGAACTGATGCACAAACCAAATTACTAGATCTCAAGAGAAAGGTCCAGTTGAGGAACCAAAGCAGAGCATAAGCTCTTATCTTTATTTCAGAGGTAGCAAAGGCTCATGAAAGAACTGAACTATAACTGGTCCAGCGGGGAAATGAGGATAAATGACTGATAAAACTTACCTCACTCTCACTTTTCATCCTGTCTTCCATGAGTGTGTGGTGAATGTTGCTTTGTTTGGGTTATTAATTTAGTAAATACATACACATACACACACACACACACACTAACTATAATCACTCAAAGTTCAACCTAAGTAAAATCACAAAACTCAAAATATAAAATGTAAGATTTTTATCCTTTCTATTTCACAGATTACTCTTTTACTCTCTGAAATTACTTTTAGACCAGTATTATTTGTTAGTTCAAATTAAACATTGGTTTCATTACATGTTGGATATTTAGGAAATAGGTATTACAAGAAAATACATGGCTTTCACATTTTTGAAGTATGTTTAATTTATACTTCTTATTCTGTCATTGAAGCTGATAATAATTACCATAAAATTTGGATTACACCATTTATTAGCCTTTATCTGAACATACATGACCCATTGGTTCTTGTATAGTTGCTAACCCTTAAGACATAGGGAAAATCCTAACTTTGACCTTGATTTTTATAATTAAAAATACCATTAAATGTGAAATAATTATTTAGGCATTTTCAGTATAATTCAAATGTAGGTGTTGTCTTTTGCCCATATTCTGCCACCTGCCCTAAAATAAATATGTTATACATTCAAGCATCTCCATAGGAAACCTTCAAGTCTGTATCAACAGACAAAGAAATCATTCCTGAAATACATCTGATGACATGATAGACTGGTAAAGTCAAATCTCTCCAGAAGCAAAAATTAACTATGATTACTTGATGTAAGACATCACTCAAACCAATCAAATGTTATTTTGGGAAATCATAAATTTATATCCAGCGTCAGTTTGTCACTCATTAAGTTTTTATAAGAATGATTGGGAAATTATCTTAATAAGTAAACGTTAGTCTTAACCTCTTCTTACTTGGATGGCTTAAACATATAAGTTTATATCAGTCCACTGAATTTCACTCAGACAAAATCTCTACCTGCTTGGAAGATTATTTGTTCTAGTATTAATAAACTTTACCAAGCTTAACAAAAATTCTTGCATTGTTTCAAACTATGACAATTATGCTTACAATGTATTAGCACAGCTTTCAAAGGATGCCTATCTATTTAATATGTTTTAAATGTTTACTGAACACCTACAGGCATTGTCTGTGTGGTTGGAAATAGATGAAAATCTCATTGCTTTAAGGAGTTCTCCCACAAACCCCAGGAGTAGACTGCAGTCTTGCCAAGGTGTCATTTTAGTGACTGACATGGATTACCACCCCCCTGGCAGTCAACAATGACAGCAGGGGAGGCTGCTTAACAGGGAGTCACTGATTCCCCCAGCTGTATTTTGCATGTTGCTACTTTGAAAGATGAAGATCTCAACTATGTGAAAGGGAGACAAGCACAATACAACCTATAAATCAAGGAACAGAGAGGATTGAGAGTCACTAGCAAATAACCTTGTCGGTAATTCAAGAGTTTACAATGAAGGTAACTATAACAAGGAAAATACCAATAAATTGGATATAGAAGTCAATTTTAATTCAATAAGTATTTCTTTTTTTATTGTGAAAATACTGTACAGAGGGGTTACAATTCCATGGGCAAGATAATGAGTACATTTCTTATCAAGCATTGTAGCCTCAATAAGTATTTCTTAAGTACTGTACTATGAATAATATTAGGGTTCCCCTCTCAACCATTTCCCAAAGGTAGGAAGTTCAAATCAGAAGAAAATCTCTAGGCTACCTATGGGACTACAAGGGTGAATTCTCATAGCATCTACCTTTCAATGAAAAGTTAAGGCTCCGTAGATTTACTTCCAAATTACTTGAGCAAAAATGCCAATACTCCCTTCAATCCTTCTTGGACTTGTAAAAAGAAATTATATCACTGATAATTTAGCAATTCCCCAAACTTTCTCAAGTTGACTACTAGGGCTCACTCACTAGGAGGAAACAGAATTTATATAGCTATGAATTTTATTTCTACAAGGGTTTCCATATTGTCCTTAGATATCATATAACAATATGACAAAGGTATCTAATGTTTTGGATTTTTTGTAGAGTGACCATGAAGAGATATGATTAGAGAAAATATTTGAAAAGCAAGACCATGGTTTACTGTTTTTAATTTAGCTCAGTCTACTAAAATCACACTAAATGTTCATTTACTTTGATGTTAATTTTAAATGTATAACAATCCACATGTTGAAGTTGATCTGTAAAAATACATCTAAATCTGAATATTAGTTTATGACTTCCAACTGAACTGATTAAATTCTTTCAGCCTCAATTTACTTATCTATATAATGGAGACGGTCTCTGATTTCTTTTCTGTTTCTAAGCAACTTCTGCTGCTAGCACTGTGGGTGAATCCACAAACTTCTTGTGTCTTAGCAAATATAAAATTCTACTAATTGGTCTCTGTCTCCCTTCTTGCACACTCTAACCCCAAATACAGAACTGTATCTATATAGGAGGAAGAGTATTTTTTAAAATGTGCAGAAAATCACTTATTAGCTGAAAGCCTACAGAATACTTAACTCAATGTAATCCAAACTCATTTGGACCACTGACAAATTCAACTGAGCTTCACTCTCAACCACCAACACAAAAGACCACCACTTAACTGATTCTCATCATGTTCCAAGTTGGTTCTCCAGGACATCAGATCACATTGGCTTCCAGTTGCTCACAGTATTCACAAAAGCTCAGCACCTGCCTGAAAAGTGTTTTTTCCAGGTTGTCACATTCTATCCCTTCTTGGTTCAAATTTCACCTTCCCTGATCATGATGTTAAAACAATACTGTCAGCAGGCCCCAGTGGCTCATACTTGTAATCCTAGCTAGCCACTCAGGAGGCAGAGATCCAAGGATTGTGGTTGGAAGCCAGCTTAGGCAGAAAAGTCCCTGTGAGACTCAAAAACCAGATGTATAGCTGTGGCTCAAAGTAGTAGAGTGCTAGCCTTGAGCAAAAGAGATCAGGGACAGTGCCTGGGCCCTGAGTTCAAGCTGCATGATTGAAAACTGAAGATATAAGTGGTTGGAAAATATATATAGTCAGATGATATGTGATAACTTGTCAGAATATGACTTAGATATGTCTTTTTGTTAAGTATCTCTTTCCCCTAACAGATTAATCACTATGAAAGGAAAGATTTTTTTTCACTGCTCTATCCTCTGTATTGAAAATAGTGTTCAGTCCTAGTAAATTCTAGTAAGTACATCTTCAATAAATGATTGCTTCTGCTTAGAATGTCTTTCATAACCTATCTTAGTTATGTAAAGATAACAACCACATTTTTCTTAGAAGAACTCCCCGATTCAAGTTTCTCACTAACTCAGATTAGATTTGTACTCAGTATATGGGAATAAACACAACTGTCAAGGGGGACTGGCTCAGCAAAAACAAAAGCTTTGTAGCATGTATTTCTGAAATCTTACAGGTACTCTATTTTCTAATACAATCAACCTAATTTGTTCTGTGGATTTCAATTGAGATCTGAGAATCCTAATTATGATGCCTTTCCATTAGTAACACTGGCTATTCATACAACTGGTATAATGATACAATATTGAATTTTGAAATCCTGTTAGTTTCACATTATAGTTAGAAATTTAGAATCAGGGGCTGGGAAGGTGGCTCAGTGGTAGAGCGCTTGCCTTGCATGCATGAAGCCCTGGGTTTGATTCCCCAGCACCACATAAGCAAAAAGAAAAAAGCCGGAAGTGGCGCTGTGGCTCAAGTGGTAGAGTGCTAGCCTTGAGCTGAAGAGCTGAGGGACAGCGCCCAGGCCCAGAGTTCAGGCCCCACAACTGGACCAAAAAAAGAAAGAAAGAAGAGAAATTTAGAATCAGCCAGAGTAGGTGCAGCGGTTTTAAAATATAAGCCAGGTTCTGGTTGTTTACCCCTCTAATACTAGCAACCCAGGAGACTGAGATCCACGAACTGCTGCCTAAAGTCAGCTGGAGCAA
Organism: Dipodomys ordii; assembly: GCF_000151885.1. NCBI lineage: Eukaryota > Metazoa > Chordata > Mammalia > Rodentia > Heteromyidae > Dipodomys > Dipodomys ordii. Next base: position 1,675,744 of record NW_012267244.1, on the reverse strand, counting down.
AAACGTCCAGGAGAATCCTATTTCTAATTGACCAGCAAAAAGCCCAAAAGTGAGTCTGTGGCTCAAGTGGTAGAGCATAAGCCTTGTGCTCAGGGACAGAGTACGGGCCCTGAGTTCAAGCCTCAAGACCAGCAGTACATGTGTCTGTGTATGTGTGTGTGTGTGTGTGTGTGTATATATATACACATATTTATACATATATTTATATATACAGTGTGTATATACATACATACATATATATAGAGAGAGATATAGATATAGATATAGATATCACCCACATTTCTAAATTTCTCTCTTTGGAAAGTAAAGTTCACATCTTCAATTGACTTTGAGCAAGTTTAGGATTATTCCATTCACAGAGCACAGACTTCTCAGGCTTGATCAGAACTGATCATGTAGCATCCATCTCATTCTCCAGACACTGACTCTGAGGTAAAACAAGCATCCTACAAGTTTGACTCCTCTGAGTCCTCTGTCATGGAGGGATCATGTAGAAGTTTATGATCAACAGTCCCAGAAAGCTCCATCTGGGAGCCATCTTGAATGACCTGCCCAGCTCAATTTTCAAATAGCCACAGCTGGCTGCACTCTAACTACAACCAATTGAGATATGCCAAGAGAAGATCATCCCTGAATTTCTGACATGGGAAACTGAGAGTTAAAAAAATAGTTTTTGCTTTGTGTTTCTACATTTGGAACTCAGTTATTATACACTGATAGTAATTTATACACCAGAAAGAGTTGGATTCCTCATCACATGTCACTTCCCCTATATTTTGACAATTTTCCTCATAATGAGAAAGTAGACCATGTAAAATATAGTAGATTTCATAAACAGTGTCTTCAATAGGGAAACATTAAAACTGGAAGGCATTGTTAATTTTAGTGCCCGAAAAAAGCATCCCATGCATGTGTATCTCCTTGAGACACCAAGTTACATCAGGACTCGTCCAATTATGAGCTTTCAGACCAGATCCCACCCTTCATCTGGTCTTTGTCAGACAAAACAAATATTGCTCACAAAGCCAAAAATACTTACTATCTTGTACTTTACCACAGAAGTTTGTTGAGCTCTTTAAAGTACAGCAAAACAGAAACAGAAGCAGAAGCATGACTCTTCTGGCTATTCCTTTTTTCCCCAATGTTCTGCCTAGACAAAGTTTTTCACTGAATCCATATAATTTAAAGAACTTATTTTATAATTCCTATCAGTATTTCAAAAATCTCGAAAGGATAGTTTTCTCCTCTTGTTTTCCTGTGTTTTAGGTGTTTTTTTAATTTTTCTTTTAGTATTTTTATTTTCTTTTAAAGGAGATTAGTTACAGGAGAAAAATAGGCATTTTTTATAGTTCTTTATGACAGTGCCAATAAACCAAATGATAACAAGATTGATATCTTAGTTTGGGGATCAGCATTTATTTTCTCTCTAAATGTCAAATTCATTTATTTTGCATGTTGTGCCCTGTCTGACACAACTCCTTGACCCTGCTACTTAACATGAAAGAAGCCATAAGGAAAACTTAAATAATGGTACATGGCCAGGGCCATAAAATTTTATTTATAAAACCAAGTGGAGGACCAGTGATAGCCAGCAGTCCTACTTTGCAATCCTGATTCAAGTAATCTAGCAGAGAAGGAATGGTTTACTAGAGTGTCTAGTTGTGAATCCTACAATGTAAGGGGCATGTCCTAACACTATTTTGTCTGTTTACTATGTGACTTACTATACTCCAATTCAATTTAATATCCAGTTTGAGAATAACATTGAATTAGAGTTGAATTAGTATCATTGAAAGACTTCATAAGTTAAAATTCAGTTTTTGCTATTCAAGCTTTTTCATCATCACTTAACAGTTAATTTAATTCTTCAAGAAATAAAGGGAAGCTATTCTAGTTCAACCGTTCCTCTAAAAGAGCTACCTCTCAGTGTTCTATGCTAAAATGATTTTTTCTTTTCTCTTTATAGCCACATCTTCCTATACATTTTATTTTCAGATGTGTTTTCCTTGTAGTTTTCAGAGCCCTTGAAGTTCTCCCAAAAAAAGAAAGAAAGAGAGAGAGAGAGGGAGGGGAGGGAGGGAGGGAAGGAGGGTGGGAGGGAGGGAAGGAAGGAACGAAAGAAGGAAGGAAGGAAGGAGGGAAGGAGGGAGGGAGGGAGGGAGGGAGGGACGGAGAGAGGGAAGGAAGACAAGGAAAGGAAGACAAAGAAAGAAAGAAGGAAAGGAAGACAAAGAAAGAAAGGAAGGAAGGAAAGAAAGAAAGAAAGAAAGAAAGAAAGAAAGAAAGAAAGAAAGAAAGAAAGAAAGAAAGAAAGAAAGAAAGAGAAAGCAGACTTATTTTTACCAGTTAGGAGAGAACATTCTACCTTCAGAGGCAGAGAGTTTCTGATCCCAACTACAGGCTTCAGTCTCAGAATTCATGGCCACAAGTCCTCAAGGACCAATCTCACCTAAGTGCCAATCACTTAGGTGGGGCTGGGAAGTATGAGGACACTAGGACTCCAGAAGTGAGAAGGATATTTAATATACTTTGGGAAAATATTGTTCTATCTTTCAACTCTGCACAAATGCCTTTTTGAAAAGAGAAATTTTAATTAATTATTTTCAATGCTAAAAGCAAATAAATGGATTTTCCACAGATTCAAAAATTCAAGAGAAAATATTTTATTTGTTCTCATTGTGTGTGTGTGTATTTCAAAAGGATATGAAGTTCACTGATGAAGTAATCAACTAATTAAACAATTAGAAATCCACAGTAATGTTGATTATAGAAGTATATAAAGTATGAAGATAGTAATAATGACCAAAAAAACCCAAACTACACACATTGTAGTTTTATTTCAATTACTTCTATGTAGGACTTTTTTTGAATTGTTTACTTCAAAAGCTGATAAAATTTTCCACATATGGAAAACTCTAAATTGCTATGAAGTATGAGAATTATCCTTTTTTCCACTTACAGGTAAGTCAACATCACTGTGCAAATTTTTCATCAAGCTTTTGGGAAATGAATTCTCCAAAAAGAAAAATCTCTGATGCTATACAATAAAAACTTCAGGAACAGAAGAAAAATCTTCTCCATCTTGAATCTGAAGAGCACATACAAACTGCCTCCCACATACAAACATACATACACATACCTTATAATGTATACATTGATAAACTTATTTAATAAAATTTTGTTAAGGACAATGCACATTAATTTGGATAGGATCATGATTTATAGAGTATCCTTCTCTAAGATCAAAAATGTTATCATTGGACAAGCACCCATCCCAGGAAGAGGACATCCAGAGGTGAGAAGAAGAGATAAGCTATGTCATGTGACTGATTAAGATCAATTTATTGAAATTCATAATTCTCTACCATACCAATTCCAATTCAAAGTGAAACCAATTGCTTTTAAACATTTCTTATGTTGTCTGGAAACCTAATTAAATTTTGGTTAAGTTGTAATTAAGAGCAATGGAAAACTATTATTTTCATTTCTAAAGGAAGAAAGCCAGTCATGGTAGCATATTTCTATAATCCCATCTGCTCAGGGAGCAGAAATAAGAGCATCAGGAGCTGAGGCCACATTGGGACGAAGTACAAGAGCCTACTTAAAACACAAACTCAGAGCAAAAGGCTAGAAGTTTGCCTCAAGCAGTAGCATATTCACATACCAACCACAAGACCCTGTGTTCAGTCCCAGAACCACCAAAACTAATGATAGATAGATAGATAGATAGATAGATAGATAGATAGATAGATAGATAATGCATATAGTTTGGCAGTCTTTTTTAAAGTAATGTAATTATCGTCTTACCTATGGAACTGTAACCCCTAGCACATCACCTTCTCAATTAAAAAATAAAATTTCAAGAAAAGTAAGAGAAAGTAGGGAGTAGGTATTAACTCCTCTTCTTAATCAATGACAAACCTGTACTTTAACCATTATTATTGTAATGGAAAAAGATATAAAATTAGTAGACAGTAGATCTGGGATTCTGCTCGTGTAAGAAAGAGCTACCTTGCTTAGAGAGAGGAAGAATGGTCTTCTGATACTGATATATAGCAATCCTCTGATCTCTAGCCAGCACATGTGTTCAAATGAGCAAGCAGCTACATTCAGAATAAGACGGTAATTCAAGAAAACGCAATGTACTTGAATATTAAATCAACAATCTTCTGCATAAATGAAAAGAGCTTAATCATTATTGTTACTATTATTCTCACCTCAGCTCCACCCAGGCCTGAGCTCCTCCCTGCCCCCTGGAGTCCTTGTTCTACCACTGACCACTCCATCTCTCCGCTCAGACCCACCCTCCACTTGGATGGGGGCAGATGCCATGTGCTACCTTTCCAGGGGAGATATGGCCCCTCTAATAAATCTTAGGATAATGTTTCTCCTGCACCTGCCTGCCTCTGCATAGTCTCCTGGGAGGGTTCTGAAGGATCCTTTCAGTTATAAAGCCCAGGTCCAAAGTTTGTTCATTGATAAGTACTCAGTTTTTAATTCTAGCATAAACACATAAAATACACATATCTTGTGTTTATTCTATTTTTTAAAAAGTGATTAGGGCCAGACATCAGTGGTTCATGCCTGTATTCCCTACCTACTTGGGAGGTTGAGATCTGAAGATTTTGGTTGGAAGCCAGCCTAGGCAGGAAAGTCCATAAGACTTTTTTTTTAATTGTGAAAATACCATACAAAGGGGTGGCAATTACATGGGCAAGATAATGAGTACATTTCTTAACAAGCATTGTTGCCTCCTCCTTTGTTTCCCCTTCCCAACCTTTCCCATCTCCCCTCCTCCCCTCAAGTTGTAAAGTTCATTTTTCGACATTACATCTTGTACATCTCATTGTTGCAATGGGTCCGTCTGTATCCCTATTTAGACAATTTGTTTTTGCCCTTCCTCTCCACAAATTATACCGACATCAAATACATTGAAAGCAGGGGTTATACCGTGGGGGGAGGGACATACAAAGCAACAACGAAATCATCTTATAAATATGTTAGAAACAATCACAAGAAAGAAAAAGACGTTTGAATCCTTATCTTGGGGTTCATTTCACCTAAGATCAACTTATCTGACCGTTTCTGCTTGTTTCAGACATATACTAGTTATTGCAAATAAGGGAAAGCATGGGACCTATGTTTCTTTGGGCCTGGCTTACTTCACTTAATATAATAGAAGATTCATCTCCAATAAACAAACAAAAGGCAAAAAGCTGGAAGTAGAGCATGATAGAGCATTAGCCTTGGGCAAAAAATAAAAGCTCAGGGATAGCATATGGGCCCTGAATTTAAACTGCAAGATTGCCACCAAAAACAAACCAAAAAAAAAAAAAGTGACTAGGGAAATACTCTTAAATTAGTAATTCAAGAAAAAAAAAAGGTTCATTTTTTTTTTTTTTTTGTCGGTCGTGGGGCTTGAACTCTGGGCCTGGGCGCTGTCCCTCAGCTCTTCAGCTCAAGGCGAGCGCTCTACCACTTGAGCTACAGCGCCACTTCCGGTTTTCTGGTGGTTTATTGAAGATAGGAGTCTCACAGTCTCTCCTGCCCGGGCTGGCTTTGAACCGCGATCCTCAGATCTCAGCCTCCTGAGTAGCTAGGATTACAGGCGTGAGCCACCAGCGCCCGGCTTCAATTTTGTTTTTAATGGAGAATGGCATCTTATAGAACACAGGGGGGTGTCGCGACCACCTCGACCAGCAAGGAAGACGCAACACCGAACTCCTCTCTCTGCAGTTTATTCAGGACCTTTGAGCAATCTTCTGACCCCAACCCTGGGGAGAATTCCCCACAGCCTTAAGTACCCGCTGGGTAGCCAACCCTGATACGCCACGTGGGAACCACCAATTAGGTCCAGGTGCGCAGAAGCAAGCCAGATTCTATGCCTTAGCCATATAAGGAGTTGTTTACCACAGAGAGCACCCGCCATCGGGAAGGCGGAGGGCGGAAGCCAGCGCCATCTTCCAGGTGCGGCTGCGCGCAGCTCTCTACAGGGGGGGAAAGAGAACACATTAGAACCCACACCCCTTCTAGTGCTGCTTCTAGAGAGACCAACACCCCTACTTAACATTGGAAATGGCCCACTGTAAAAGCACCCAGCTGACTGTGAAGGAGAGGGAACCAAACAGACCTGAGTACTCAAGACCCTTGGCCATCCCCAGGGAAGACACCATGAAACATGGAACTTGGTCAGCACAGAAATGCATTTGGCAGGGGTCCATGAGCTCAGAGCAATTGCTTCATGAGCCTTCCTTCTGAGCTTCCCTGCAGCTATCTGGCTGCCCATGCTAAGAACTCAAAATCCCTTTCTGGAGATGGTTCCTGACTACGCCTGCTTACCTGGTCATCCTTTATCCACACATCCATCAGCCCAGGACCCCAGTGCAGATAATCCAATAATGCTACCATCTGGGTGCCATCTTCACCCAGCCCCCATCCCACCTCCAGGCTTGCCAAAAACCAGCACAGGTTGGAAAGAAATTTTAAGTAAGAAAACAATGCTTTTTATGGTTCTGAATGGGACAATGACTTACATTTTTTCTTCCAGGATAGAAATTCTTTAGCAATGATTCCTGTAGACAAAGTTAAGCATAACACTATAGCTGTCCTGGGCCAAAACTGTGTGAGCTGTTATTCCTCACTAACTCAGAAACTACTAGCAGCTAGTGCAACCCCATGCCTTGGCTCTGTGAATGCGAAGAGTTTGGTTTTACAACCAGAGGTCAAAGTCTCAATTTCTGTGTCAGTGGCTGCAACATCCAGCACCCACTACACTACACTATGGGTACACTACTAAGTTGACTGAAATCTCCACACCACACCCAAATGGGTAACAAGAACCTTTGTTTGCAGTACATTTGATCACCAAAATAGCATTGCGTTTCCCCCAGAGAAATGCAATTTCATATCCATTTTCAGCAGTTTGATATGTGGTAATAGGAAGGAGACTCAAATTTTGAATTTGATCTTGATGTTGTGACTAACATTAATTTAAATACCCCGCATCAAAGAGCTGGGCTGTTCTTCTAAAGTGCATTAAAACCCACCATGACATTTCGTTGTTTCAGAAACCCACAGTGCAATCTGCAAGGCATTATAAATTTTAAGCACTGAATCTTATCTCTATTTTCTTGTGCATTCCAAAATTACCCAAAATACTGATCAGAGACAGTGCCCACATTCCAAAACTAGTGCCACAAGTTTGTTGCAAGTTAAGGGAGAAAAGAATTAAAGCAACAGATGTTTGGGTTGCCTAGTCTTGTTATTTTCAAAACTTCATCAACAATGCAAAGTTTTAAATTAGAAATGTACTACAATTCTATTGTTCCCTATGGAAATTTCTAACTAAAACCAGAGTCGAAGAATTCATTTTCAAACAAATAATTCTAACTTTAGTTTTGAGAGGGAAAAACCATACATCCTCTTAGAAGAGAGGGAAGTTCAGTCTGCCCAGACCCTCCTCATTCCCCCTCCCCTCCTTCACTCAACACCTCAGCAGGGAGTGGGATTCAATGGGTGGTAACTGCTCTACCCTGCTCTGGCAGACTTGGTGACTCCACAGGGTGTACTCCCTGGGCTTCTCCCGTCCAAAACCAGGCAGCTGGGGGTGCTCATAGCCCAGTGACAGCTAGGAAGTTTTGTGCGTCTGGTCCCATCAACTCTGGGGATAGCTCTACATGAGGTATTCCCTCTCACTTCAAAGACAGGAGAGCTTTAGATGCCCTTCCAGAAGACTTGCCTGCATCAACTCAGCCATCCATGCTGCTTGTCCCCTGCCAGGTTGTGCATGCCTGGAAGGAAAATTATTAGCTCCCTTCTGGCCTCAAAGGGAAACATGAGCAGAGTTCCTTGTTTGCTCTTGAATCTGCATCCCTGGTGGCTGTCAGTATACAAATTAACATACTTCAAAGGGATAGCAGCATAGGGCTTAAATTATATAGGATTTGAGAAGCGCTTTGGTCTAAGCAGCTAAGAGATTAGACCAACAAGTAAAACTAGTAAAGCAAAGCCAGCTTCATGGAGTATGAATTTCTAGGAGGAAGTCGATACCTTCTTGTTGCTGATTTTATTGTTGTGTTTAAAATCCTTTTAGATTAGATCAACTCTCACATCTTTCTTTGAAACCACTTCTGACCTCACTAGCTCCAGTGATTTCTCCATTTTTTCCAAGCTCTTAAAAATATATACAGTATCTTCTGCCAACATGGCACTTTGTTAGAGGCCCACCTGTATTAGTCTTTGTATTATATTTTTAATACTGACTCCACAAATTGATTTTGAGTGTCTGTCAAGGGCAGACAGAGTAGAGTGTCTTGCATTTACCTCTAAGGCCTAGCACAGGCTTAGTAGGGAGAATAGATCCAAGAAGACCATTTGGTATAAGCCTCATTTTCAAAATAGATCTCAAATTTAGATTTTTTGATAGTAAAACAAATGAACACTATACCTAGTCTTTCGTAAACATACTAGCAAGATTTTTAGAGAAGAATTCCATACAGCTTGCAATGTATCTCATTCTGATTCTTTTTTGGCATTCTTTTATTCTAATATTCCAGAAGCCTTAAAATACTGAAGTAGGCCAATTTACCTGTTTCCTTCAGTGCCTGGTACTGTGTTACAAAAGCTATATTCATAAATGTTCCTAAATAATCCATATATATTAACACATGTAAAGAAGAAATTAATAGTTGCCACAGCACTTGCATCTGACCCACCCAGAAGTTAGACACAGAACAAACAAAAATAATTGTGGGTACACCAGCAAGAGCTTGACCCCAAAACAGTTGTCTTCAGGATCTTCCTTCCTTCCTGGCAACATTAGTGCCAAAAGAAATATAATGATTAAAGAGTTTGAGGGGAACACTACTTTTTGAAATATAGGCTAATACAATTCAGAGATCACAGCTGTATATACTTGGCTGTGAGAAAAACCTAGGCAAGAAAATTTGCAATGATACATACATAGCTAAAGATTCTTAAAACCTAGAACTCCAATCAAGATTGTCTCTAGACCATCAAGGTAATTTTGAGGAATCATGACTAGACTGATTGAGATGCAGGCCTCAGAATCCTAAATCCTCTTTGAGAAGTGATGGAGTGACCCAAAAAGGATGAAGAGCAAAGACAAACACAAATTCAGCATGGATTCATAATTCCAGTTCACCTTCTAAAAAGGGTCCAGAGCAGCAGACCATCTTCAAGGAGAAACCTCCAGAAACAGTCCTGTCACATAGGCCTCTAGTGCCGTTAATAAGGTAACTTCTGAGAACTCAAGGAGAAGGCAGTCCTTTGAAATATAAGTTAATTGGGCTGGGAAGGTGGCTCAGTGGTAGAGCGCTTGCCTTGCATGCTCGAGGCCCTGGGTTTGATTCCTCAGCACCACATAAGCAAACAGAAAAAAGCCGGAAGTGGCGCTGTGGCTCAAGTTGTAGAGTGCTAGCCTTGAGCTGAAGAGCTGAGGGACAGTGCCCAGGCCCAGAGTTCAGGCCCCACGACCGGACCAAATATATATATATATATATATATATATATATATATATATAAAGTTAATGGGATGAAGACTTCTTTATGAGTATTCTTAATTTTTGCTTATATGGGACTCATGAATTATGTTCACTTAAACCCCCTGGTTATCTTTTTCTTGGAAGTTCGTCAGATGGCATTCTCCTGTTCTTCACAATTGACTTTTGATCTCTTTTGACCAACAAAATGTGAGTTGTGTTAAGAGACTATGATTCGCTGTGCTTCCATGGTCCTCCCTTGCCTATCATGGATCATGAAAGCATAGAGTGTTTTTTAAGTTTTATTTTATCATAAAGGGGATGTACAGAGCGGTTACCATTATGTAAATAAGGTAATGAGTACATTTCTTTTCAAACATCCCTCATTTTCCTCTGTTTTCCCTCCTCCCTGACTTCCCTTCTCCCCTAGTTGTAAAGTTAATTTCCAACAGAGTGTCTAGTGAGTACTGCTGTTGCATTAGTTCATCCTTTGTCCCATCATTTCTGTGATTCTCCTTCTCTCCCCCAAATCAGATAAACTTATACACAAGACAAGGGTACCAAAATAAAAAAAAGAAAACAGTGACATGCCATAAACAAAAGGGAAAAAATAAAGAAAAAAGAAATAACTGCAACACTACAGGAAAAAAAACTCTTGTTTCTATTTCTGGGGGTTCATTTCACTTTGCATCATTTTATATGTCATATTGCATTATTATTGCCTCTGCTAGACTATCCTAGATACACTAATTATTACAAATAAGGGAAACCATGGAGCCCATGTTTCTTTGGGTCTGGCTTACTTCACTTAATATGATTTTTTCCAAGTCTTTCCATTTCCTTACAAATAGGGTGATGCCATTCTTTCTGGTGGAAGCATAGAATTCCATTGTGTATATATATTACATTTTCTTGATCCATTCATCCACTGAGGGGCATTTGGGTTGGTTCTTAGCTATGGTAAATAATGCTGCAATGAACATGATTGTGCTGATAGCTTTATTATGGCTTTGTTTGTGATCCTTTGGGTAAATGCCCAGGAGTGGGATTGCTGGATGATGTAGGAGGTCTATGTTTAGTCTTTTGAGGAACCTCCATACTGATTTCCAGAATGGTTGAACAAGTTCATACTCCCACCAACAGTGCAGTAGTGTTCCTATTTGGCCACATACCTGCCAACATCTATTATTATTTGTTTCCTTGATAATGGTCATTCTAACTGGAATGAGGTGGAATCTCAATATTGTTTTGATTTGCATTTCTTTTATGGCCAGAGATGTTGAGCTTTTATTCATGTGTCTATTGGCCATTCTTATTTCCTCTCCAGAGAAGTCTCAGGGGTGGATTTTTTTCTTTGAGGATTTGTTTTCTTTGGGGGGGAGGTGTAATTTTTTGAGCTATAAGTATATTTTTGATAGGAGGTCTTTGTTGTATAGCTGGTGAAGATCTTCTCCCAAACTGTGGGGTTTCTATTTATCTTGCTAGCTATGCCTTTGTCATGCAGAAGCTCTGCAGTTTAATGCAATCCCATCTATCCAGGCTTTCTTTGATTTGTTGTGTTTCTGGATCTTTATTTAGGAAATGTTGACCAGTGCCAAGGAGCCCTAGTGTTTTTCCCATCCCTTAATATTTCCAGGGTAACTGCTCTCACCTTGAGGTCTTTGATCCATTTGGAATTGATTCTGGTGCAGTGATATCTAAAGGGTCCAACTTCAGCTTTCTACATGTGTACAGGCAATTCTGCCAGCACCATTTGTTGAAGAGGCTTTCTTCCATCTGATGTTTTTGGCTCCCTTATCAAAGATCAGGTGGCCATAGGTCTGTGGGATCATTTCTATTCTATTCCATTGGTCCTCAGCCCTGTTCAGGTGCCAATTTTTATAACTATGGCTTTATAATAAGTTTGAAGTTTGGCATTGATAGTCCTCCAGTACTGTTCTTCCTGCTAAGGGTTGCTTTTGGTATTCAGGGTCTTCTATTATTTCATATGAATTTTGGGGTTGTTTCTTCTATTTCATTGAAGAATGCTGTTGGGATATTGATGGGTGTTGCATTGGAACCCAATGTGAGAGGAAGCTGAGCTCCCAAGTTGTTCTACAGTAAAGGATTTCTACTATGAAGAAGAAAAAAATAACCTTTTGTTCTTTTAAGCTACCAGGTTTGCATATTAGTATTTTTTTGTCACAGCATTGCCTACCCTATCCTGATTCATGAAAGTAGTAACTAACTCTAAATGGTTAATCTGTAGCTCACATACATAATCCTAGCTACTTAGGAGACTGAGATCTGAAGATCATCGTTTAAAGCCAGCCCAACTAGGAAAGCCTGTAAGAATTTTACCTCCAATTAACCCGCAAAAATCCAGAAATGGAGCTGTGGGTCAAGTGACAAAGCACTTGGCTTGAGCAAAAAAGCTCAAGGACAAGGAAAAGACCCTGAGTTCAAGCCCCAGGAATGACACACACACACACACACACACACACACACACACACACACACACACGCAAAGTTTAATCAACTGGTTCTCCATGAGAAGTTCCTTTAAGGACACACTTTCATATGTTAGGGAATTATAGTAGCCACAGGCTGAGGGAAATAGATATTATCAGAGTACCAAATTTCACGTACTTGTATGATAAAATAGATGATCTTCAGGATTTGCTGAAGCACAGATTGAGAGGATGGAAAGAGGAATTCAAGTTGAGAAGGGATTTCTATGAAATGGAGCCTTCATAAAAAGAAGAGGAAACTGAGGTACAGAAAAGTTAATGAAATTTAATGCAGTTCAGCTCAGCTAGTTCTATTCTAGCACCCTCTGCCACACTTGAGTAAACATGATACTGCTCCTACTCCTCTCAGTCACAAAGGGAGACATCTATAATCACACAAGAACCAGTCATCTTAGCTTCACTAGTCACTTGCAGGTAATTCCTAATTCCTTAGGATAGCTGCCAGTGAGGAGACTGGCCCTGACACAAAGCTGTCAACATTCACAAAGAAACATAAGTAACAAATACTCTGCTCTCCTTTTTTGCCAATCCTTTTCCTTATATAGTTGGAAGGATAAAAGAAAAAGAATTGCCTTTCACACTCTATATCCTCTGACATTTTCTACCTTATAGATTTAAAATATAATGAAATAGTTTCATGTTCTGGTTATTAGATATAAGCTATTGAATATGTTTGTACACACACACACACACACACACACACACACACACACTCACTCACTCAGAACAGTTTCCCTGGGGCTGGGAAGATGGCTCAGTGGTAGAGCGCTTGCTTACCTTGCATGCTTGAGGCCCTGGGTTCAATTCCTCAGCACTACATAAGGAAAATGCAAAAAAAAAAAAAAAAGCCAGAAGTGGCACTGTGGCTCAAGTGGTAGAGTGCTACCCTTGAGCTGAAGAACTGAGTGACAGCGCCCAGGCCCAGAGTTCAGGCCCCACGATCGCCCCCCCCCCAAAAAAAAAGAGCAGTTTCCCTAATGGTAAACCATATCTTAATAGCAGTCATCAAAGCATGTTGACATTTGAGTGATTTCAATTTAATCCTAGGTTACTACTAAATGTAATTAGCACAGGTAAAGTTTAGAAGTAACATCTATATTTTCACTTTTACATAAGTACTTAGTTTTGTGTGTGCATGTTTTTGTGTATACACACTTATATACAGATATACACATGTTACATATATGGAGTAAAATATTCATATAGTCATACACTCACAGACTTTCAAGAGATTAATCACTAAAACTAATTTCACAAAGGCAAAGTCTTTTATTCTTTGATATGTAGTTTTTTTCTTTATGTCATTTTTTTCTTCATAGTCCTGAATTATAAAATAACATCTATTTTGGTTCTCAATACAGCTCAATTTTTTTATTGTGTGTGTATATATATATATATATATATATATTGTTTTCTGAAGAAATAGGACAGATAATTATATATAGATTCATGTTATCATTTTTATCCATGTGCAAAATGAGGAATGATGATTACTTAATACTCTTTGAAGGCTTGACTTACCAAAACATACACTAAACAAGGAGAAATATATACAATGTTTTTTTAAATTAAAAGCTTATTTTGTGCTTACTAAATGAAATATTTTCACAGTAAAGTAGCATTTCTTTTATTGAAGTTGAAATTCATTTTTTTGATCTGAACTTGATTGTGCTATGTTCAGCTTTTTAAGATTGATAAACATTGTTTCAGTAGGAATTACTTTTATATGAGATTTCACCTTATTTAATTTGATGAAGTTTATTGCCTTACAAGGAAAGTGGTCAACATTAGAAAGCAGTTTTATTTGGAAAAACATTATGACTTTGTTAACATCCTAGGTTATAGTGTAGGCTAGGGCCAAAATGCTGGCAGACTTAATGATGCTGGAGAGACTTAATGATGCTAGGCACACTTGTAGTTCCTTTTAATTCATGTTGTGCAAGAATTCCCAAAGCAATATAACCATGTCTTTGGGTCAGACCTAAGTACATTCTGATGCCAAATAGAATCATAAGTGAATTCAACAATTTTAATAACTCAGATTCCATTATTGTTAAACTGTACAAACTATTCCATTACTGCAGACATGTCAGTATCAACTTAATAAGTCTCTTTTTTTGTTTAAAGAAGCATGCCAGAGTGAATTTTTCCTCAGTGTTAAAGTAGATCTTATTCTGTCATACCCAATTCTAAATTCCCTTCCAGTTCTTGGATGCTTGTTTGATAACTGGATTCGATTTCAGGCTATCTTTTTGGTTTGGCTCAAACTTACATTTAATGGTTTTTAGACATTAAAAACCACTTGTTAAGAAAGAAATTAAGTATATGTAATCCTGCTATATGTTCACTATCAGAATACTACTTTTGTAACGATAGTAATGAAGTAAGTAGATGGAAATCATTTGTTACTTCACAATTTTACAATTTTGAGAACTTGCTAATAAGAGACTGAGCTTATGACACTGAGTAGAGTCTCTAAAGCTTGTCTACTTTTCCCCAAATTCTTAACCATTATATTGTGCTTAATTTAAAATGCGTTTTCAGGCTTCAAAATGTAGAAGTGATAAAGTCACTCCCCTTACACTTGGGAAAAGGACAGTAAGAAGATTTGCAAAACTTCCTAGGTAACACATAATTGTGTGTAGTAAAAGTATCTGTGTGTGTTCCTGCCTCCTGGATTAAATTAAAATACAGTATTTGTTTTGATAATAAATTCCCAGCATTCAGATTAGACTTTAGATATTTAAACATTTGAATAATGGTAGGAAGAAGGCCTTTTATTTCACTTTTAGCAAATCTGCAAATTTGATTCACTCCTTCATGAGATTGTATTCTATATTAACTAAAGTAATAAAAGTTTGAAACTGGAATCATACTATTTTAGCCAATTTTTTGTGGTTGTGCTCCCAAGTAATTTACTTCAGTTAATATGAGAACTGGGAATTATATTTAATATGAAAAATTGCTTTGTATATTTGATAGCTGTTATATGAATGAATTGATTTATTTCACTGATACTATAAACCATACATTATACAATTAAAAAATCATGTAACATTTCTCTGTAGGAATGGATTTCAAGAGCTCACCTTTATATAATCATGATCTATATAGCAGAGGAAGACTTTTATTTTGTCAATTATGGGGCTTGAACTCAGAGCCTAAATACTGTCCCTGAGTTCTTTTGCTCTACCACTTTGAGCCACAGGTTCACTGCTGGTTTTTCCAGTGATTAATTGGAGAGAAGATCCATACAGACTTTCCTGCCTGGGCTGGCTTCAAAACATGATACTCAGCCTTCTGAGTAGCTAAAATTACAAGCATGAGCCACCAGCGCCCAGCTGAAAACTTTTCTCATTTCACCAAAATGAGTTTTTGCTGATAAGACTTCAGGAAATATTTGTTAGAATATCTTTTAATTTTTAATAAAATCTATTATTTTAAAGTGCTTTTGAATTTTCTGGACTCAATTTTTTAAGTTGGAGAATTCAAAGCCAGATGAAATGCAACCAGATTTTTTTTTAAAGAAATGCACTTAAAAATTATAACTCAATTCTCAGTCTTTCTGAGCTAATTTTACATATTTAACACAACTTAATCTGAAACTCTCAAAACATACTTGCCAATATTCTCTATATCTCTAAACACAGCATATGATAATTTGATACCAATAATTGTCAAAATCAGTATTCCATTTCTACCTCTTGAAACTTAATTTGATATAGTTGTTGTCAAATACAAGGGGTTGACAAATCCTCTGAAGCATGTAATGTCCATGTCATGCAATGTCCATGAGCATTAAATCAGGTTATTGCTAGCTCAATTTTTATGCACAACATGTGCAAAAGAGAAACCACTTCTGCAAGTTCCTGCTCACTTTGAGGAAAATGACCTAATAGGTTCGCCTGTTTTCCTTGTCATGTAATGCCCTTTGAACAGTGTTTTCAGAACAGTGAGTTAACCCCCCACACCAGATTTTGTAATTCTGCTATATTGCTGTTTATTGCAGCTACAGAAGGAACATTTGTAAAAAAAATGTCCACGTTGATCTCCATCCATACCTTTCCAAAACTGTCCCCAGTAGCTCCTCACCAAAGTCAAGTGTACCCCCCTGGTGGCATTTGGAGCTCTTAGTTGATTCTCCTGATATTTTAACATACATATATTTAGTATCTGTTAGGCAGACACACTTCTCTGTCCAATCTTTGGCATTTAATCCAAGCTCCAAAGTCTGCTGGGTTGCGTTTCTAGATATATTTACAGTCAATAATAACCAACTTTCATGAATTCGACAGCAATTGCTATGCTTGCCATTCATTCTGATGCATAACCTTACATTCTGTTTTGCATCATCATTGTAATTGCTTCATTGTGTATGTCCTGGATATTTAATTTGATCAAAAGATCACAGAGAACAAGAAATATGTGCAAATCAAAGAATGAAATACTCCAGGAGAACCCTCCATGAAAATCAAATCCCTAATTCATTCCCAATTCTTAGATCACCAGCTTTCAGATATGGTGTAAGTTGTACATATAATAAGTCTAAGAAATACTCTGTGGAAGTGGCACTGTGGCTTAAGTGGTAGAGTGCTTGCCTTGAGCTGAAGACTCAGGGACAGTGCCCAGGCCCAGAGTTCAAGATCCACAACCTATAAAAAAAAAAAAACAGAAAAGAAAGAAAGAAGGAAAGAAAGAAAGAAAAAGCAGAAATACCATGAGGTTTATCTTTACTCACCTACTGTAACAATCACCCTCCCCTCATTGTTTTCGCCTTTGGAGTGATACTAAAATGATGGCTCAAACTCAGACAGCCCACTAAGCCACTGTAACAAATAACTGCTTCATCTACAAGGCCAGGGAGATCAGCAGCAGCCGCCAAGGAGATGAGCATGACAGAAATCAGCAGACAGCAATAATATATCACACTCTGCCTCAGACCTTGACCTCAGTCCTTCCAAGATCTCAGACCTACCAAAGATCAGTAAACAGCATCACAAAGATGGAAATAGCAACACATGCAAAAGATGGAATTTTAAAATGGCACATAATGAACTCATATATGCAAGATACCCCATAAATCCCCAGGACTAAAAGTAAAATTTGATATAGGCACTATATGTTACATTTGGACTATAATATATGATTATATAAAGTGTTCACTTTTTCTAGCATTAATAGAGGTAAACTGCTTCCCTCTGTGTCATTCTCTCTGTCTCTTGATCTCTTTCTCTCTATCTCTCTTTTTCTCTCTCACACATATACACAAACACAACAGCTTGGAATTTATTTTCTGTTTAACATTACAGATAGTGGGTGTTTCAGATATGCATTAGTCTAGAAGCAAAACGCTACTTTAGAAGTTGCATCCAGATTGTGTCTAATGCGCTTGGGCAGCAGTTTCTCACCAAAGCTGATTCTGTTGCTCAGGAAATATTTCACACGATCTGGATTTACATTATCATGACTGGGAGTGACATTCCATTATATATCTTACAATGAGCAGGACAATTTATCATAACAAAAGTTACTGTGTCCAAAATATCAAGAGTGTGAAGTTTGAGAAACCATTTTCTAAACATAAAAGCTATATTTTATTTTAGGGAGATAATGTGTCTTGCTAGAAGGAAAAAAAATCCCTTTAATGGTCTTTTAGTTTATGCAAAAAAAAAGCTACAATGTTATTCTGAAACAGGGAATTCCTTACTCTAAGATCTAATGATGTCTTATGTACAGCATCTCTGTAGAGACTAGTATGATGCTAATTTTCTTTTAAATTTATTGGCTAGGGTAAGAAATAAGGAAGGAGGCAAGCAGTGTCCTAGATTTCCAGGAAGGACTCATTTGAGGAATTCCCTTTTAAGGGATATGAAATGATCCCCAGCAGTGTCTCAGTGGGCAGGGAGCTAAGTAAAACCAGTCAGAATTGTGTTCCTTGCAATAAGCATCACAGATGGCATATAGAATGTTGGGATTTGATCAGGTTGAAGTTTTCCTTTTTCATGTTATTCTCATTTCCTTAGAATACCCTCAAGCCTTCAAAGAAAGTTTTATAAACCACATAGCCTAACATTTGTCGTATTTGGGAAATTAAGGATTGCTTAGTCAGGGAATTCATTAGAGAAAGTACAGGTAAATGTGGAAAGAGTATCAGGGGAGAATGGAAGAACGGTAGAAACCCTCTTTAGGTCTGAGAGACACACAGAGGAAATGGAGTTTACATGCAAACATCCCAAATACTAGCAGTTCTGGCAGAGAAAGTATGTCTACCAAGAATGGGTCTTTTTCCTAATGTCGCTATATAAGTCTTTCATTGGCTTATCTCTTAGAACAGATTTCAGAACATGGCAGCTAGTGCCTTTGATTCCTCACAGTCCCTACATCTAGAGTTCTGCATAGTGCATGCTTCTTTTCCATCATGAATATAGCCATAACTATGGCTTTCAAGAAGAAGTGTCCTGTGAACCCTACTATCAATTTACATGCTCTTTTTAATTATTGGTTAACATTTCAATAGCAAATATATGCCAGCTACCTGAAAGTAAGAATAAGAAAACAATGAGGGTAAAGCCAATAGTAGTACCATAGCAATAACAGAAAGCTAGCAGACTTCGGAGTATGCCCAAGTTGAGTCACTTCACCTGATGATAACTTCCCCTGGCACTGACCCAAGCTATGTCACTCAGAAGTCTACTTCTGGGTACTTTGAAATGCTGCCAATCTGTCATACAATGGCTGCTAGTTTCTCTCCAGACTTAGAACTACTCTGTTAGAGACCCATCATTACCCAACATAGAACTTCTAAGAGAAAATTGAGCTGAATAAATTATTAGCAATTTCATAATAAACTCCAAGTCATGCTCCATACATTTTTTTCAAACTGCCCGAGTCATTTCTATATTAAACATTTAGATAGTACCATCCTTTCTTGTCAACTCTCTACTATGTGAGACTGCTAAAAGTAGATCATTAAATTCCAGGAGACTTAAAGTTCAGAAAGGCCTCAAGGCAGACTGGGAGCTAGAAGCTTTCTCAAAGGCCTGCCAGCTCTATGATTGTGTGATTTTATGATATCAGATGAAGAACCTGATAGCACATTGAGAAGCACCACAGTAAATGCAATCAGCAGAGAAGCCAGCTATAGGTAATGTCCCCTCAAATATAGAAAATTATGGTGTTCTTTATTTCCAAACTTCCCTTGGAAGTTAAAAGATAAATTAATTTGCATTTGTAAATATTCCCCCAAACAGCACACAATATCATGACAAAGTTTTGGGCCCTAGACTGAATTTCAAGCCTAACCAGAAGCTATTGTTTTATAGTGAAAATGTGGACTGAAGTTTACTTCTCCATTATTTCTTACACATACTCTTGCCAGCCTAAATAAAATGAATATTGATATAATGACCAAAGTTAAAGTCAAGTTGGCCCAAGACACCAGGGACATTAGTAACTCTCCTTGATGTATTCTGCTCAAGTCCTTGTGAATTGTGGTTGTTCTGAAATTAAAACAACTATTCACATTGTTTCCATCTTTGCTATGCAGAATGCTGGAGTGTAAAATGTCATTAGCTTTTTAAAGTATGTGCATGCACTCACATACAGACACACACACATACACACAGTTGTACATGCACACAAAAACTACTCAGCTTGTCAACAGCTTTGGAAAAGTAAAATACAAATGATAATTAGAAACATGTGTCCCCAGCAAAGAAGCACAGAAACTAAAAGGTCATCTTTTTCCAAATGACCTAATTAGAAGAGCCTGGAGTGCTGGCTTCAGTATAATGGCTTTACACAGCTTTTAACTCAGATTTCCTGTTTTAAAACAGAACAATTTACTGCTCCTGCAGCAAATATGAATTGTCACTTAATGCCAACAGAATTAGGCCTCACCACACCACCTGCCTCCAGCAATCTCCTCATTGTTAGACCCATCGGCTGAGGATTGCTGATTTACCATCCCAGAATGACCATTTAGAATCTACTGCCAGGATGGCTGCCAACTTGAGAACAAGAATTACATGTAGAAGAGAGCCCACTTGGTACTTTACATTAATGCCAATTGAAATATGCATGAATAGACCAAAAGGAAAAGCAGTTGTTCTCAATCAGACTATTAGTGAATTGCTTCTTAAATTTCTTTTTCTGGTCCCAGGACTAGTATTTTGATGCTGAATAATTTTAATTGCCCAGTGAGGACAGACACCCTGGCTGGAAATGCTGCATGGTAGAAACTCAAACAGGCGCCCAAATTGAATTGTCATTTTAAATAGATGTCTCTATAAATTTGTATTTAATCTCTCTCATATTTATTCAATGTGTTGGGATGCTTCATTAAGTATTCATTTTGCTTCTCTGTTTCGTTGTCTCCGTTCTCCCATCTGAGACACCTAACTAGGGCTAGGAACAGCATTTCAGTGAATCTACCCATGAAGAATAAAAATGCTGTAGCAACAATGGAAGCCAGCTATAGTGTATCTTTTCCAGCCTCCTTTGAACTTCAGCACAGTTGTACAACTAAGTTTGGACCTACAGGACAAGAGTGGAAGGAATTTATTCAATTTGCATTGTCTCTTGTCTATGTTCAATGTGCCTTGAATCCTCTCTGTCTCCTGTTCCTGGCTGTGAATTGATTCCATAGAACAACTTTGTATGATAAACCTTGTCCAGATAGCCCTGGACTATGTTTATCTGTATACTCTTCTGTGAGAGAAAAAAATCTATCATAAATACTTAATCATTCAATATATTGTTCACTCGGCTCATTTTGTTACATCTTAGACTGTACCTTCGGTAACTAAAGTCAAAGGACATCGACATGTTGCCATCTGTTCATTGTGCCAATGATTCTCTGTTGTAGAGTCAGATATGCATAACAGCATTTTGCTCAATGATGCACTGCATATCAGGTGGTAGTTATACCAGATAGCCTGGGTATACAGCAGGACACACCTTCCAAGTTTACACAAGTACACTCTATCATATTTATACACTAAGAAAATTACCTAACAAGGCATTTCCCAAAATGTATCTGCACTACTAAGGGAGGAGTAACTGCAGATCTTTTGCGTTGTTGGGTTCATTTCATGAGCTAAGAAGAAGTAAATCAGTCTAATCCTCATTTTTGCTGACCCATGAACTATAAGCATCTTATTGTACAATTTAGTTCATGAAATCTTAAAATAAGTTAGATGAGGTTCCTAGAGGTTTTAAAATCTTGTGGTCTAAGGTTCTATTCTATAACTTGAAGTAGGTCAGATCTGAAATGTTTAATGATATTATCAAAGAAGACATTTCTATATTTATTTTCCCTGTCTTATACTTTCTTCACAATATTTTAACCTTCTCTGTACACTGGTTTCTTCCTTTGTACCTGAAGTCATTCAGATGTCTGTTCTTATGTATAAAATCCCTTCAGTGAAATCTACTGCATCTTCAGCAAGTATTTATTTTACATATACTCTCTCTTTCCAAATTTCTTAATAAATGCTCTGGGTTAATTGTTTCAAAATTTAAATTCGTATCTTCTCCTTAAATCTGGCTTCACCCTCCAAATCTACTGAAATTTCAACTAAAAGATAGTTGCTTTATTCTCTCAATCTTATGTTATTTTTCTATTTATATTTTCAATACTTATTGATCCTTTCTCATGTATCATGAAATATATAGATTATGATACAGAGCACAGAGTTTGACAACCCCACACACTCACGTTTTTATAATATTAGATTTTTTTTAATCTCCTTGGCCTTCTCTTGATTTCCGTGGAAACACATTATTCCGTTTTGCATCCTACTGATCTGATAATTCTATTCACTTCCTGCTTGCTTTCTCTCATTGCCACATTGAGGGCCATCTTGTTAGTCCCACCTCAACTATGTGACCATGTCATATTTGTTAAGGAACCTAAGAAAGGGAGTTATAATTCTCAGCCATGAAGATGCACTAATAAGGAAAGCAAGATCCTGAACGGACTCTGTGTAAATAACAGAATCTGATGGTTATCTATATATTCACTTGCTTCTCTAACTTCTCTGTCTTCACCAATATTACTGATATTTTATCTAACGTGAAGACTTTTCCTATCAGTTGTGTTCATCCTTTGGAATACTTTATTGTATCCAATCAACCTATAGTTTTAAGTCATCTGTTAGTTTCCCAGCATTTTTTTTTGTTGGTCATGGGGCCTGAACTCTGGGCCTGGGTGCTGTCCCTCAGCTCTTCAGCTCAAGGCTAGTGCTCTACCACTTGAGCCACAGCGCCACTTCTGTTTTTTTCTGCTTATGTGTGCTGAGGAATCAAACCCAGGGGCTCATACATGCACAGCAAGTGCTCTACCACTGAGCCAACTCCCCAGCCCCAGTTTCCCAGCATATTTATTAATGCTTGAGAAACTCATAGAAATATTAATCTTGATTAAACTAAAATCTTTGTGGCATAGAGAAACAAAAATTACAGAACATTTAAAAATGCCTTTATGAAATAAAAAAACATTTATTTTATCATATTAGAAATGTGTGGACAGATCTATCAGAGAGGATCATAAAATCATGAAAAGATTTACAGAATTTAGTACTCAACTTGGCTACATTAGTTTTAAAGATAGAGATCATATGTTTGTGTTTAATCATATTATTCCCAGAACACCATTAAAATAAAAGTAAAGAAACAAAAAGGTCTGAACCTACTGGTGTGATGAGTCCTATTACTGCTGAGACAATGAACCCATGCTTTCACCTGCACTCAGCTGGGTGCACCAGGGCACCCAGCATGGAATGTGAAGAATCCATCATCAGACAAATGATCCCAACAAAATTATGAAAAAGTTAGGCAAGTCAAGAAAATGATAAGTCAAATGGATAAAGCACAGACTGGAAAAATTTCACAAAAGAATATAGCTAATAAAGTAATTGATGAGCCCCATGAACTGTAGACTTATATCCCATGTACTAGAGAAAACTCTAGCAACCCTGTCTGTACCCTTGGCAGCAAAATGAAATAGAAAAACTTAGCCTAGAAAAATATGACCTTGATGGAATGAGCCTACCAAAAGATCACCACATCTTGGCACACCAGACTTCTCTAATATAAGATTTAGCTCTTTGTATAATAGCTGTGAAACTATTCCTTCCAGATCACAAGCCACAAGCAAAATTACTGATTGCCCATTATTATTTTTTTGCCAGTCCTGAGGCTTGAACTCAGGGTCTGTGCACTGTCCTTAAGTTACTTTTGCTCAAGGCTAGTACTCTACCACTTGAGCCATAGAGCCACTTCTAGCTTTTTCTGTTTATGTGGTACTGAGGAATTAAACCCAGGACTTCATACACGCTAGGCATGCACTCTACCACTAAGCCATATTCCCAGCCCCCTCATTTAACTTTTTGAGATCTTATTTTTTAACACGGACACATTAGCCTCAAGGAAAACGTTTCAGAAGTGAGAGACATGAGAATCAATGAGAATATATACCACCAGAAACAGTAAAAGGTGTAAACACTTTAAAAACAATTCATGTGTTACATCTCTAACACATACACAAGGTGCTATGAAAAGAGAAATAGATAGCAAGACATTTCCTGTAAGATAAAATAATGAAGTAAAAATATAAGCAATATGTTAGAATATAGAAGAAATTAATCTCTCAAAACAATGAAAAAAACAGAAAGTCGAAAGTCTGAGAAAAACTCATAAACCATAAGACTTTGGTGCAATATATCCACTATTCAGTAATTAGAAGAGCAAAACAAGTGAAGAAAAAGAAATTGTCAAAGAAAATAAAATAAAAATTTCCAAGCTTATGAAATTGGTCTCCAGCTTCCAACACCCCACAAAAACATGAATGCATAAATGAAATAGCCATGCCATGGGAAATCCTAGTAAATTTCTGGGACACTATGAAAATATTCTAAAGTTTTCTTACATAAAAAAAATACCAGTTGTCCTCAACAGAGAAGTTAAATGTGTAATGTCATTTCTCAACAACACAGAAGAAGAATGGGTTTTTATGTTAAAAAAAATAGAGCCAAACCAAACTGTAATTGCAGATATGGAGAGGCAGATATTAGAATGATAACAGCTCAGGCAAAAGTTAGTAGGACCCTATCTCAACTGACAAACCCAGTTGTGGTAGTATACACTTATGGTTCCAACTGTGCCCAAGGCTATAGATAAGAGAATCAGAGTCTGAAACCATCATAGACACAACGAAGTGAATCTCAAAAATAATTTTAAAAATTACACTAGAGGTTAAGAGGAAATCATGGTGGTAAATTGCCTAGCAAGCATAAGGCTTTGAGTTCAAAGCATAATACCACACACAAAAAAAGAGGAAATTCTCAAATTTCTAAATAAAACAATGTCCAACATCAGTTTCTGCAGAATTTGACTAAGCTAGAAATAAAGTACCTAAATGAAATGATACCATCAGATATGTAAGAATTGCTTTAGTTTTCCTCACATGTGTACTTTCTTAGGTAGTTATTTCAGATGTATTGCAGTTAAAGGAGATTATAAGTCAAATAAGAAGGGCCAAAAGAGTAAACCAAAAATGAACCAACTGCCTCAAACCAGCTAAGTCACAAAAGAAGTTCTAGATTGTCACTTTGCATCAAACATGGCAACAGTCATCTTGCATAAGAACAATAGAGAGAATACCAGGAGCAAATATGTTTGAAAATGGGCCTGATATGGTATAGGCTTTATAAAGTATAATGATATTGGCAGTTTTGTCATATTAGAAAGAATTCTTACGTATTTTTGATAAGATAGGGATTTCAAAACCAAAAGCTATATAAGACAACAAAATGAGAATGATTTTCAGTGCCTGAAGGACAATATTGTCTTAATGAAAACATCTAATCAGATATAGTACTACTGCATAGAGGATAGTGAAAGAAATAAGTATCTTTTTGAAATGCTTTAGCTATCTTTAAGTAGTGATACACAGGAGTTGCCATTTTTCAAAGCAGTTTATGAATACAATGCATCTTGAACGATATCACTCCATTCAACATTCTCACCCATCCCTCTTAACCCACTCCTTCCCTCACTCCATTTAATTTTGTAGGACATTCGTTGGAATTCTTGTCTGCAGTTTCCCCCTTTCTCCTTTCTCTTCATCTGCCCCTTTCCCTTTGACCCCACCCGCTTCCTGGTGTTTTATTTGCTGAACTTCAACTTCAGCTTTCTAAGAGGTGCGACTAAAAGGGAACTCTCATACACTATTAATGAGAATGTAAACCTGATCAACCATTCTGGAAAGCAGTGTGGAGTTTCTTCAAAAAATTTACCCGAGGACTACCAGCAATTCCACTCCAGAGCATTTACTCAAAGAATTACAAAACTAGATACAGTGAAGCCCACCAGAACAACCCTTTGTATTACATCACTATTTACCATAGCCAAAGTAGGGAATCAGCCCCAATGTTGCTCAACTGATGAACATATCAAGAAAATGAATTGAATTTTACTCATCCCTTAGAAAGAATGATAACGTACCATTTGTGAATAAATGGAAAGACTTGGAAAACAAAGTCTGTATTTATGGTCAAGACAGAAAGTAAGTGATTTCTCAAACTGATCAGTCAAAAGCAGTAGCAATGAGGGAAGGGGTAAAAAGTTAGACAACAAAATGTAATCACTGCCTTACTTCTATAACTGTAACTCCTCTGTGTATCGCCTTGACAATAACCTAAAATATAAATTTTAAAAAGCAATAGCACTGCCATTAAATGTCTTTTAATTCTTTCCTCTCAGGAGTAGGACTGAGGAGTTAGGGAACCAGGAATAATAAAATTCTTTCTCAGCTTTCTGTGCTATTTCTTTTATTTCTCCATGAATGTTAAGTTTGTATTATGTTTTTAGTAAAGAGAGCTTAGGAGGGTAACTATATCCAACAAGGAATCAGAAGAATCAAAGAGAATTCAATCATGAAAGGGATGATATTGAACAACATACATTTTATTTATAAACTGATTTATTGAATGGTAACCCTTTGGACAACTACTTACAGATAATGAAAATATAATTTAAAGGAAAGAGAACTAAAAAGGCAAACTAAGTTAGATGTAGTCAAAGTGCAGAACCTAAGCTGAACAGAGTGGAATCTTGAAGCACAGCTTGAAAGAGATTGGTCTCCAGCTTCAAACACTGTAGAGAAACAGAATACATAAATAAAATACCAATACCAATACCTGAATTTTAGAATTGCTTTATCTTCTTTGAGGAATGTCATTAGCTTTTGAGTGGGAGGGGCAATAAATTTATATACTCCTTTGGGTAATATGATTTTTTTTCACAATATAAATCTGCTGATCCATGAATCCCATCTGCTTGGTTTTATTTTATTTTTTCATTGTTTTATAGTTTTCACCTGAGAGGCCTTTCACCTCTTTAGTAAAGTTTAGTCCTAGGTTTTGTTTCTAGACTACTGTGAATGGGATTTTTACTGGTTTCTTTCTCAGCAATCTAATTAATTCTATATGGGAAAGCTATAGATTTTTTATAAAGATTTTGTATGCTGCAACGTCACTCAAAGTGTTTATCAGAACTAAGAGTTATCTAGTGCTGTTTTTAGAATTTTTTTATGTATAAGCTCATGGCATTAGTTTCTTCCTTTTATATTTATATCCCTTTTCTTTCTCTTGCCGTATCTGTCTGAACGAAAAAGCTCAGGGACAGCTCCCAGGCCTGAATTCAAGGGTCATGATTGAGGAAAAAAACTGCCAGGCAATGGTGGTTCATGCCTATAATCCTAGCTACATAGGAGGCTAAGATCTGAGGATTGCAGGTTCAAAGCAAGCCCAAATAAGAATATCTATTAGTCTTATTTCCAATTAACTACCAGAAATCTAGAAGTGGAGCTGTGGCTCAAAGTGGTAGAGTACTAGCCTTGGGCACAAAAGCTCAGGATAGTCCCCAGGCTCTGAGCTGAAGCCCCACAACCAACAACAGCAATAAAAATCTCAAGTTCGTTTCCAGTCAAAATTCAGATAACAGCTATGTCCTTTAGAAATCATTAGTTATCATTTCTTGGCCTTTTGGCTAAGATCAGTGTATAAATCATTAGCTTTTTATTTTATTTTATTGTAAAGATTCTGTACAAAGGGGTTACAGTTACATGAGTAAGGTAATGGGTACATTTCTTGTCGAGCATTGTTACTCCCTCCATTGTTTTTCTCCTATCATTCCCTCCCTCCCCACCTCTCCAACAACCTCCTCTCCCTGCCCAAGTTGTAAAGTTCATTTCCAACATAATGTCATTGCAGTGTCCTTGTTGCAATGGGTCATCCTGTGTCCTTGTTTCAGCATTTTGTTATTCCCTTTCATCATTAGTTATTCTTAATCCAAAATAAAGGACATCTCAATAGTACCAAAGCATCCTGATCTCCATTAGAATCTTTAACAGAGCTAAGCACAGTACAGCTTATCAGTATGCCTTACACTACATGAAACTCAGAAGTGTATGAACTAAATTTTATTCATCTTTTATTGTCTTCCTAAAAAATATATTACTTGTTAATGCTTCTATTTCTTGTTAGTGGAATTATTTTGCTCTGCAATCTCATTATGCTGACATGCCTATATCATCAAGTCTAACATCAGAATCTTGCTGTTTTATGGTTTTCCTTCTTATTTGACACCAGCAGTAGTGAACCAATACAGCTTTAATCTGTCAATCTCAGCACCTGCTGCACCTTAGAATTCCCCAGAGAAATGTAAAGAAATATCATAGACTAAGTCCCTATAGCAAACATTATATACAATTGGTCAGCTGAGGCCTAGGCATCTATATTTCATAAAAGAACCACAGATAATTCTAATGTGCTCAACTAGTGCATTACCTTGTGTTTCCTGATGTCAGTGTATTCAACTTAAGAGTATTGTTCATATTCTTCTATCTAATTTAGCAATTTTCACATACCTCTACATTTGTTCTGGATTCAGTTCAGTCTTTCCCCATTCAAGAGTGCTTCCCTCATTATCTCTGCTTTATATTTTATAGTCTTGTATTCTATTCACATTGTTTCACATTTTTATGTATCAATGAACAACTTCCATCCCAAATGCCAGCAGGCTAGAAAGTCTGATTTAAATTTTATATATTATACATTCAATTATCTCTTTGATTTGATCACATTTGAAAATGGATACAATCATACAAAATAAAACTAACAAAATTATGTATTTAAATACACACGGACTATATTTCCATAGAAATAGAAAGGGCCCAAACCCTGCAGAAGCTAGATTTGAATCTGAGCCCTAGAACTAGCCAATTGTATGACCTTGAGAAGTTACATAAACTTTTTCTTCTCTTATGTATAAGAAGTGAGTCTTAGAAGAACTTTATTAAACTGTTGTGAAGATGAAATGAAATCAGGTATGTGAAACGCTTAGCAGACAGCTGGCACACATTACATGATCAGTTTATAGGTATAATTATTTATTATTTGAGTGGGTAATTTACACCTCACGCCTTTAAAGTCATCACTTTCTTCAGAGGAAAGCATCTGTGTTTTAAATATTTTCTTCAGAAGTAAGTAATCCTTTATCGTTAACTCTAACAAGAATACATCCCTATACCAAACTTCAAATATTATTATGTTAGAATTTCATTATAACACAACGTTCTTTGTTATTTCAATATTTATGGATGTACCAGTGCATTCCATGCTGTTGCCTACAATTTACAGATTTTAATTTAGCTACTAACTAGTGAGAAATTCTGATTAAGAGTTTGCCAGAGGGGAGAAACCAAATTGAAGGAGAGTGAAGTCCATATCATGCGCCATTTAGCCAAATTAAATCCAGCTTCCATGGGATAGACGGCACAGGGAATGATTACAATGCTACATCTCCAGTTACCACAAGTTTTGAGTTGATTACCAACCAATCTACAGCTCCACATTTTCACACTCACCACCCATGACTTCGAAGCATTCCAGTAATGAAGCTCTACGGGTAGGAAAGTTGTCTCGATGTTTTTCCCCTCACCTTTTGTAATCTCCCTCAGCTATATAACCTATACTGAAGTTGCCCCAAAATGATACCATGAGAGACACTGGGAAAAAAGAAGCATGAAGAAAATAAGAGAAGGAGGGAAGGATGAAGACAGAGGGAAAAGATCACAGCTCACAAATCATATGACTAAAAATCAATGAAAATTTATTATAAAATAATACAGAGAAACAGTTAGGTTTCTTTATTTTGCTCTGAACCCTAACGTTCACCATGCTTTATTGTTTTGCTATTTACCAAGTGCTAAGAGATTTCTACAGCAGAAACAATTTGCTGTTTCATTAAAGATTGTTTTAAAATGGGTACTGAGTAATTTATAGAAAAATCTATGTTCTCTTTGGCTCAGGCCACTCAGCCCTACCTCTCTACCTGTTAAAGGCTCAATAAACTGTTATTGCTTCACATTATTGAATATATGCAATAATGAAAGCAAAAATACAACAGCTTCCATCATTCTTCACATTTTCTCTCACACTTAGTCTCTTCTCCTGCAAGAGCATTATACTTCCTTGCTTGCTTTGCCTGGAGACTTCCTTTTTACTGTACACACAAAATATAATCATATTCTGGAAATGGTGTTTTCAGATCAAAGCATAATCTTCATCCTAAACGATAGAGGTTTATGCTATGTTTAGCAATTAAAGAAAAAAAATTGCTTTGACAGTTTGAAGTTTCAGTGTTCAATTGCAAACTATTTGGTATAACCAAGGAAACTTGAGATGTAAAAGCAATATAAATTATACAAACTGATTTTTTTAAATGAAAGGACACATTGAAGTGGTTGGCTTTTTTCCAAAGAATCAATTATCAGAATTCTTTTTCATGTAAGAACTTAATTTTTAATATAAAAAAATCACAAATATTTCACTTTTCTAAACTTTGGAGGTTTTCTTAGGAAATTTAATTCCAAAGCAAACATAGTCATGTTGGTGGTTTCTGCTTAATAATGAGCATAAGCACTGAAGCTGCATAGGCTAACACAAGGAATCATTTTTGTCTGTCAACATAGGATTATGGGAACACTCTTCAATGTAAACACTTGAAACACAAGGTGTACTTGAACAGTTAAGCTGTGAGTCCTTTGTGAATTCATTTGTCTACAAAAAAAAAAAATTCAAAGGTTGTCTATGCCCAGACACTTATATAAAATGAAAAAACATTGTTTTTTTAAAAAAATAAATAAAAATGAAAAAAAACTTAGTATGAGTTTGAAACACCAGGGTGGTAGTAATATATATTATAAATTATACATAGAAATTAGGAAATGAGAAGTAAAAGTGAAAAAAGCATGTTTCTATGTCAGATCATCACTGTCTACTCTCCCAAATGAAAAACTGCCTTAAATACTGGAAGCCATTGGAATGTTTTTGTGTGCATTGACATAGCAAAGTAGAAGGTCCTATTTATTTATAAATACATTTCTCAGTCAAAAATAATCCCCCCAGGCCTTCAGAATTTGGGAGCAATGTTTGATCTTTGAAATGATATACACAAATTATAATTCTTTAAGGACCCACTCACCACCAAGTGACCAGTTAATTTTTGTGGAGCCAACATTAGTGCAAGTATAGCAACACCTACTGGTGCAATTAGAAAGTTGAAACCAATATGGCCAGAAATCAATTCTTCCATCTTAATGACAAAAATCACAACATGAGGTTTACCAGCATTAAGAAAGACTGTTTGCAAATGAAAGAATGGTGGGGGGGACTTCCATTGTGGAAAAAATAACTATGTTGAGAATATCACTAATGCAATTGTTACCTTTCTCTTTAAACTGAAGTTGCCTTCCAGCCTGCTCCAAAAATGATGTCATATTATTGCAAGAATGACACCAATTAATAATAACATTATCCTCCTCCTCATTCTTTTCCTTCTCCTTCTCCTCTACCGCTTCCTCCTTCTTCTTCTCTTTCTCCTTCTTCTCCTTTTCTTTCTATATAGAGAGTTACACAATTTCAGGAAACCATCCCAGAATGTACAGCATGGATTGAAATAAGCTGAAAGGCATCATGTTTATTTTTAACACAGATATGAAGTCTAGTCACCAAATAATGAATAATACAGCATGTAATGTCATAGTCTGCCAGCTCTGCCATTGTCTAAACAACATCTTAACTTAAATAGACATTCAGGAACTGTAAGAACCACAAAAAAAGAGCCACAGAGTATAGAATATATACTGTTGGTAAAATACTTCCAGATCACTACAAATCTGGAAATTCAGCAGAATTTGACCTTGCCAATATTTAGAAAAGCCAGAGCTTCTGTTTGGTTAAACTTCTCTGCAAAAATTTCTTGACAAAACAATCTATGAAAGTAACAGCAAGCATTGCACTGACATTTAACCAAGTTTTAAGCCTAGGTAGTGGCTCTCTGCTAAAAAAAAAAGATGGCATCAAGTGTTTATTCATGGACAAGACCTTTGAGATGAGCAATGTGACTTCTGAACCATCCATGGAAATCCAAAGAAGGTCTGAGGGAAAGCACAAAGGATGCAAGGTTGGATTGGTACCTCTCCAAAATGGTAGAAAAATCTGGTCCTTCATAGATGAAATATTGTTTTCTTGCAATCTAAAGTACTTTGTACATTCTGTGACTGCTGTTTAGAGTCTATGTAGTGCTTCTTTTCAAATAAATTTTGTCATAACAAAATTTTAAGTGGTCCATTAAGTTTAAAGCTACTGAGATGGATGGGCTCCTGGGGAATGTAAGAGATGACACGGGAACATGTGGACTTTACACAGAGCTGGAATAAGTCTAGGCTTTTGTCACCCTTTGTCTGGATTTCTGGGGCCACCTATTAATTATTCTATGTAATATTGATTTATCCACTTTTCTAGATATTACTACCATATTCATCTATCTAACATACTTCTTTAAAAGTCATGCTCCTCAAAAACACAAGTCATTCTTGTTGCCCAAAGATTTTGAAATTCTGTGGACTCATATTTTGTTTCCACAGATATGCCCCAGACATCTTTCTGAGCATAGTTCTCACTAGTTACCTAATACAACTTTTCCTGCCTGTCAAGCTCATCAGTTAGGATGATCCCTCTGTCTATCACATTCTTCTGTATTGCCTCCACATCTTAAGAAGTGGTATCTGCCTCCTCCTCTCCCTACTATTATCACTTCTACTCCCTCAACCCACAGTGAAATGAGTGCTTTCTCCTCCCTTCTATTGAAAATCTACCCACACCCTCTAGAGAGACTTACCATTTGTGACATTTATTATTGTATGACATAACTTTTAATATAGCAACAGATTCGTTCTTCTTAATGTAGCAACAAACTTCTTTCGGGTCGGGTTGGAATTTTACACTCATCAACAGTTTCTGGAACTCCAAATAAGAAGCACAAATCTAACAGATAAAAACAAAGAGAAGAAAGCTGGGAGCTGGTGGCTCACAACTGTAATCCTAGATACTCAGGAGGCTGAGATCTAAGGATTGTGGTTCAAAGCCAGACAGGGCAGGAAAGTTTGTGACACTCATCTCCAAGTAGCCACTGGAAAACAGGAAGTGGAGATGTGACTGAAAGTGGTAGAGAGCTAGTTTTGAGTAAAGAAGCTCAGGGACAGCTTCCAGGCTCTGAGTTCAAGCCCCATGACCAATAAAACATTTTTCATTAAAAAAAAGAGAAAGACAACAAAGTTGGGGCTTAAAAATGACTGGCATTGCACTCTAAAAAGTGATACATGTTCTCATTTAAAATGAAAACTAACTCATTGTTAAAAAGAAATCCACAGGCATTTTTGTATATCAATATCTCAAAGTAGGTGAAGAAATTTGGGAAATGTCTGCAGTTTTCACAGGAGAAGAAAACAGAAATGGTGCTGAGGTTGAAATGTGGGTTACCATCACTCAGTAACTCGGTAACATTTAAGGAGGACCCATATCCTGAAACATTGCCATGGTCTCTTCTCTGTAGCTTAAAGGTAAATTGCTATGTTTTTTTTTTCAATTTTCATTGTGGCAATAACAATGGGAAACATACAAATTACCACATGTTTACAATATGGTTACCTTGTCATTCACATATCCCTAGTTTTTCCTGAGCAGATATGCCATTTTCAATTTTCCCAAAAACTTCCTACTTTGGACTTTTGTAGTTACCTATTAGGAGAATATCTTGGGGTGAATCAGCCATGAAATCCTTTTTAAAAGCTTCTTTTATGGACTTATAAGACAATATTGTAAAACAGGCTCTGAAACATAAATATTATTTTTATTTTTATTATGCATTGCATCATTGCTACAGTTGGTATGGGAGAATCTCACAAAGTAAATTTTCTCCCTAATAAAATTCCTTAGACATTTCAGTAAACTTCTCACGCTGAGCCCTCAGTTGTAAATATGGAGAGTCCTGTATTTTCCTTTGTTTTCTCTACCATGACATCTCAAATTGCAGTTCCAGCAAAGTGAAAGGTCACAATGAAGTGAGCCTGTGATGCACTTGCATTATGGATGTTCTTTCGATGTAGCCTTTCCTTCCAGTCATCAGATTAAAACTAGACTTGCTCAGGGATCTCAAAGGATAAAAGATAACGAGTAATCTTCAGAGCCCTGGAGATAGGCAGGGCAGCTGCCCTTCCCACACAGGTTATTTGCAACAGGACTTCTGGGAGGAGTGGAGAGGGCAAAGGGCAGCTGGGGAAAAGAAGGACACTGATCATACCACAGAAGACTCCATACAAGCGACTCGGAGAACAAAAGTGATATATACCTGAAAGCTAAACAAAGTCAATACAAAAACTCTGTTGAAATAATTGGCATTGAGGAAGATAAATAAGCTCCTTGCCTATTGATCTCCATTCTTTCTGCCCTTCAGTTCTCACTCGACCCTACACAATGGTATTTCCCTGTATGATCCCAATGTCTTGATCTGAAACCTAAGTCATTTCTCACTGAGGGGTAGAAAATAATTTTGTTAACATCTTTCTTTTTTTTAAAAAAAAATGTCTCTTAGTTTTAAATTGCTGTTGAAGTCGCTTTGATCTGCCTACCGGGGAATTGGAGCATGTACCATGTGCTTGCTGCCTAAATCTCTTTTCTTTTTATTGGTACCACAGAATATTGATTTAGCTTTTGGCCTATTCACATTACTTTAAACTTTTAAACACCACTTCTAATAGCTAGAGGAAACACTTTGCTGAAACTAAAATGAACACCCAGGAGAACTTATTGGGGAAACACATAGGCCAAAATTAGCCCTGAGCTCTGAATGTACAGCTCCCATTGAAACAGTAGAAGCTGAACTCTTAGAATTTGAAGACACATTTTCCTTTGCATTGAATATAAAGGCTTTTTTGAAAGGGTTGTGCTTATTTGAGTTTCTGTTAAAGACGCTGAATTAGCTCTTTGTCATATTATGAAAAGAGAGGCAGCATTGCCTCTCCAATTTGTCTTCCAAAAGGTCTTTTGATATTTAACAAAATTGCACAGACACTCTTTTTTTGTTTCTGTACACTGATTGTTTAATACTACAAAGGACCAGGCATCATACCAAGAGCTTTGAGTCTTCTACAGCTCTACAGCATTTTACTATCACATTTCCTAATCCTTTCTGATCTGACTGAAATGACAATAAAAACAGACTGATGTTTAGAATCAACATGGGAAGGGGGAAAACTGTGCTTGAAACTTAGCTGCATGCCTTTCTGATGACAGAGACCATTGTTACCTTCTGACCTCACCAAGTCAGCTACTCTAAGTTCTTCAGACTTCAGAACATTCAAATCATTATACTACAGGCTGAACTATAAGAAAGATCATATTTCCACAGTCTTTCCCAGAGTCTGACATTAATATGGAAGGCTAAGAATTAATTATGTCACATAAACTAATGCTAAAGTCTTTAATTTGTTCAGAAAGCTGTAACAAGTATGGGAGTATAAGCCACATGAAATCTCTGTACCAGCACACAGGAGTCTTCCTGCAGCACACTGAGCTTAGATCATTTTATGGAGATCATCTTTATGCCAACAGGCTTAAGGAATTTGTTAATTTGCTTAGGAGAGACTTGCTCTGCTTTCTTCACCTGGTCAATAAAAATGAATGTTGTATATTTTGAGTTAAGAAAGAACAAATTCATGCTATGCTCAATTGGATATCTCCTATCCCTAATCCCTCCAGATATGTTGCATGATAATACAAGATATGCCTTACAAATTCACATACACACACACACACACACACACACACACACACACACTTGAAAGACTAAGATAATTCAACCCAAGTACTCTACTTATAAGGTAGGGCTATGCTAAAACCAAACGCAGAAGTAACAGAAATTCAACAAACACAGAAATAGGAAAGCACTCTAGACTTCGAAAGTCAAGGTTGCTTGAAAACCTTGAGCCTTGAATTTCATCTTACACAGTGTATATGTAAAGACAGAAACAAATACAGAGAGAGTAGAACTCCAAAGAAAGAACTCGAGCTGGAAAATGGATAAACAAAGAATCTGCGTAATATTTGAGTTAAGCTATGGTAAAAAGGGTTAGACTGAAAAAGCTGCAGTGACCAGAACATTGAGGAAATAGATTAGCACATCAAGAGGGTTCTATTTGTCCTGTAAATGATTGTACAGTTTTAGACTGCAGATGGTATAGGTTGCTAGAGATTATATTATAGGTATTTGGTTTTAGAGTATGGAGAAGAAAACTACAAAGAAGCTATTGAAGGATATTACATTAATTCATATGAGTGAAAAATAAAGACAAAAGCAAAGAATGTGACAGTAGAGAGAATGTTAGAAAATAAATTCAATGGGATTCTGAGAATAATTCCATGAGTGCATAGTCCAGGTGGTAATGGATATTGTTGAAAAGTTAAGCAGTATAAGTCAGGAGTTTACAACTTGTGTAGCTAGCCCCAAATTTTTGGCAGCTAAAGATATGGGAAGAAAGAAAGACAAAAGGCCTTTTTCTTAGGAGCACTATCATCAGGTTTTCCAAAATCTCTCCACCTAAGTGCCTCTGAATGTCACTCTCTGGAGGAAAACCCCTCTCCTAGCTCCCTGTTGATGGTTTATGTCTGTATGCTCATATCCAGGAGGCAAGGATGGGAAAGATTCCCATTAGGAAGCCAGCCAAGGCAAAAGGTTAACAAAACTTCCACACCGAAAAGCTGGGTATGACAACACTATCACCACAGATACTCAGAAAAGTAGGAAAATGCAATCCAGGCCAGCCAGGCAAAAAAAAAAAAACAAAACAAAGAAGTGAGTCCTTACTTAAAACTAATGGGAAAGAAAATGTAAAGGGCTGAGGGCATAGCCCAACTAGTAGAGTACCTTTTATCACAAGCATGAGGCCTTGAGTTCAAAATCCAGTATTTCTCTCTGTCTCTCTCTCTCTCTTTCTCTCTCTCTCTCTCATGCGCAAACACACGACACACACACACAAAATAATGAGGTCAGCAACTTAGCTACTTTAGTTATACATTGAATTCATAGTATTTATTTGGTCATATTAGAAGAGAGAGCCTTACTATGTCAAGAGCTGTAGGCATGGCTCCTATTTAGCTGGCAAAGCCTTCTTTAATTTTTAATCTAAAACACCCTCCTCAACTTCAATGAATGATTATTAAATACTCTTCCATCCTTATTGAGAAGGAAAGAAGAAATGGGAGCCCAGCCTTTCTAGTAAATTCCTGCTTATAAAATCAACCTTTTACATTCTTATATAATCAAGAGAAGCAAAAGTGGTATGAATCATAAAGTCAGTCCTTTATCATTTTGATTGAAAATACCCTTAATCATGTGGTACTTGAATCAAAATTTCCAACTTAAAATCTTGTGACATTCAATATGGACAGATTCAGCTGATTCAATATGGTATAATTATTTTATTTGTTTAGCTCTTCCCTCAATTGATTAAAACAACATGGAGGGCTCTTAGAAGGAAGTTGTATTCCTTTCCAGTCCACTCTAGATAGCTGTGCAGATACACAGTGTATGCACTAAAACTGAATTGTTGATTTGAATTACATAGCGAATACTATTGCTCAGCCAAAGCTCAAGTAGCATGTAATGAATTAGCTGGCATATAGTAATCATGTGTTATTGAAATTAGTAATAATTTACTTATCTGTGATGGGTTTCTGAAAAATATTTCTCTTTCCATTAAGGATTTCATTTTCAACATTTGCTTGTCAGTTAAACCCTCGCGTCATTAATGTAACTTTTCATCGTAGACAGAATTGAATATTCATGGCTTACTCAAATCACTGCTATTCTGGCCTATTGCTTTTCTTTCCTCCTAGATAGTTAACCCATGATTTGTATGAAAAATGTATTATAATTTTTTCCCATTTATGCACTCATTTTCTATCTATTATGTTGTGTGAACTATAAATTTGATAAGAAATTGTATGGGGTAATCATGGAGGATGAGGAGACAAAAATTAGCTAGCTACAATAGTAAAAACCTTATATTTGTCCACTCATTGAGAGTGGTTTTGCTTTGTATTCCAAGTAATGTAGAGAATTCTTTTTTAAGTATTCTCCAAATTTCTACTATCATACTAATGACAAGCCTTTATGGACAAGGGCAAATACATAAGTCAGTGTGAGTATTTTCTATATACATAGACAAACTAATACGATGCAATACAAAAGAAATTATTGTTCTACCTGATAGATTTGCATTTTCATCTTGTTGCAATTGTTTTGTAGTAAATAAGCCCACAATTGTACTCTAACGTCTTTTGTTGAAGTAATTAAATCTTTGCAACATGAGACTTCATGACAGATTCCTAGTAAGAAATTGTACCAAAAAAAAAGAGAAAGACTGCTGACATTGGCTATACAATTACTAAATCTACAGATTATTGAGATTAAAGTTAAGTTCTACTATATCAGTAAAACTTTTTCATAAAAATTTGTGTGCTGAATGGTTTATAATGATTCTGGCCAGAAGCACCAGCGGCTAGCACTAATTCATACTGATAACCCAGATCCAGTACAACTTTACCAGGCAACTTATTAAAACAAGTCCAAATTATTGTTGACATTTAATATTAATTAGCTTCTCTTGCCCTATGGCTTCCCTCAAGTCACTTTCTGATAGTAAATCAGCCATTAAATGACTAAGTGTGGCCTGAAACCCTGTGTGCTCCATCAGGGAGAAATGAAAAAGGAGAGCAGGAGTAACCAAGTTCACAAACCATCCTCTGTAGCACACTTTACTTTCAAGGAGCTTACCTTCTGATTCAAAGGACCAATGCTGATGCTGACTATTGTAATAAAACATCTCCAAATTAATAGAATAGAAGATATAAGTGTAATAAAGGACTACCTTACCACTGTCAAGGTATATAGAAGAGCAAAACTATGTGAGTCAGAATCAAATGATACTGTAATGTTAACCAAGCAACACAGAAAATCTTCTGGGTTCAAATGCACCATAATGCACACAGCATTCATTTTAGATGATTCTATTTGTTCCATCATAAACTTTCAACATTACCCCCTCTTACACAGGTACTGCAGGCCTGCAGCCCTTCTCTCTTTTTTTTTTTCTATTCTTGCCAGGTCTTGTAGTCCCTGAAATCTACTTACTTCCTTCCCACACCTACCCGATGCTTCAGGTGTCTTTCCTTCCTTCTAATCATCTTCTTACTAGTTGCCAATATTCCACTGCATTTTAGAAAGTTTTAGTATTTTCCCTTATTGTTATTTTTTCCTTCTGAAAAAAAATTACAGAAGGTTGCTTTCCTTAATCATGGAGAATTGCTTTCAGTGACTGTTTTTAGAGCAAACAACTACGATTATATCACATTTTTAAGATAACAAAGGGTATCAGTTCTTGGAGAATTATGATACATTGTCCTTGTCATTTCTTTCTCTTTGTTATGCTTTATCTGAGGACTCTTATGGTTGTCCCAGTTTTAGTTGAAGCTGGCATAAGAAAGCAAGTGGGTAGATGAATTCAAGGACTCAGAAAAGGTCAATCAGTAACCAAGAAGGATTTTATTATTCCCACGAACAGGTTAAGGTAAATGTAATTCCTGACATCAAACATAATTTGTTTAAAGACAAGTTTTATTAAAAATGTTGAATCACTTAAAGTAAAATGAAATAATAGACAAATACAGTTTTAGAATCTTATAGCTGCAAGAGGCTTGAAAGATCACTTAGTTTGCAATTGACTACATAAAAATACCTGTCAAGGGTCTTGAAGTCAAGGTATAGTTGACAAACCTGACTGAACATCATGACGGAGTTTCACTCAACATGCACCATAGGACAAAATTATAATAATGGCCCTGGGGTCTAGAACACTACCAAAAAGGTAAGAGAGGAGCTCACAAAATCAAAACTGCTAGGTGACAGGATGAACCAAAGTTAAAAGCAGAAATTGCTACCCATAGTATCAAAAATGACCAGATATAAACACCAAATCACTTCTCCAAACTACTACAATCTCAGAAAATGTAACAATCTCAGCTGTAAAGTGATGGGTTAACAATCTACACTTTCAAGGGAGAAGGAAAAAAAAAGTAAGAGGCCAAAATAACAGTGATTTGAGCGAGGCATGAATATTCAATTCTGCCTATGATGAGAAGTTACATTAATGATGTGAGGATTTAACTGACAAGCAAATGCTGAAAATGAAATCCTTAATGGAAAGAGAAATATTTTTCAGAAACCCATTGCAGATAATAAGTAAATTATTACCAACTTCAATAAAATATGATGATGAACACGCAAACCTTTAATGTCTAACATTAGGCATTACTGAACAATGGGGGTTTCAGAAAGATGAGCCCCTTTTCATGCTGCTCCTTTTATTTTTAAAGTATCCACCTCTCCTTGAGATTTCTTTCAGTTCCTAATAAAAGAAAAGCTGTTAGGGGGTTTTAAAGGTATTCTTCACTGTTAAAGGAATGAAGAAAAGTAAAGGCATCCTTTTCTTCCCTAATTGTCAATAGCGATTGTGTTTTTCTTGGACACATCAATAAACACATTTATAAGTTGAATACTAAATGTTATCAGTAAACAATATTTACACCTCCATCCCATTTGGCATAAATTTATTTTACCATATTTTTAATATTAATTAATTGTATTCAGTTAGTAGGAGTTACTTTGTCATTCTCTGGGACACATACAAAAAGAAAGAAACAAGCCTTTCAAGAGCTTCTTGCTATCATGTTATTTTCAGGCTAAAGTTTATTTGGATTCCACAGTGGGATAGCTTCTAGAGGAACACTCAGGCAGAGGACTATTTATCAGCAACTAGCAGTGTGAGTTGAGGGGGGAGTAATTATTCCCCCCCCTTTTATTCCTGCCTTTGTATGCTTCTCTTACTGGGATTTGAAAGTGTGTGTGTGTGTGTGTGTGTGTACTTGCGCGTGCACACACACACACACACACACACACTTAAAGCATCAAGATGATATTCCAAAGATTCTTAATGAAGCAGAGTAGAAAAGAAAACCTAATTTGTAATATCTCCAACCACTAAAAATAAATTGAAAACAAGTTTTCCCAAAGGGATGGGAACTTGAGATACAAGGAATTGAGTCTTCTTACCATCACAGCCTTTGAAGTAGTACAGATGTCAGTCAGAAAGGGTGACGCTCTCTGCAGAGAGATCTTGAATGATACCACCTCAGCACAAGCCAAGATCATTCCCCACCAGACCTTCCTGATGGTTCCTCCGGGAAATAATGATGATTTGTGTAATACAATAGGGAAGAGGAAACAAAAACACAGAGAAAGTGGCTTCTTACCTTGTTTTGGCCCTGTTAAATTTCAAGGTAAGAATGACATTGAAAGCATGCTTTTGTTCAATAGTGGGCATCATAACATTATCTTAGCTTAACAATGAATCTGGCAAGTCCTCAGTTTATAAAAAGTGTACATATCCCCCACTGAGTAATTCGCATCATAGTCAAGTGTTCTACAGTGTTGTATACTTCAGGAAATACACTGAGAACTTTTTAAATGGCATGAATCTTCCTATGGACAAGATGAGAGCTGCTGCTTTTCTCCTTCAGTGTTTCTTTGGTAGTTCCCTTGTATCTTATAGTTTAGGCTGAATTTATAAAGAAAAAGGCATTTTATCAAAAAACAACTTGATTCACTGAATGGAATACTTGTTTGGTTGTTGTCTGAGCCTTTCCTTATTTATAGTTTTGTGCTTTTCTTTCTTTTTTCTTTTCTTTTTTGTTTGTTTCTCTTTTCCTTGTTTTGAGGCAGGATTTTGTTATGTGGCCTGAAATACACTGTAGCAGTCCAGACTGGGTTTGAATTTACCATCCTCGGATTTGACCTTCCTAAGTGTGGGATTTCAGTTATGTGCATCTATACCCAGCCTAATGAAATTATAAAGGAGACTGGTTTGGACAGAGATGAAAGTTGAAATAAAATGATAAATGTTCATAAAATTCATCATCCAGCAAGGATTGAAATAACTGATCCTCCCTAATTCACCTGCTGTATTAATCTAGAACAATAGTCTTAATTAGGGGTCTAGCAAGTCTGTCCAACATTCTCCAGCCTTGCTCCTCATTCATCCTCTCTATAATTCTGTACTCTTTGAATCTCTGACTTCTCAGTTTATTTCATTGTCTTAGATCATATTATCCCAATTGGCCTGGTGGATGACTGTTCTTTTCTTGTTGAAGTTTAGCTACACAAATTCTATCTTATTCTTGGATACCAATCTTGTCCTGATAGAACCACTCAGGGCAGGTGCCTTGACCCATCAGAAGGAATCACACAGAACCCAGATCTGT
The DNA here is from genome assembly GCF_000151885.1 of Dipodomys ordii. Classification (NCBI taxonomy): domain Eukaryota; kingdom Metazoa; phylum Chordata; class Mammalia; order Rodentia; family Heteromyidae; genus Dipodomys; species Dipodomys ordii. Next base: position 1,633,951 of record NW_012267244.1, on the reverse strand, counting down.
AAGACTACTTGCTAATCTATACATTATTCTACAAAGTAGATTCACCATCTCACTGTTTCTTCTACAAATACTCATCTTATTAAGAAGGATAATCAGATGTTAAGTTCCCTTTTGGGTGGGGTACATGGAAGGAAGGGTTTAACACAGCAAAATAAATGTACTTATCTGTATTTGATCTTTCAGCTCATTCAATCTGGCATTTCGTTTTTATATTATCAGTCACCAATTTATCATAACTTTTTTTTAATTTTTGGTGGTGGATCTGGAACTTGAGCTAGGGCCTGAACACAGTTCCTGAGCTTATTTTGCTCAAAGCTAGCTCTCTACCCTTTGAGCCCCAGCTCCACTTCTAGTTTTTTTGTGGTTAATTGAAGATAAGAGTCTTACCGACTTTCCTGCCCAGGCTGGCTTCAAACTATCATCCTCTAATCTCAGCCTACAGAGTTGTTAGGATTATAGGCATGAGCCACTGATGCCAGGCCCCACACTTTTATGTTGGTCAGGCTGATGGTGAAGTTATCCATCTCAAGTAGGTAACTTCCTTGTATAATAGAAACCAGAGTTCTGAAAATAGGCATAAAGGTGATATACATCATAATGTAAGAATACTAATATACATGGCTTTGATTCTATTAGAAGGACCATTGTGAAAGAAGATAGCTGTTTTACTTTATGTGAATAGTTATTTGATATATACTTAATTCTAAAAAATGAAGATTTGAAAGTATAAATTAAATGGTAAGTAAACACCATTAATCCCTTTAGTATGTGTATCTGCTGACTTAATGTGTTTATCTTCTTGGATCAACAGGGAGCTTTACAAATGAATTTAGAGACCTGAAATTTTCATGTTAGAAGTACTTATCCTTTATAAGTAAATAACCTATTACTGACAGGAGGTCATCTCATTTAGTGTACTTTCTTAAGTACCTAAGGGGGAATGAAATGAATGAGCAACATTTTCTTAATTAAAATAATTAGGAGTCTTTAATTTATGAGTTACCAAAAAAAAAAGTTTTTCAGAGGAGTGACTTGGGGATACTTGTCACTGTGCCAGTAAAATGAGTATTGCATTTATTCAAATGTTTGTGAGATAGGGAGTAATAAATAACAGAATTCAAGGAAACAAACAAAAGTTGGAGGAAGATATAATATTTTCAGATAGTATATTCTCCTGGCCAAAAGCTCAAAATGATTTAAAGTGAATAGTTCAAGGTAACAAGTTTGCAGCAACAACTCCAAGGACTATTTAATACAAATGCTTTGACAAAGACAAATTTCTTCAATTTGGGTTTATAGTATAAATACAATCTTAAGTTCTTGCCTCAAGTGTTGAACTTAGTGCGATACTTAAAAATTGGAATTTCTTTTTTTTTCCTGTATAAGCAACATCATATGAGACACCATGAAAGATGTTTTGAGTTTCTGTTCATGTCTTATAGTTTCACTGCTTTTAGATCAATTGTTTGTTACATTGGAGTAATTCTGAAGATTTGGTTCACGGTTTTACAGGAAAAAAATTATGATCATCTACAATCCCTCCCTCACCCTTCCTTGCAATCAGTCTTTATAGACTTTTAGTTCTATCCAGAGAACAAAGATTTGGGTACCATGAATATTTTTATTTTACCCTTATGAATTTTTATGTATGTGATGCTTCCTGCCAAATGACTGGTCCATTAGTACGATAGATCTAGCCTGTACCACTGTGTGTGCCCTTTGGTTGACCGTCTGCGCCAATGAAAGGCACTGTTGTCAAGACATGTCCCTTTGCCCTGTACTTACCATTTTGCTCTAAAGGATTTTTAAGGGTAAAGCTGTTATTGCTCTGGCTACTGTATTCACCCCATTGAGTCATAATTTGGCTAAAAGCCTAATAGAAGGCAAAGTCAATACTGAATTCAATACTGGATTTAGTCAGTACTAAATACAGAATAAATTCCGATGAATTTATTCTTCAATATATTCTAAAAGACACTTTCTTAATGAGAATTTAGTGGCAATTAATAGCAACTGTAATTGACAGATGTAGTATCAAATAACATCATGCATGTATAATTTGATTTAAGTAATATAGTAAGAGAAAAAAATCATTCTTAGGGCAAAGTGAATTTCACTTAACCTGTCATTAATTTTATTCCAAATTCAATGCAAATACTGTTGGTGAAAGATTGGCCTCTGCATTTACTATTAGTTATAAGTATGGTGACTGCTAAGAAATCAAATATTTAAAATAACATTTCTGATAAAACATGAACCTAATCTTAGAAATCATAGTAGTATAACTGACAAAAATATAAGAGAGAAATGATGAAACTATACTATATTAAAAGAAGCTTTGGAAAGATATTTTGTGCCTCATATATTATTGCTTCTAAGGAAAATAAAAGTTTATATCCTCAAGATTTCACAAACCTCAAAAGATCTCAATGCTTCAGGCAAGTTTTCATTTATTAGACACAAATTGAAGAAATGGGTCACTATGCATTTGTATCTGAGAAAATTTGCACTGACCACTGATGACTTGCTATGCTTTCTTGGAGTTCAACTTAAGTCTATGATCTATACCTTCCTTATAAAGTTAGGAGAAAGAAGAAGCCAATACTGCAGTGGCTTTTACTTTCATGTCCTGTAGCGATGCTTTCGGGATAGCTAGAAAGCACTCCAATCTTGTTTCCATTCTGCATTAAGGTTCCATATGGGAAAATCATGAAAAGTATCTTAGAAAGGCATTAGCTGAGTCCCAAAGTACCATGTCAAATACACACCATGACCTAAATAGAAATAATGTGGCAGCTGTACCAACACAGCCCAAGACCAGTCTCTTGGCTACAATATTCCTTCTTATGGGTTGCTACCATCAACTCCTCAAGACAACTGTACTCACCTAGCTTTTATTTTTAAAAGATTTTTTTAGGTCTATGTATATTTTAGGTATGAGGCCGTTGTCTGTTGTATAGCTAGTGAAGATCTTCTCCCAATCCATGGGCTTTGTGCTGACCTTGTTAGCTATGATCTTTGCCATGTAGTTCTTGCTAGCTATGATCTTTGCCTTGTAGTTTCACATAATCCCATTTTGGCCAAACTTTCTTTGATTTGTTGTTTCTGGGTCTTTAGTAAGAAAATTTTGACCTGTGCCAAGGAACCCTAGAGTTTCTCATATTCCTTCCTGTAATGTTTTCAGGGTGTCTGCTTTGACTTTGAGGTCTTTGATCCATTTGGGGTTGATTCTGGTGCAGGGTGACATATAAGGATCTCCTCAAAGAAACAACCATCCATTAATAAGTGGACCAAAGGTTTAAGATAAACTTTTCTGAAGAGGAAATAAGAATGGCCGATAGACACATGAAGAAATGCTCAACTTCTCTTGCCATAAAAGAAATGCAAATCAAAACATTGAGATGCACCTCACCCCAGTTAGAATGGCTATAATCAAAAAATCTAATAACAACAGATGTTGGAGGGGATGTGGCCAAAAGGTAATCCTACTGCATTGTTGGTGGGAGTATAAACTTGTTCAGCCACTTTAGAAAGCAGTATGGAAGTTCCTTAAAAGACTACATATAGAGCTCCCTTATGACCCAGCAATCCCACTTTTGGGCATTTACCCAAACGATTACAAGCAAGGCCATACTAAAGGTACCAGCACAACTATGTTTATCACAGCATTATTCACCATAGCTAAGATATGGAACCAACTCAGATGCCCCTCAGTAGATGAGTGGATCAAGAAAATGTGATATATATATGCTATATATATATATATATATATAATTTTATTATATATAATAGAATTCTGTGCCTCCATCAGAAAGAATGACATAGCCCCATTTGTTAGGAAATGGAAAAATTATATTAAGTAAAGTAAGCCAGGCCCAAAGAAACATAGGTCCCATGGTTTCCCTTATTTGTAATAACTTGTATATGTCTAGGACAAGCAGAAAAGGTCAAATGTACATATGACCAGATAAGATGATGTTAAGTGAAATGAACCCCAAGATAGGGACACAAGTTTTTTTTTCTTTCTTGCTATTGTTTTTAACATATCTTAAATGTACTATGTGATTTTTTTTGTTTCTTTTGTATGTTCTTCCACTATGGTATAACCCCTGTTTTCCCTGTATTTGATTCCAGTACCCTGCATCTTGTATACACATTTTTCTAATTTGGGGAGAGGAAAGGAAATAACAAAATGTTGAACTAAGGATAGAGGTTGACCCATTGTAACAATGAGATGTACAAGACACTATATTGAAATGAATTTTACAACTTAGGGGTGGGGGGAATTGGAAAGGTGGGTAGGGTAAGAATAGTATGGGAAAAACAAAGAAAGAGGTAATAATGCTCGATAGGAAATGTACTCATTACCTTACTCATGTAACTGTAACCCCTCTGTACAGTATCTTTACAAAAAAATTTAAGTAAATACATTAAAAAAGATTTTTGCTTGTATATTTGTACCAAATCTTTCCATGATGCATATAATTACATGATTTGGAAGTTGAATCCCAATCTGTTTTATATAAAACCATGGTCAGGTTCTTTAATGTATCTCTAAATTGGACAATAATAATATATACCTAACAATGTTTCTAGGATCATAAATAAAATATTGCACGTCACCAGGTTTGTAAAACATGAATAGGTTTCACTGGGTCATGAGATTTCGAGAATGCTTATCCCTTTCATTAGCATCTTCAAGAGTTCTGATCATCTCTGACATAATCTCACACCCTTGAGTAATTTGCTTTTCAGTCTCTGTCTTCCTCAAATATTACCTCTGAATCACCCCTCAGGAAAATCAGTCTCCTGCTTCAGTTTTTATAAGAAAGCATAACTAAATTCATGACCACATACAGTAGCTCATATATTCTCCCTCTCCTGGCTCCCTATCCATTATCTGCCTCTAAGTTTCCATGCCTTCATCTGGGATTTATCTGGGAACACTAATATTTACTCCATCTATTACAAAGAACAACTTCTCTTGATGTAAACTTTTGGACCTTCATCGTGCCCTGGCAGTTGGGAGTTCTCTTTCTAATCCACACATTATCCATGGTTTGGGTTTTTTTATTTTTCAACAGCTATAGAAAACACAATACTAAAAATGTTGAGATATTTTTAATCTTTCCAACATTCTATCTGTTCCTCATTATCTAGTAGTCATGCTGTTTGGGTTTTATAAGCCTTCTTTACTCAAAGGGTGGCTCATGGGCTAGCAACTGTCAACATCACCTGGGACCTGGTTAGAAAAAGCAAATTCTCAGGATCTGTTCCTGACTAATGAGTTGGAGCCATAGGTAACCTATTTCTTTTGCCATAATGATCCTTAAGAATTCACATAACTCAAGCATAAACAAATAAGACCCCAAATGCCTAATACTAGGAATTAGTTTAGACATGGGAAATCATAATATTGTCTAATCACTGATGCTTGGGGTTTGTGTTTTTTCAGCAAAAATTCTTTATCCCCCACTACATTATCCCTCAGCTTGAAAGACTGGTTGTTCTGTGAAACCATTTCTAAATGATGAAATAATAAGAGTGAAGACAGACTAAACAGGTTGAATTTGTCTTAATGGAAATGCTATGGGCCAGAGGTTATGAAACCACTAAGTCTAATATGCTAGCATATTATAATCCTGTTTCCTACATCTGCAGTTTTTCTATCTAGAAGAGGTTGTATTGTACTGTTTGATGATTAGAGTACTAGTTCCAGAAATTGACTTCCTAGAGCTTAATTCTACATATATTCACTAGCTGGGAGACTGTGGGCAAGTTATTTATCTTCTCTGGGTCTCATTTTCTTCATCTAAGTTGAAAATGATATTGAAAGTACCTGTTTTATTGGGTTGCTATGATAGCTAAATGTAAAGTGCTTCAAAAGTGCTTATTAGGTGACGGAAGCAATTTAAAAGGTTATCTTTTTTTGTATCTGTCCTTTGAAAGTTAGCATAATGTTCATACATCAATCAGTATTCATCCTAATAGTGACATATAAGTGGAAGAGTTCAAAATGCTCAGTTTTGAGGAACAAAAAGCACTACAAGCTTGAACTGATTGGCTGACCACTAATCTAGTGTTTTTCCACATTATTCTTAGATAGCAAGGGTCCAGAGATGGTTAAAAAAAATTTCTTGTTCCTCACCAGTTTATCAAAGTGTAGTCATGAGAAATAAGACCAGAAAGGTACTTAAAGAAATTGCTATTTTAGCCGGGCGCCGGTGACTCAAGCCTGCAATCAGGAGGCTGAGATCTGAGAATCACGGTTCAAAGCCAGCCCTGGCAAGAAAGTCCTTGAGACTCTTATCTCCAATAAACCACTAGAAAGCAGGAAGTGGCGCTGTGGCTCAAGTGGTAGCGCGCTCACCTTGAGCTGAAGAGTGCAGAGTTCAAGTCTAGAGTTCAAGCCCCACGACCAACAACAAAAAAAAAGAAATTGCTATTTTGATTTCCCCTTTGTTGGTTTAAATGTTAATCTACCACTTCTGAGAACAAGACTTATCCCTGAAGGCATCCTTTATTGACCTTTCTTAACTTCCTCTCTTTTTTCTTCTAATTTTATTTTTAAATGGATATTAAACAGGAAATTCCAATCCACTAAGAAATGGTGAGCTCTTGAGCTTGAGGGTGTAGCCAATTGGAAAATCAGTACTAGAGACTCAATCAAAGGACTAAGCCTCACATACAACTTTGAAAACACAAGCCAATTAATTTAAGGAAATATTCAAATAAAAAAATACTGCAAAGACTTACAGAATTGATTTGGCCACAGATCTCATCTAATGCCCCAAGACCGGATGGATGAGGGTATAGAGGGTACTGAGAGACATAACAATGATTTGCCACTTAGTGTTAAGTGTTGCCAAATGTGCTTTAAGTACTTCATGTACTGGAAATATACTGCAAATTACCTTCCTTGTGTTGTGAAGAGGAACTGAAGCTTTTTTTCTCTCTTTCCTGTTTGTATTATTGATCATTGCATATTCAAATCTACCTCTTCTGTGCTATAAGAAATTGATATTTAAGATGTACTCTACAACACTTTGTACCTTTTAGATATGTGCTATGCAATATTCCTAAAGATCATCTCAACTTCTTATGCCAGAAATATCAAATCCTGTACAATTAGTCATGTTTCTGTCAGTTATTTTTAAGATTCTCAAAGATACTATTACATATTAATTAGGTGGACTCTTGATCAAAGAATCAACAGGGAATTGGATATATGAATATTCCTAAGAGACTTTAGTCTTGATTTCTGAAACATAGGTGGTATGAAGTAGACTTCCATTTTGGAAGAGCATTATCTTTTTTGAAGTTTGTATGTAAAGGGGTAGAAAAACAATGAAATTCATGTGAAAACACATGAATTAATAAACAAGCTCATATAACAAGTATAGGAATTCACTTGCTGATTTTAAAATCCTTTAAAAAGCAGTTAATAAATGCTATGAAAGCTCCCTTAATGCTTTATTCTATTGTCAGCCTCAAAAATCAAGATAGGTTTTGAGATCCTCCTTACTACATTTAGGTAGCTTGTAGCCAAGTTATAAGTGCATACAGTTAAACAAAACTGAAATAAAACAAAAGAGTAAAAAAAAAATCTATATATGATTCTCATCCAGCTCACACACCATGGTGAGGAAAGGTATCACCAACAGCTCATTGTATCCTGCCCCAAATTTTCATTATAATGTAGAAACACATGTTTGGGGGTTTGTTGTTATTGTTGTTGTTTGGAAACACAAGTAGTAACATTTCTTGTAATGTGTGTTGTTGTTTGTTTTTAATTTAGCAGCTTTGGATACATTTCTACTTAATCTCAGAATCCATACAATCTTTTATACCACAAGCAAATCCCTAAATTCTCCATACCCTAAAAGGAACCTAGTGTTATGACTTTCAGCCATATTTCTCAGAGTAACTTATGTCACTATATATTGAGGGAAAAAATGGCTGATGAAACATATATGAGGAACACTTTCATAGTGGCTCACTGAAAGGTTCATATAGTAGATAACTCTTTACAAAACAACTTAAGCAATGAGTTTCCTATCAGAGGACAATTTTTTGGTGTATTCCAAATAACACAGTTTGGAAGTACTGAGTTTGAGTATCTGGTTTAGACATTCATAATTATATTAGAGAGGTTGTTGTCTATACACTATACAAGCTAAGAAATCTGAGACCTAGGAAATTTAAGTGACTTTCCTAAAGTCACCAGCTGGCAAGTGAGAGTTGGCATCAATCCTCACATCTCTTCCCTTCCCCTACACCACAGGATCATTGCCCTGTTACACTGCTAAGCACAAATAATATGAAAGAAATAACCCTTGTCTTTAACTGTTAAAGCTGAGCTTAAAACATTTTGATGATATACAGCTGGATGTCAAAGGGGCCAAAAATACACTACATGATAATGTGCAACAGGGTTTTAGTGAAGGAAGAATTTACTATGAACGTGGGCAGTTAAGAATGGTTAATGTGCCTGGCTTCAAGCACGTTAGCATTTCTGGGATCATTTCTATACAAATAAAATGAAAGGATGGTTGGACGAATACTGGTCTCTTAGTCAATCTTGGTTCCAATAGCCATCTCTAAAATTTGTCTCCAATTTCCTTCCAGCATTAATTCTCACATAACTTGGAGAAATTAACCATTTTGCACATGATCCTGAATCTTTCAATGACATTTCTGTAAAATAAAAATTCAAAGGTGTTTTAAAGAATTTTGAGGGGCTGGCAAGGTGGCTCAGTGGTAGAGTGCTTGCCTTGCATGCATGAGGCCCTGGGTTCGATTCCTCAGCACCACATAAGCAAAAAGAAAAAAGCCAGAAGTGGCACTGTGGCTCAAGTGGTAGAGCGCTAGCCTAGAGCTGAAGAGCTGAGGGACAGCGCACAGGCCCAGAGTTCAGGCCCCAAAACCGGACCTCCCCCCCAAAAAAAGAATTTTGAAACATAAACATTTCATATATATGAAATAGCTGTCAAACCTTGTAACTTTTGCTCCTATGTGAGAAAATGGAGATGGTAATTTAAATGCAGTCATAATCTATTCAAAAATAAATAACACTCATGTTCTCAAGGTAGTGTTGTTGCAGAAGGAAATGAGAACTATGTCTCAATGAGTCCTAATAACTAGTAATTTGAGTCCTTGTGGTCATAAACCATAATTAAGTCATAGAAAATAAATACCATGGGCCTCACTGATGAGAATGGGAGCAACAGGAATGAGATCAGTAAGCAGTATGAAGGAAGGTCAAGATTTCCCCCTTCTCCTGCTGAGTTCAGATTGGAGCGGCAAGGTAATGTGAGCAGTCAAGTAGGTGTTCACAGGACAGGCAGAAGAGAGGATATTGTTAGGTATTATTATTTCCTCTGGCTTCCCCTCAATGTTGTAATTCACTTTTACTTATAGTCTCCCCTTTCTCTCTCTCCCTCTCCTCCCAATGTCTCTCTCGTTCTCTTTCTTTCTCTCCCTGTCTCTCCCCTCCCCCTCTCATTACAAATATCCCCTCAGGCCTGCATGCAAATCCAAGCCCTGGAACATAGGTTTTAAGATGTACCTGAAATTTTTATCATTTAAATTTGCCTTATAATAGTTCCTGAATTTTTTAACACAGTCTTCTCTTTCTTTCTTTTTTAATTTAATTTTATTGTCAAGGTGATGTACAGAGGAGTTACAGTTGCATAAGTAGTGTAGTGAGTACATTTCTTGTTGAACTTACTATGCCCTCCCTCATTTTTCTCCCACTTTTTTCTCCGTCTTTATCTCCCACCCCCTCCACCAAGTCGTACAGATCATTTCCAACAGATTGCCTTGTGAGTATCACTGTTGCATTGGTTCCCCCTTTATCCTTTATCTCACCATTTTGTTGTTCCCATTCCATTCCCTAATTCAGATAAATGTATACATAATACTCAAGTTACCAAAATCAATACAGTGACCACCAGGGATAAACCATAGGGGAAAAAAAACAACAAACGGAAAGAGAAATCACATCGTACATTAAAAACAACAACAATAAAGAAAAACCTCTTGTTTCCATGTCTTGGAGTTCATTTCACTTAGCATGGAAAGAATTGAGAAAAAATCATATTGAGTGAAGTAAGCCAGACCCAAAGAAACATAGATCCCATGGTTTCCCTCATTTCTTAGTATATGTCTAGGGTAGTCCTAGCAGATGAGCGGAATAACTATGTACACATGACCACACAAGATGATGCTAAGTGAAATGAACTCTAAGACACAGTCTCTTCTTTCTTACAACAGTTTTCTATGAACTCTTGGCTTAAGTTCAGATCCATTTCTTGAATTAGTGGGCCCCTTGACCTAGGAAGATTCAATGTCCCCGAGTGATGAATTCCAATAGTATCACACTGAAATTTATTAACCTGCTTACTGCCCATTTTATACAGGACTTATCTCCTTCCCGCTTACACCTCCTCAACATCTAGGCATCTTAAGTGAATGAACCAAGTTTTTGAATTACCAATTTAATTTTCTGATCCTGATATTTCACCACCAATTTTTTTTGGTCAGTCATGGGGCCTGAACTCTGGGCTTAGGCGCTGTCCCTCAGCTTTTCAGCTCAAGCCTAGCACTCTACCACTTGAACCACAGCACCACTTCTGGGTTTTTCTCCTTATGTGGTGCTGAGGAATCGAACCCAGGGCCTCATGCATGCAGGGCAAGCACTCTACCACTGAGCCACCTTCCCAGCCCTTCACCATATTTTTAAAATAACACTGGAGAGGAGATTTTTAAGTTTCTATTTCTTATTTTGGTAATTGCACCAAATGTTTCTTCCATACCTGTTCCCAGTTTTACTCAGCTTCCCATCCTATTCCAACCATTGCTTCAGCAGGCAATTCTGTGCAGGTTTCAGCCATAATGACACGGACTGACAGGCCTTCACTGAACTGCTCTTTAGCATCCAGGGTGGGGAATCAGGCCTTCACTTTCCCTCCCTATCTATTGCTTCTGACACATGTTTTATATGGCTTCTGAGAAAGTCTTCGGGTTGGAAAACCACTTAACCATTGGCATAAACAGTTTTAGACCCATTCTTACATTGGCTCTCCCTTCACCCTCCTTCCTTTCCTTTCCTTGCCAACTGTACTGCTCCCTAAGATGACATTCCCAAATAAACAACTCCCATTCAGGTTTCAGACTCTACTTTTGAGGGCAATTTAGTATGTTGATCAAGGTCCAGTCAGGAAAGAGAAATCACACAAGCAATACAATTTGAATACACACACACACACACACACACACACACACACACACACACACTACTATATAAAGAATGATTTTTAACAGATTAACTTCAAAGGGTAAGAGAAATTTAAAGAACTCAGGGAAAGCAGATGAATCTTTAGCTATCCTGCTAGGGCCAAGACAAAGTTTCCAAAGATGGAATAAACTGTCCAGAGGGCTTATCCCAAAGCTGAGAGTCAGAACTCAGAAATGAATGAAACTGTGGCCACCGGATGACTGAAGAGCTGACTACAAGTACTCACTAGGACACTGTCCTCCATGGTGCCAGTAAGACTTTGGGAAGCTGCCCACCGGGGAAGTAGCATGACTCCTTGCTCAGATTCTCTAAGAAGCTGCCCAGATGCAGTAATGACTCTCTGGCAAACTACCTCTGCTATGGGGCAAAATGGGCCAGGAAGTGACCCTTCGTGGTCCTGCAAAACATTCTCAAACAGAGAGCATCAGTGAGAGTGCTGGTTCTATACATCACAGGAGCAAGGAGAAACAAACCCTGGGAAGAACAACAGAAACTTCTTTCTGCTTCTTTCTGCTTCAGTGTCCTGTCAGCTCCTCCTGCTGACAAAGCTCAACTTTGTGCCTGCTGACTAACAAGAAAGGCTTCCTGATTCTCCTGCTCAGTAGCAAAGAATAAATGTATTTGGAATGGAGAGATATATTGAAAGCCATCTCACCAGATCAAACATCATTGTACCAATACTGGAAAAAAGGTGTTACTTCATCCTGGCCATTTACCAAAGCAAGTACTAGTTAGGAAAGGAAAGATCAGCCATGAACAGGCAACTGCTTTCCTCCAGTGTCAGCTGAAAATAAATTCCTCCTTCTGTAGTTATTTTTTTTAATCTGTCTAGATTTTCCTACTAAGTCACTTACCTGAGCCTTTCTTGTCCCCATGACTTCACTCTGCATACATTACGGCCTCATGTCCATGACTGTACATAAAGAATAACCCAAAGGAGCTAAGCCAGACAATAAGCTTCTTCATGAGAGAGAGACACCTCCCTTCAAATACACCTCTACCACATACAGTACTGACTTTCTCCTTGTGCATAGATTCACTAGGAGTTCTTATGCTACCCCTTTGCACTCCGTAAAGCCTCCATAATAACTAAGAAACTTTAGAATTAAAACACTAAATAGTATAAACATTACTTTGGAGTGAGACAAATACGGACCCAAAATGTGGCTTTGCCATTTGTTCATTATATAGTCTTAATAATATATACATTTCTTGGTGCCCGTTCTAGGGCTTGAACTCAGGGCCTAGGTGCTATCCCTGTGCTTTTATGCTTGAAGCTAGTGCTCTACCATTTTGAGCCACAGCTCTATTTCCAGCTTTTGGGGGATAGTTAATTGAAGATAAGAGTCATAAACTTTACTGCCCATCCTGGTTTGGAATCACAGTCCTGAGATCTGAGTCTCCTGAGTAGCTAGAATTACAGTCATAAGCCACCACCATCCAGCAGTCAAAATATTTAGACTTCCCCAGTTTCACTGTGTTTCATAAAAGCAAAATCAGATCTCAATAAGATTCTATTAAGAACAGAAGAGAAAAATATGAACATTTATTCAACAAGTTGAGCATTTACCATGTATTAGAAATATTCCTAATCACTAAGAGACAAAATAGTGTGCATTAGAATCAGGCTCTTAGTGAAAACTGTATAATTTTTTTTCTTTTTTTTCCCTCTTATGATTGTGAACATTGTTTATAGTAAATGAGCAACAAATTCAACTATCAAGACTCCTGTCTCTTTCATTGTCTGAATGCTCAAAGGAAAAATCCTTATAGGTGACATTCATTCACCAATTGCCATTTTTAGAGCTTATTCCGATGGCTTTTTTTAAATGAGCACATTTCTTTTTGGACAATGTCACCCCTTCCTTTGTTCTTGCACAGTTTTTCCTTCTTGTCCCCACTCGCAAGTTGTATAGTTCATTTTCAACATAGTGACTACTGAGTACCACTGCTGCATTTGAAATGATTTTTTAATAAGAAAGTTTTAAATATCATTGATTAAGAAAAGAAAATAGTTGTGCTAGAGAGTTTAAATAAGACAGTTGTTAGTGGTGGGGTCATAGGTCAAGGAGTAGAGCTTCTAACTAACAAATAAAAGCCCTAAGTTCAGACCCCAATTCCACCAGAAAAAGGTGATTATTTAATGAACATACATGCACTATATGGCCCCTACTATAAATAATAAAATATGCATGTCAAATACTTTGACATTCTTACTAATTCCAAGATTTTTTCGTAAACACAAAACATTAACATGTTCCATGTGGGAGTGGAGAGGTCAAATCCCATCCCCAAGGTCACATGATAGCACTGGTGACATAATTACTACCTAGACCCTGGTCTTCTGGTGCCCTTCCCCAGCCCCAACTCCTTGAGAAAACATTCTCTTACATTGGCGCCTTCTTGCCTTTTACTCATTTTAAGAAAGTGCACTGAAAAGAAATGTATGACTTACATTTCCTCCAAATCAAATTAATCAGGAAATAAAATTAAAGCACATTTATTTAGCAGAAAGCTACTCTTTCCATTAATGAGACTTTTATTAAATATAATAAAATATTTCAGGCAATTCCTTTCTTCGTGGTGTATTTTTTCCCCTCTTCCTCAGATTTATTGAAAAGCATTTTTATTAGTGCAATAATAGGCTCTGGGACATGCAATTATATTGAGATGCTGACACTTTCCTGTTAGTTGCAGCCTTTGGCCTGAGGCCAAACACGGAACCCAAGCATATGACTCTCTGTAAGCAATCCTGCCATGCTACTCTCACATGCTGTCCTTGCTGCTCCCTTGCTGCTCCCTCCAATCCCCATCCACAGCAGAGAGAATGAACTAATTGTTCCTTCTCATTACTACTGATCCAAATAGATATTCCCATTTTTCTTTCAGAAGAAGCCAAAAATGCCTTGTGAAATTTGGGGGTGGGGAGATCCTATTTCCAGGCTGGACCTAATAAAGTTTTGATTTTGATACCGTATAGAGAATTACTGAGAGTTTCATTACACGATGAGTCGTTTACAAACATAAAGTACAAATATATGTGCTTTTGTCATGCATTTCCTTTATAATTTTCACTCCTGTACATTTTTTTTTCATTGCAATTCCTCCTTTTTCTAAGCCCAAGCATTTCAGGGTAAAAGTGTGGATATCAATTTAAAATAAAATATTGATTCAAACCTCTGAGAATATCTTTTTTTAATTTTGAAGAGGAAACAAACTCTTCTTTAAAATGAAAAAGGTCACTCAAAGATGATTTCAAACTTATTCCTACTTTTTGCATGAAAAATACTGGCTTCCAGTTGTTACGCAACTAAATCTGTTATCTTTGTTAGAATGTGTGTCAGAGACCATTCCCACATGCCCCACGTCACTTAGCAAAAACATTATATATGTTGTTAGAAAAATCCACAGACAGACTTTGAATTTTTTTCAAATTAAGTAAGTGCATAAATACAGACAAACATACACACACACACACACACACACACACACCTGTACTCTCTAAGATGTTAATGGAATGAATGTAACAAAATCAAAGAGCCCTGACCAGAAATGTGCTGATAATGCAACAACCACATATCCTGACAAAAGTTTGACAGTGTATCATATTTTTCTTTCCCAGCAGGAAAATGGGATCTATACCTATACATCTATACATATACATATACATTATATATACATACATATATAATTGCTATATAATACTATGTTTATTACTTTATTATATACACTATATTATGTATATTATGCCTCTTGCATCTCCACTAGCCACAGTCAAGAATAAGAAAGAAAGGTGATTGGAGTCAATAGATTTCCCAATCATTTGAGGGTGAAAATAGGGATGTCTTAACTCCTCAAGGGGAACGAAGAGGATGCCTGTCCCCTTATCTATGAGGTTCAGAAAAGGATATATTAAGGAGGAGACTGGATCGTCACTCTGCAGTCTGATAGTTTTTTGCTTATCTACCTCAGTGCCTATTCAAGAGAGAAAAAAGTAGAACTGGGAAGATGGGAAGTGGGGTGAGATCAGATAGCAGGTTCACATTAATTATCTGTGATTTAATTTATGATGAATGCTGAATAACTAGGTAGAGCTATCTAAACAGACATCCATCAAACTTGAGACCACCATCAAACTTGAACCCAGGAACAGAGAAAGGGAGTGACACAGCTGCTACCTCAAGCTCCTGGTAAAATCTTACTAATGTCCTAGTTGAACAAAACATGAAATGACTACCATCCTGGGAGTACTAAAATGTAAGCCAGGGAAGCATTGATCAGTCACTGAAAAATAGATAAGAGAAACTTTACCAATCTCCATTCCTTCTCTCTCCTTCTCACAAGACCAGAAGGGCCAGACCTAGCAGAAGGAAAAGGAAAAGAAATTCATTCAGTCACAAAGTAAGTGATTCTTCCTTCCTCAAAGTTGAATCAAGAGCCAACTTGGTTATTACTCACCAACCCTAGCTGAAAACATGGATAGAAATATGTTTCAAATCATTCCAAGAAATGAAGACATTACTTAGACTAATTTGGCCTGGAAAGTTATAGAATTTTCCTAGAGGATTGTCTTAGTACCTTAAAACCCAGACAGTCATAACAATATGCTTGGAGGAAATTTTTCAAATGTTAATAATCCATTCAATTGAAATTCATTAAGACATCAGACATTTTTGTAGATCCCAATCATAAATTTGTATCTTTTGAGTTTATATGAAAATATCCATATGTGATTTTCTTTCAACAAACTAAACTAAATAAGATGGTTGTAGTAGTATCTATGAAAAGGTTTTGAGAAGACACTTGTGTGCGATTGTAGCCTTAAGGTGGACAGAGGAATCCATTGCTCCCCTAGGCTCTGCAGTCAATCTCTCCATAATGAACATAAAACTCTCAAAATGTTAACTAGTGAAATGAAAGGCTTACTTATTACTTACTTATTACTGGTAAAAATCTGCCTTGCTACAGGCTACAAAGCTTTTACTTTGTAAATTCTAGACCAATATCCCATTGATAATTCAACCATGCTTTGGTTTTCACAATGAACAAAGCTACAAATGCAATCACTGTCCAGCAAATATGTGGTTACTTTGGTTGTAACCAATTTGTTCATTCCTAGAAAGGATGATGTCTAAGCTTAGTACTGATGAAAACAGGGTTGGTTTTTTTTTTCTATTCCTGTGAAGATTAAGGAACCCATAGTGTGCAGAAAAGGAGTCCTTTATTTGCTTGCATGTTAATAGCAGAAAGTGTACTCTGAAAAAGGCCCATCAAACCTTCCATTGCCAGGAGCTACATTAGAATGGCAGTGGATCAAGTAGCAATAATACCAAATTACACAAAGTGCTTTCATTCATGGCTTCTTTCTTGGCCCGAATCAGTAACACACTTATAAGACAGCACAAATTAGATAAACGTAGGTCCAAAGATGAATGTTGAATATTCCAATCTATAACTTAATAAACAAAAATAATATTGTAAACACTTAAATTCTTGTCTATATCCATACTTGTTTATTTAGTAGTAAGTTTGGGGAATGTTAATAGTTGAGAAAGTGAGGTCTTATAAATAAAACTGGATATAAATCAATGGCATATTACACTAGAAACATCAACTTCATACTATAATTGTTTCTTAATTAACTTCATTCAAATAATTTGGGTTAGCTGTAAATTTATGACTTAGATTTATTCAAAGAATGCTTGTTTCATTTTGTTTGTCCTTCATTTATTTTTGTTTATAGGAAATGAAAGCATGACGTAAGCAAGTTAACTCTACTTTTCCCCAAAATGACAAATAAATACATAAATAAAACAATTTTCACCTACAGCATATCAAGGATATTCTACTTACACTTGGCTTATCCCATAATAGCGCTCCCATCACTGTGTAGCAGATGACAATGCCACTGTTTAAGCATTTTAATGATTTATGATAGGAGCCAAATTTAGCTACATTTCAGTTTTCATTCTACAGATGCGTTATTTTGAATTTATCAAGAATAAAAGGTCCAAAGCTATATAGATATGACCAGATAAGATGGAGTTAAGCGAAATGAACCCCAAGATAGGGACACAACTGTTGTTTCTTTCTTGCTATTGTTTCTAACGTATTTATAAGGTACAATGTGATTTTTTTTTGTTACTTTGTATGTCCCTCCCCCATGATATAACCCTGTTTTCACTGTATTTGATGTCGATATAATTTGGGGAAGGGAAGGGAAAAAACAAAATGTTTAAATAAGGATACAGGTTGACCCATTGCAACAAGGAGATGTAGAAGACACGCTATTGAAAAACGAACTTTACAATTTGGGAGGGGGGGGATTGTGAAGGTGGGAGGGCAGGGATGGTAGGGGAAACAAAGGAGGAAGCAACAATGCTTGATAAGAAATGTACTCATTACCTTGCTCATGTAACTGTAACCCTCTGTACAGTATTTTCACAATAAAAACTTATTAAAAATAATAAAAATTAAAGTAAATGCTGTTGTCCTAACTTGAGCAAACATAATTTTTGATGTTCAAAAATTTTATTTTAATATTATATATATGATACTAGAATAATACATAATATATGTGTGTATGTGTGTATTGTATATATATATATATATATGTGTGTGTGTATTGTTTAATCAAAGTGTCCATTCAGGTTAAGATAAAATGGATAACAAATATACAAAAATTGCTCTTCTACCTGTTTTGATAAACCTTGAAAATAGTGAAACCTGTAAGAACTTTGACCTTATAAGATTTTATATTTAAGGACACTGTCTCCACCTTCTTCACTACTTAATTCAATATTTCTCTACATTTCAAATGAAAGAAAAAAAATGAGGAAAGGAGCAAGGGAGAAGGTAATGGATGGAAAAAGAAGTAATATCCAGTATGTAAAGGCTAGTATAAATTAGTCGATTATTTTATTTATTGAGTACTTCTGATTGCAGTTCAAAGCCAACCCAGGCAGAAAAGTCCATGAGCTTCTTATCTCTAATTAACCACCAGAAAACTGGAAGTGAACCTGTGGCTCAAAGTAATAGAGTGCTAGCCTTGAGCAAAAGAACTCACAGACAGTGCCTAGGTCCTGAGTTCAAGACCCAACACTGACAGGAAAAAGGGGGGAGGGGCAGAGGGAGAGGGCAATTACTTAGCCATTATAATAAACTTTAGTCTTTGTTTACAAGTATTCATAAAGTGATTTCAATGTACCAGACAACAATCTATATCTTGATGAGCCACATTAAAAAGCATCCTTTCATAATAGCTCATACATCCTCATGGGAGAAGCAGATAATTACACAAAATGCCATATATTTTAATAACAGGCAGTAATAAGACCTGTGAGAAAAAAATAAGCAAGTATAGTGATAGATATGGACAAAGAGATTTTTGTGAATAGATTGGTCAAGAATTTCCTTTCTCAAAAGGTGCCTTATTGACAAAAATAAGAAGAAAGCTGGGAGAATTGGGTGGGTTTTCTTGGGGGGAGGGGATGTAAAGGCCAGGAAGAAGAAAGAAGAGAACTATGAAGGCATTTTCTTCCGATACTCTCACATCTTTTGCTTTGTGTCAGATTTTCCTGTCTCTTATTTAAGCACCACATGTTTGGGCTTTTTGATATTTATGGCTTACTAAAGAAAACTTGTCTTCTGTAGTCTGAAATCTACACTGCATAAAAATGCCCTCTTTCTAATATTTGTTTAAGGATTAGAAGATTTTGGAAGCAAAGTAGCCCATGCATGCTCTCATTTTACAGATGTGACTTTAGAAAACCTACTCATTTCTCTCTGCTGCCCTATGACAACTTGCTATTAAAACCAAGAGAAGCTGGGCACTAGTGGCTCTTGCCCTTAATCCCAACAACTCAGGAGTCTGAGACCTGAGGATGCAATTGGAAGCTAGCCCTGGCAGGAAAGTTCAGGAGACTTTCATCTCCAATCAAAAACAAAACAAAACAAAACAAAAAAACAGCACAAAGCCTGACATTGAAGCTGTAGCTCCAACTAAGCCTTGAGCATAAACTCTCAGAGACAGTGCCGAGGACCTGAATAAAAGGACCAACACCACACACACACACACACACACACATATACAAATACACACACATACACACACGCATACACACACACATATATACACACACACATCACAACAACAACAACAAAAGTATAAACATTTAACATTTAACTTGACACTATTCACAATCCACCTGGCCTTTCGTCTCCTAGACTATGAGTTCTTTAGGAGTATCCCTTTGAGGATGGTGCTGGCATAGTCAATACATTTCATGAATGATAAATCATCTCTTCAATGTGAGTTGTTTTCCAAGTTTCCAAATTTCTTTAAATCTCTTAAACATTGTTGATTAAGTTTCTCTCTCTCTCTCTCTCTCTCTCTCTCTCTCTCTCTCTCTCTCTCTCTCAGTGGAACTATTCAATGAACTGACAGGGGAATGCATCACTAACTCTCAGAATTAACATTGTTCTTGCCAAATGGTTCATGATCCAAGGAAAGGAAGACAGAATATAAACAGAAAAGAATCTAGTAACATGTTCATTTCATGCCTGGATTAGATGTAATTTTGATAGAAAGCATTTAAAAAAGAAACTTTATGTTTACAAGAGAGATCTACACACACTGTTATCATGAAGTAATCAATGTTGGTAACAGCCAAAATTTGTGCAATGTGTTCTCAATAAAGCTTGTTGGTCTGTTGGTTCAATGCATATATTATTAATAAACATATTTACCTATCATTTTAGGTTTGCTGAATTGTTATACTTGTAACAGGTATAAATTCAAATTAAAGCTACAGATCAGTGATTCTATATGATTTGTCAATAAGTGCAAGGTACAATTGTATGGCATGGGAATATGTAACTGGAGTAGTTAACAACACTTAAAAAAGTAAGTGCTTCTTAAGTTTGTTCTTCCTTTGCATAAACAATTTTTAAATTAACTTCTTGCAATAATAAAAAAAGGAACCTGTTTTTTCTGTGCCCAAGTTCCCAGTACTTTACAGAGCAAAAGTTAAATGTCTCAGCTTTTCCACCGTGCAATTCAGAGAATGTGGTGGGAACAGAATGCAACAGCAACTCAGCTGGAAAATATCCTAGATGAAATATTTTTGTTGAGTACTTTTCTCATGTGAATTTGCCTCGAGTTTGGTACAAACCAGTCACCAGAGCTGGCATTCGTTTTACCTCATGTCTTGAAGATTTTGTTGTAATAAACTGATACATAGGCCAGCTGAACAAGAGCAAAAACAAAGCAATAATTTTAACAGAAGCTCTGTTCCTCTAAGGTCAACAGACAAGAGTCAAGTTTTAATATCCTCAAAGGTTCTGTCCTAAAATTGAATGGCAATAAGGAAAACTCCTTGAGGCTCTCCTCCTAGTTTGTGTTCTACACAACATCAGATTTATTATTACCCACAAGGATTTGTTTCTATTTTATCCAAGATATATGGCAAATTTGATAGCTTTCTAGTCAAAGTGATGCAATTTAAATATTAAGAGCATGTTTTCCCCAGATGTGCTGATGTCTCAATAGGTCCTTTTTTATATCGAGAGACAAGACATGTACAACTGTTTATCAGATTTACAGCTTGTAAAACTGATGTCCTGGACAAAATATTATCTTATCCAGTGGGTGTCATCTGACTAAAAATGTTTCACATATACTCCAGAAAAATTAGGAGAGCCATATGAAAATATTATAGCGAGACAAACAATCACTCCAGAAGTTAGTTAACTCCTTAAATGACAGAACGATGACAGTCACCTTGACCTCATTAAAAGCTTACATTTCAGAGCACAAGCTCTCAAGTGCTCTCAGATTTAATTGTTCTGGGATAAGGGCCAGAAATAGGATTTTTAAGTTCCAAGGTGATTCGAATGTGTAGTCAGAGTCAGGAATCAATGTACCCTATTAACAAGAAAAAAATAAATAGAAACTGAGATATCATTCCAAACAAATTTACAGAATTTAATAATAAATCAAAAATGAAAAATAAGTACAGGGTCTTACAAACTTGATACCAATCATTCAAATTGCTATTTGGCTATGTTTAGCACTGATTGGGGGCTGGAGATGTTGCTCAGTGGTAGAGAACTTACTGAGCATGCCCATGACCCTGGGTTCAGTCTTTATCACTGAGGGGAAAAAATGTGTATATTAAACAATAACCAGCCCTATTTCTGTGGCGGCAAATCTTTTGCAGCTCTACTAGTTCTTTTCTCACATATTCTAAAGTCACCACAATCTTATAAACCCAGTATTCTGTATATTTCTGCTCATTCATTGTTGTTCTGGCTAGCCTACATCTAGGTCCAAAATAGTCAGAGTACGCAGGACACAGCGATGATCATGGTACACTTAGTTATTATAACGATGTTGCTACAGCCCTGGAAGCCACTCCTTTGTCTGTGCTAAAGGGAGGACGTATCTGCAAGGTTGTTTCATTGAAGAGGTGTCTATTTGTGGGCATCCTAGGGGTTTGCCACTCAAGCCCTCATACTTGTTAGGCAGGCTCTCTACCATTGGAGCCATTCTGCTAACCATAATGCTTTTAAAACAACTGCAGCAAAAGAATCCTTCATTTGCTTAAAGACACAGAGTTTCACATTCTAGTACCAGTCACCAAGATTCTAGGATACCTGGGGATAGAATGAGTTAATCAATCTGTAGTCATTAGGCCTTTGCTCTTGATACAAATGAACCCAGTGTGTGTCTATTTAGCCACAAAAAAGGAAAGACAAGAAAGCAACCTAAATCAGAATTAAATCCTTTAAGCCTCATTTTAGATTGTAAACAATTCTACTTTAATTTAATCAGAAATTGTATCTACCCAATGACATCCCTGTCCCACAATGGAGCAAGAATATTCCTTGTTCTATCTTCCATGAAAAGACTGAAATGGAATCCACCTTGCAACAAAGATCACTATAGGGAAACACAAATGACATTGGAAAGGGGCAAACATGTTTGTGCTATATGTATGTCTTTTTCTGTGCTGTAAATACAGCCACAGAGTTCAGTCTACCAACACAATTGGAGCTAGCAAAAAAATTCCTGAAAACTAACATTTCAGCTCTCATGAATGAAAATGAGATGATTCCACATTCCATTTTCTGTAAATATCCACGTTGTCTTACCTAATCACCGTTTTATATGTGCTAATAGCATGACCCCATAGAGACACTCATTACCCACACAAATTTCTACAATATATTGAGATTATATTTTATGAGAGGGCTTAAGCTGAAGAAGAAATTACCCAATCATGATTTACAACATTTATTCCCTAATGCCCTCCTCATTTAAACAAAGATGATAAACCTTTTCCTTAAAGTAAATTTTAACTCAGCAATTTTTATTTGGGTATGACTTAAGATATTACACTGTGACAAATGTCATACTTACTGGTCTAGCTGTTTATAGTCAAGAACTTTGTAGCCCTGGGGAAAGGATTATAATGCTCATATATTCATGTACAGCCTAGTATTCATGATAAAAGTATGTTCCATCAACAAGAAAGATCCGTGATATTCTTAGAGAGGAAAGTTGCTGGAATGACATTCCAGAATCTCTCACTAGCACTTACACAAACCAGAAGACAATTCTGTCATTTAAATTACGATAAAGACTATATATGATTATATGTGGATTGTCTCTATAAAATTCAATGTTAAAAATGTTTGTTATAGAAAGCTGGGTTTGGGCTGGGAAGGTGGCTCAGTGGTAGAGCACTTGCCTTGCATGCCTGAGGCCCTGGATTCGATTCCTCAGCACCACATGAGCAGAAAAAAAAACGCCGGAAGTGGCACTGTGGCTCAAGTGGTAGAGTGCCAGCCTTAAGCTGAAGAGCTGAGGGACAGTGCCTAGGCTCAGAGTTCAGGCCCCACAACCGGACCCAAGAAAGAAAGAAAGAAAGAAAGAAAGAAAGAAAGAAAGAAAGAAAGAAAGAAAGAAAGAAAGAAAGAAAGAAAGAAAGAAAGAAAGAAA
>NW_012267244.1:1437520-1610598 GCF_000151885.1 Dipodomys ordii | reverse complement strand
AAAGAAAGAAAGAAAGAAAGAAAGAAAGAAAGAAAGAAAGAAAGAAAGAAAGAAAGAAAGAAAGAAAGAAAGAAAGAAAGAAAGAAAGAAAGAAAGCTTGTGGGTTTGTACTGAAAAAGAAAGCAGTTTAAGCTATTTTTTAAATTATCTTTAAGTATTTATACAAGGGAGTTGCCATTTAATAAAGCAGTTTATGAGCACAGTATGCCTGGATCAATGTCACCCATTTCAACATGGTCATGCAGCCCTTCCCACCCACCCCTTCCCTCAGTCTGATTAATTTTGTAGGATTTTTTGGATTCCTGACCTAATTCCCCACCTCTTCTCCTCTTCATTTGCCCTCCCCTTCCTAATGTTTTATTTTGCTGAACTTTGACTTTTTAAGAAATGACACTATTTAGGTTCTCTCTCAGTCTATGGTATTTCACTTACTACATTTGTATACACTTGTATACCATCCAATGTATTTATAACTATGCCTTTTTCGAAGTCCAAGATTTTCCTGGATCCTTAGGTAAGTTCATCGGATGAGAACTGGGAGGCAAAGACAAAGAGAGTTTTTCACAGAGATTTTTAGATAACCCCTCAGTCACTTTTGTCTTTCCAAATATATGTAGATAAACACAGATAAATGCATTTCACTCTCTCTAACACCAAAAAGATCTAACCTTGTGTAGAGTTCTGGGAGAACACAGCATTTAAAGATTGGTTAGTTTGGGGAAATGCATCTGTATTGGTGCTGAATGGATTTTGTTATAGAGTTTAGTGACTGATTTCAGAAGCACAGTTATTAAAGCAAATCTACTACTATTTTGTGCAAAAAAATATAATGTGTTATGTGATTATGTGTCTATAACTTGGGACTGGACCAAACAACATTCATTCCTGTACTTTTGTTCATCAACCATGAAAATGGCAACATTTTAGTTTCAGGAAAAAAATAGTGGTTTTGATGTTTAAGAATAGAATAGTTAGGATGGTACTTTTATGTTACATTTATGAGAAAATATGTGTTATCTTAAGAAATTAGTTTTTATTTGTTATAAGCAATAAATATTTTTACTCATGTGAAAACAGTGCTAAACAGTATAATTACTCTATAATTCATCAGAAAAATCTCTAATGGTTGAAATAGAAATGATTTAATATAGTTATTAAAAGCAAGATGTCTGAACACACAAAGTTGAAACAATAGGCTACTACTTCCTTTGATAGTTTAAAAGGTTACTATTCCATTTTTTATCGTCTTCTAAAGATGGAAGAAACAAGCTAAACCTGGATAAAAATCTATCTCTATTACTTACTTAGCTACTTTGGCTATAGAAAACCTGATCACATTTCATTACTAAAATAAAGATAGAAACAATATTTAATGTCTGACATGCACTACAAAAGAAATTCCTGTAATCATGTAGCATACTGCTAAAAGTATAAGCAGAAATAGTATGATAGTATGTAAGAGAATTAAATGATAATCTTCCATGTCAGGGCTCTCTACTAAGTAATAAGGATGATCAAAAATCATTTAAATCACTAATTATGGCTTGTAATTTATATATGGTCTTTATTTTCTTCATCACTGACATCACAGGTTGAGACAGAAGCCTTATCACTTTCAGGACACCTAATTATTTCCACCTTTGCATTAATTATACCTAGTTTATGACATCCACATTTATTAACATTAATAATAATAGCATTCTCTTTTTTGTATTTTCTTCAGTTAGAAGAAAATGTAACAAATATTCAAACAGTGTACTAGTTGCACAAAAGGCAATTGAATCAAAATCATATCCCTGTCTGGAAGGCAGCACTCTGTATGCAGCACTCAGCACATCCAATTATCAACTCAGGTAAGGATGCTACCATAGGCTAAGGAAGAGATGTTACACTGCCTAATACCTTAGCCATTATCCACATGGGGCTGGATACGTTTAAATTTAAGAAAATTAACATCTGATAAAACTTTAAATTCAGTTCCTCAGTCTCTCTAAACACACTTCAAGTATAGTAGCTACATGTGGCTAATGAGTACCATTTTGGGCTTTGCAAAGACTGTTTTCACCATCAAAGAAAATTATTTTGAGCAGTGTTGCTCCAGAAATTTCTTCAAGCATAATGTGTGAGAATGCAAATATTTCCTGAATCTGCTAAATTCCTTACTCATTGTATTTTCTTCCTTTATTGCTATTCTCCCTGCTTTGAACTCTTTAGCATAAGAGCCTCGTGATTTGTCTATGATAGTAGTTTGTACATGGTTTTAATTGCCTCTTCCTCCCAACTAATCTACCTAAAGCTATGTTAATTTTGCTCAAGTAATAATGTTTTGCCATCCAAAACTTTCAGCATCTTTGACAATGAAATCCATACATATCCAGCCAGAGAATTTAATTCATAATGATCATCCAACAACTACCTTCCTTCCTTCTCACACCTATAAAAGACCTCTGTCCACTCTCATGTCAGGTTATTGTCTTAACTTATTGTTTGCCTCATTTATATTTGCTCAAATAATCTTTTGTATCTGAAAATAATTTCCAAAATACATTGTCCATACCTGAATGCTTAAATCTCAAAAAATCAAATCCAAGTCTGATTGTATCCATTCAGCTGAGATTATATTACAATACCTACAATAGTAATCCCCTCTTTTTTATAAGCCTGAGAATCACTATCCTATTTTTTAACTTTCTTTTGTCTGCCATGGGGCTTGAACTTGGGACCTGGGCACTGTCTCTGAGCTTCTTTGGCCCAAGGCTAGTGCTCTACCACTTGAGCCACAGAACCACTTCTGGCTTTTTTCTGCTTATGTGGTATTGAGGAATCAAACTCAGGGCTTCATGTATACTAGGCAAGCACTCTACCACTGAGCCACATTCCCAGCCCATTATCATATTTTATAGTGGTCACCACAGCTAGTATTCAAGAAATTTATCACTTCTTTCTGAAGATAATTAAACACCTATAAATATTACTTAAGATCTGTAGGAGATTTTGTTGGTAGTGTATATTTTTGTCTTTGTATACCCCACACCACCTAACATGCAAATTTCATTAAATATTTATGTATTATATGTTGATTGGTATTTTATCAAAAATGAAATTAAAATGTGTACAAAATAGTATTGTTTAATATGATTCATTAGATCTTCCCAAAACCTCAAGTATTAAGTATTATAAGCTCCTTTGTCAAGATTGGGTTCAGAGAAATCAAGTAACTTTGAAACAAATTCTAAAGCTCATAATGTTTAACTTTAAGGACAAATCTCTTTCAGAAAGGAGTTATTCTTTCCCTTTTCCTTTCAAAGCATATTGGTCTCCTCAGGCTTAGAAGATACTGGTAGCTGGTATCCTACACTATGTCAGAAGACCTGGTTAAGTTCCCATAAAAATGAGATCACCAGTGCCAAAGTGAGAACAACTTGCCATCCCCAAATGACTGGACATCTTTTTCTTGGCTCAAGGTCTGAAAAAATATCTGAGCCTCTTTGAATGGGAGACACATGGGCACAGGTAAGTGAAAAGATACTGCCAATGTTTGAATGCAGGAGATGATGTGGTTGAGGACGATGTGTCCCAGGATGTTCTGAAGATGACATGGATCTGTGCAGACTACCACAGATCTCACTGCCTTCACCTGAAGGTAGAGAGAAGCATGTTTGACACAAGCAGGTTCTCAAATCACAGGTGAGCAAGCCTACATGAAGGTGGGCCAGGGGAGCTCTGAAATGCTGTGCAAAAGAACTCCAGGCCACAAAACCGACCTGAGGAACAATGGAATAGAACTGAAGACCCAGAAATGAACCCACAGACCTAGAGCCACCTAATCTTCTATAAAGGAGCTAAAAAATGAAATGGAAGAAAGACAGCCTCTTCAGTAAATGGTGCTTGCAAAATTGGTTAACCACCTGTAGAAAACTAAAGCTAGATCCTTATATATCACCCTGCACCAGAATCAACCCCAAATGGATCAAAGACCTCGCAGTCAAAGCAGACAGCCTGAAAACATTACAGGACTGAATAGGAAAAAATTTGGCACAGGCCAAAATTTTCTTAATAGAGACCCAAAAACAACAAATCAAAGAAAGTTTGGACAAATGGGATTGCATGAAGCTGCAGAGCTTCTGTATGGCAATAGACATAGCTAGCAAGATCAATAGAAAGCCCACCGATTGGGAGAAGATCTTCAGTAGCCATACAATGGACAAGGGTCTCATATCTAAAATATACTTAGAACTCAAAAAACTAAATCTCCCAACAACAAATCCTCAAAGAAGCAACCACCCCATGAACAAGTGGGCTAAAGACTTAAAGAGGAACTTCACAGAAGAGTAAGAATGGCCAATAGATACATGAAGAAATGCTCAACTTCTCTAGCCATAAAAGAAATGCAAATCAAAACAACATTGCAATTCCACCTCATCCCAGTTAGAATGGCTATAATCAATAAATCTAATAACAACATATGCTGGAGGGGATGTGGCCAAAAGGGAAGCCTATGCATTGTTGGTAGTAATGTAAACTTGTTGAACCACTTTGGAAAGTAATATGGAGGGTCCTCAAAAGACTCCACATAGAGCTCCCCTATAACCCAGCAATCCCTCTTTTGAGCATTTACCCAAAGGATCACAAACAAGGCTCTACTAATGCTACTGGCAGCATTATTTACCATAGCTAAAGATATGGAACCAACCCAGATGCCCCTCAGTAGATGAAGGGATCAAAAAATGTGATATATATATATATATATATATATATATATATATATATAATGGAATTCTATGCCTCCATCAGAAAGAATGACATTGCCTCATTTGTTAGAAGTGGAAAACTTGGAAAAAATTATATTAAGTGAAGTAAGCCAGGCCCAAAGAAACACAGGTCTCATGGTTTCCCTTATTTTCAATAACTAGTATATGTCTAGGACAAGCAGAAAAGGTCAAGATTTGGCCAGCACCTACCAGGGTTTGCTTTAACTGTGGGAGAAACTTGCAAAAGGCAATATTGATTATGTCTTGGATATGCCAAGACTGGGAGGATGGCGCTTGCCTTGCATGCCTGAGGCCCTGGGTTTGATTCCTCAGCACCACATAAAGCAAAATGAAAAAAGCCGGAAGTGGCGCTGTGGCTCAAGTGGTAGAGCGCTAGCCTTGAGCAGAAGAGCTGAGGGACAGCGCCCAGGCCCAGAGTTCAGGCCCCACGACTGGACCCCCACCCCCCCAAAAAGAAAGAGTCTCACAGACTTTCCTGCCTGGGCTGGCTTTGAACTGAGATCCTCAGATCTCAGCCTTCTGAGTAGCTAGGATTATATGTGTGAGCCACCAGTGCCTGGCTTTGCTGTTCTTTTTAATGTATTTATAATATACTATGTAGTTTTTTTGTTTCTTTTGTATGTTCTTCCCCCATGGTATAACCCCTGTTTTCCCTGTATTTGATTCCAGTGCCCTGCATCTTGTTTATACATTTTTCTAATTTGGGGAGAAGAAGGGAAATAACAAAATGTTGAACTAAGGATAGAGGCTGACCCATTGTAACAATGAGATGTACAAGACACTATGTTGAAAACGAACTTTACAACTTCGCGGATGGGGAGAGGAGGGAGGAGTTGTGGAGGTGGGGAGGAAGGGATGGTATGGGAAAGACAAAGGAGGAGGTAACAATGCTCAATAGGAAATGGACTCATTACCTTACTCATATAACTGTAACCCCTCTGTACAGTATTTTTACTATATATATATATATATATATATATATATACACATATATATAAAAGAACTCCAGACCAAGAAACATATCACCAATATAATATCTCTGTTCAAGGAGAAAGACCAAGAAATAAAGCTGTCTGATCCTGTCTGTGCATGAAGGCTTTGTACATAGATCAATTAAAATAAAACAAGAGTTCATCTCAGAGGAAAAAAGGAAGGAAGGGAAGAAGGGGAGGAAAAAGGAAGGAAGGAGGGAAGGAAAGGGGCAAGGTAGGGAAGTAAAAGGAAGAAAGGAAAGGAAAAGAGAAGAAATAAATACTCTAGAAAATATTCATGATATGCAATCAGAAGTTCTATTTATGACATTTCTATTTTCCTTTATACTTTAAGTCTGACCATAGAAGTTAGACCCTTGTTAAATTAAAAATCAGAGGCGCCCATGATTGCTTAGTCTCATGTTAGTAATAAAATCCCCATTTCTAAAGAGTCATTTTAACCCTTCATTCAGGCAGTCTAACATACAATCAGTATACTACTTAACACTGATAGCTCACTCATAAGTAAATCTCCCCTCCCTGTTCCCTAACTAAGGCTGGTAGCAGGTAGGCACCTGCCTTCAGGAATAGAATCTAATCTATTATTTTACTTTCTCTCACTTTATTTTTCTATCTCCTTTATTCAATAGATGGTTATATTCGAGGTTTGATGGACCAAATATGTAGTGAAAGAGCAGAAGGATCACTTGATTGAATAATCACGAACATGTCCCACTCTCTGCAAACCCAGCGGACAACGCAACAGATGCACCTTCTCATTAGTGTTTTTGTAGATTCCATTGACACTTTCAGGATGGGACTCTTCTACAATTACTTTGTCTAAGACAGTAACTCACCTATGCTTGGCTTGACCTTAATCCTGTTATTTCTGACTTCTGTGATATAGTCTTTAGCCACTTACACTGAGTACTCAGATAAAATACCCCATTCTGTTTTGCTGAAGAGAATTTAATGTCTGGACTATTTATTTACACAGGGCTATGAGAGGCTGACAAGGTAACAAGGTACCAAAGAGAAAGAGTGGCAAAGCATCACCTCCTCTATTTCAGGCATGGCAGACTAAGTAGAATGTTGCATAGAAACTGGAGGAGGTGCTGGTCAGAATGAGCTATAGTGAAACCAAATGGCAGCCAGAACTTTGGTAGGATGGGGTGGGAATGGGGAGGAGAGGCTCAATTCTCTGACCTCTTTTTCTTCCTGCTCTCTTGTTTGTTGGTGCCAAATCCAGAAGCCATAAGGCAAGAGCAGGACCAAAGAGAATGTGCTAAAGCAAATGGAAAATAATCAGCACAACAAGCAGGGTAAGAAATTCAGGTAAAATATAGGCATATAAACAACCTTGATTTAATAGACACTGTGTGGGGGTGGAGTAGGGGGGGTTGTGAGGGTGAGGTGGGTGTAGAAGAGAGAAAGAATCTACTTTTAACAGCTGAAGTATATACATTCTCTCTGAGCATATTTGCAATAGAGTACTTGTCGACCTTTGTCTGTACTACATCACAAGAAGACCAGATGCTGAAAAATAGATATGAAATAAAGC
Organism: Dipodomys ordii; assembly: GCF_000151885.1. Classification (NCBI taxonomy): domain Eukaryota; kingdom Metazoa; phylum Chordata; class Mammalia; order Rodentia; family Heteromyidae; genus Dipodomys; species Dipodomys ordii. The sequence goes on along the minus strand of NW_012267244.1, from coordinate 1,603,294 downwards.
ACAATGTAATTCAATGAAAAATTAGCTTTATAAGAAAATTTATTATATATATATATATGAAAAAGATACCCCATTCTTTGCAGTACCCAATGTTTAAATGACTCCAGCCTAATAATGTTCCTGTTGAATTTTCCCTACTATAATTCATGCATATTTGGTCCTTTACCAAAGACACAGGTACAAACTTTCCAGATGTGGTCCTTTTCCATTTCAAACTCTTTTAACTTATTCAAGTGTGAACATGACATCTGTCCTCTTTGTCCCTCAGTTGTAAGACATGGACATCAAGTTCTCTGACTTGTGTTAAAGGGTCCCCTTCAATTAACATCCATGCCAGCCACTGGGGTAAGAGCACACACACAGCTGTCTCCTAAAAACTCCAAAATCCTGCACTTTTCCTAATTTTCCTGGTCTACAACATAGGTTCCAAAATCATCTCTTGGGTTCCCAGATGAAGGATCAGCCTTATAATTCATTCTTGAAGGCAGCCTTCAGTATTTTTCCTGCTTCCGTCAAAATGAAGACAAAACAGTCCTGTTCAACATTCCACTCTACATGGTAGAGTACAGTACCCTCAGGTAGAATGGCATCATTGTCAGGATTTGTGGACTGTTTTGGCCACAGTGGCGACTTCTCCAAAACCCCTATTTTCTATATGTTATCTCATTCTGCATGCTTTGACCCTCAATTATTTTCTTCATGATGACAGAATTCCCCCCCCATTTTTATCACTATATTCATCTGTAAAATCTTGCAAGTGCTAAAGTATATTTTGTTTTGATTTTCAATTGATGCATCATTCCCAGCTTTCTTACTCTGTTCATCTTTCTCCTTTTACCTAGAAAACGTTACACAATATTTTTTACCTCTACCCAGTCAGAATGAGCAAAAAGTAGATGTTTTCTCTGCTTCAAATTTCAAATAAATTGATAGTCTCATTACACAGAAATCTTCACTCATCCAGTTGTCTTTCACAAAGAGAGCAAAGCAGAATCTGCTTCTAAGTTAAACAAAAAGCAGAAATCAGAATGTCAAATTATAATTGGCATATCCAAGACATAATCAATATTGCCTTTTGCAAGTTTCTCCCACAGTTAAAGCAAACCCTGGTAGGTGCTGGCCAAATCTTGACTAATTTGGCTTCAAGTTATTACCATACTTAATATCTCTGAATCAACACTGATGACTCAGACAAAGTGAACTACAAGAAATGATCAGTCTTCAGTGCAAAGCCTTTTTCACTTTGTGCCAATGATTACTGGTGCACCTGTTTTATGTTCAGAGTGGGAAGAGTATCAAAAAGGATGTGGCCAATTTTGAAAGACAGGCAATGTTTTCAATATCTCAAAATAGCTCAAATACACAGCATTGCTTCTACTACTTATTCAAACTACAAGGCTGATTAAGCATATGTCTCATGTGGGTATGCAAATAAAGAAGTTACCTACTCACATCCCACCCTCCTCTGCCAAATTCCAGTGTCTTCTATACAGCTTAGCATTGCATCAAGTAGAGAGAGTGAAAGTCCAGCAATTTGGAAAGTTGCCATAGGATGCTTAAAGGACTTTCCAATGTTCCATAGCACATTTGCAAAGGGCCTTAGAAATAATCTGTTTTGTGTCTTTCAGACAGTAATTTTGTCTTGTAGGCCAAGTAGATCACACTGGGTAGGCTAACAGAATATTTCTGCTCTGAGTTCTCAGAAACTAAGAAGAAATAAATGTCATATGAACTAATACCAAATTCCTCCAATGTTGTAGTTCTAGGTCCTAGGTTCCATGAGTTTGCTCAGCAATTAGTGATAAGAAGGTATTTTAAAAGACCACTACAATGACTACACCAGCATAATCTGCCTGGAAAGTTGAAGACTCTTGTTCTGCATGCAATTTTTTTTTTTAATCATGAGGCATGAACCCTGGGGCCTGAGCACTGTCCTTCAGTTCTTCAGTTCAAGGCGAGCACTCTATCACTTGAGCCACAGCACCACTTCTGGTTTTTTTGTGGTTATTGGAGATAAGAGTCTCACAGACTTTCCTGCCTGGGCTGGCTTTGAACCATTATCCTCAGATCTCAGCCACCTGAGTAGCTAGGATTACAGGCGTGCACTGGCACCCAGCTCTTCACGCATTTCTCTGACAAGTTTTGAAGAACACTAGTCTTCCTAAGGCTCAAGACAAAGCAAAGGATTAGGTGCAGAAGATGAGACTAGATACTGACATCTGTGCAGACCAAGTATAGATGATGATTGATGATGTAAGAGTAGGGTGAAGGATTTACTGAAAAAAATGGACATACTACAGGGAAACTAAAAGATGCTTCAAACTGTGGGAAAATCCTTAAGAGGGTTTTAGTACAAATAGATGAACACTCAAAACCAAGTTCAAGATTCCAAGTGTCCACTCAAACCATGTAAGCAAGAAAATGCCTAGAAATCCAGGTGGGTAAGGAAGTATATCCAAAGAGATACTAAGCACCAACTAACAGAATAATAGATCATGTAATGGTGTAACAATACATTGGAGGTTGAATGTAAGGGGATTTTTCTGTTGATCAAAATTTTCATTTCATTTAATCTCTTAGGGTAATGATTTCTTTAATTGCCACAACACTATTTTAAATAGTGCACCAATATCTTTAAAAAAAACACTTAATTCCCATTTTGAAAAAGATTATTAGGTCATAGTATTTTCAGCAATTGATCAATAAAAATAAACTCTATCTCAAAACAACTCAATGCAAGTTAATGTACAACCATTTTTAACAACTTGGGTTGAAGTAAACAGGATAAAATGATATACAAGACACAGGATTTATGAGCATAAATTATACAGTAAGATATTGGAAATGCCCTTAGGCAATTAGAAATGCAGTAAGCATTAGGGAATGAGTGCTAGAGAGATATGCTACTAGAGGAATTCCATCTAGTCTGCCATCAAGAAAGGCCTCTTTGGAAAACTGAAACATAAACTGAGATTTGAAGAGTGCATAAAAATTAGCCAGGTGGAAAGTTGAAAATATATTGCAATGGAAAGTTGAAAGACAAAGAGAATTTTTGGGTAGCACCATGATTTGGGAGGTTTGACTGTTGTCTTCAGAAATGAATTTCTCAACTAACCCTAAAATGGTGAGAAATACCAAATGATGGTCATTTTGAGCCATTCAGTTTTGGGGTGTTTTGTTGTTATCTTTTACTTGACCTAGGCAAGGTAGCAACCAGCTGAAAACATGATTCTGATAACCCTAATATTTTACTGACAATAGACTAAAACTGAGTTCCTAAGATTGAATCAGGCTGAGTATGGTGAAAAGCAAGAGAAAATTGTCTTTTATACTTTTTTTTAAGGTTTACCTACAGCTGTTCATCATTCTGGAAAATCACATCACTGACAGCAACACCATTCATGGTGTTTGGGCTCTGGTCTAACACACCTGTGTCAGTTTGCATTTGTACCATCAAATCCACAGGAATTCTTGGATCAGAGACATACATATATCTCATTATGTCTTCTAGTGTTGTTTTGCCAGGACATTAACATATGGAAGTGAATATCATTTTAATATTAATTATTTCATTTGGTGTTTCTTTAACATAATTTTATGTCATCCAGGGACATAAAATCCAGGGACATATGTTTATTTCGAAAATAGTGGTAGCATTACCAAATTATACATATATATATATATATACACATATATTAAAAAGAGAACTTTTTGTGAGATGATTCACACACAACTCTGATGGATAAAACAGTAATCACACCTGCCCAGCACATTCTTATCAGCATTTCAAAATGTTGGCATTTCCAAAGAAGATATTATCCTTGTATCCAGTTGGTCATGCTCCCATTCTTGACCAAGTGAAATGCGTAAATCAGATTATTAGATAAATTCCTCAATAGTTTACCCCTTTTGCCCCAGGTCAACAACAGAACCACTTTGTGGAATGTCTTCTGTCACTGAGAAGTTCAGTGAGTTTGAGGTTTGCCTGAATTATATCATGAGACCCTGCTTCAAGAAAATAAAAACAAATGGAATAGAATTGAAAACCCAGAAATGAACCCGCAGACCTATAGCCACCTAATCTTCGATAAGGGAGCTAAAAAAAATAGAATGGAAGAAAAACAGCCTCTTCAGTAAATGGTGTTGGAAAAATTGGTCAATCATTTGTAGAAAACTATGTCTCACCCTACACCAGAAGCAACTCCAAATGGATGAAAGACTTTGGAGTCAAAGCAGACACCCTGAAAACATTACAGGATGGAATAGGAGAAACTCTAGGTCTCCTTGGCACAGGCCAAAATTTTCTAAATAGAGACCCAGAAACACAACAAATCAAAGAAAGATTGGTCTAATGGGATTGCATGAAGTTACAGAGCTTCTGCATGGCAAAGGACATAGCTAGCAAGATCAATAGAAAGCCCACAGATTGGGAGAAGATCTTCACTAGCCAGACAACGGACAAGGGTCTCATATCTAAAATATACCTAGAACTCAAAAAACTAAATCCCCCAACAACAAATCCTCAAAGAAACAACTGCCCAATAAAAAAGTGGTCTAAAGACTTACAGAGAAACTGCTCTGAAGAGGAAAGAAGGATGGCCAATAGACACATGAAGAAATGCTCAACCTCCCTAGCCATAAAAGAAATGCAAATCAAAATAACACTGAGATACCACCTCATCCCAGTTAGAATGGCTATAATCAAGAACTCTAATAACAACAGATGCTGGAGGAGATGTGGACAGAAGGGAACCCCACAGCATTGTTGGTGGGAGTATAAACTTATTCAACCACTTTGGAAAGTAGTATGGAGGTTCCTCAAAAGACTCCACATAGAGCTCCACTATGACCCAGCAATCCCACTTTTGGGCTTTTACCCAAATGATCACAAACAAGACCATACTAAAGCTACCAGCACAATATGTTTATTGCAGCATTATTTAGCATAGCTAAGATATGGAACCAACCCAGATGCCCTTCAGTAGATGAATGGATCAAGAAAATGTGGTATATATATATATATATATATACACAATGGAATTCTATGCCTCCATCAGAAAGAATAACATTGCTCATTAAAAAAAATTATATTAAGTGAAGTAAGCCAGGCCCAAAGAAACATAGGTCCCATGGTTTCCCTTATATGCAATAACTAGTATATGTTTGAGATAAGCGGAAACGGTCAACTAAGATGATGTTAGGCAAACTGAACCCCAAGATAAGGACACAAGTGGTTTTTCCTTTCTTGCTATTGTTTCTAACATATTTATAAGGTGATTGTTTTGTTGCTTTGTATGTCTCTCCCCTATGGTATAACCCCTGTTTTCACTGTATTTAATGTTGGTATAATTTGGGGAGAGGAAGGAAAAAAAAACAAATTGTTTAAGTAGGGATACAGGTGGACCCATTGCAACAATGATATGTACAAAATGCTATGTTGAAAAACAAACTTTACAGCTTGGGGGTGGGGGTGGGGAGTGTAGTGTAGTCATGGAGATGGGAGGGCAGGGATGGGAGGGGGAAAACAAAGGAGGAGGCAACAATGCTTGATAAGAAATGAAGAAATGTACCTATTACCTTGCTCAGGTGATTGTAATCCCTCTGTATGGTATTTTCAGAATAAAAAACCTTATTTAAAAAAAAAACAAACAAATAACAGTAACAACTGTCCTAAAGACAACCAAAGCATGAATCAGCAGCAGAATTGTACTTTGCATTAGCTTCTCACCCAAGTTTCTGTGTTGGATATTCTTACCTTTCATCAAGCTATTCCATTTTCCATCTTAAGCTAATGCTTTACCTCCTATTGATCCTCATAAGATGCTAAATACCCTTTTTCTCATAAACTTTCTGGCCCTCATGCACTATCTGCACTGTCCTTGGCACTCATGGCTAAGTCTTCCAAATTTCTCTTACAATCACTCAATCACCTATTGACTTAAGAGCATCTAAACCAGGCTTCCTGTTCTAATATATCCCCTCTTCCCACACAAACTCCCAAGAACATCAACCCAAGTCAAAGTCCATAAGATTTTGTTAAGCCAGACACTTCTAGAGGGTAAAAAAACATTTGCATAACCTTGAGTTTCTATGTAATTTAGGCAAATCACTTCTCTTTCCTTCTGTTTTAATATCCCAATATGTAAATTGAGTAATAAAGAAAATTAACCTCATAGAGTTGTCAGGATTCACTGAACTAATATAGGGTAAGCCCTTAAAGCAAAGTTTATGCACAGTAAACACCACATAATATATTATTATATTATAACACTCAATTTTAGAAATGATATTTTACCATGCTCAAGGTTTAAATGCAGTAATTCTAACTATACATGGCCAAGCACATTAATTCTCACTTAATTAGAAAATGCTCTGATGAGACAAATATATGTATATATAACTATAAAATTCCATAAGACAAAGTACCTGGTCTATTTCCCAATGGAGTCTACTTCAACATCAGCAACTTGGCGGTCAGTACAGTGCCTAGGCACATTAGCATTTGCTAGGGTGTTGGCCCAAATACAGTAGAAAATGTCCTCTGATTTGGTAGCTTCATTGGAAATTCACTCCAAATTACAAGGTGACAAAAACTATCCCAGATAAATGAATATACAATACCAGGGTACCAAAATCAAATACAGTGACAACAGGGGATATACCATAGGGGGAAGAACATACATAAGGAGCAAGAAATCACATAGTACATTAAAAACGACAACAACAAATAAAAACTGCTTGTGTCCATGTCTTGGAGTTCATTTCACTTAACATCATCTTATATGTTCATATGTACATAGCTATTGAGCTATTCTGCTCATCTGCTAAGATTCTCCTAGACATATACTATTTATTGCAAATAAGAGAAATCATGAAACCTATGTTTCTTTGGGCCTGGCTTACTTTAATATGATTTTTTCCAAGGCTTTCCATTTCCTAACAAATGGGGAGGTGTCATTCTTTCTGATGGAAGCATAGAATTCCATTGTGTGTGTGTGTGTGTGTGTGTGTGTGTGTGTGTGTGTGTGTGTGTGTGTGTGAGATATGTTCTGGATCCCTTCATCTACTGAGGGGCAGCTGGGTTGGTTCCATATGGTTAGGGAAGGGAAGGGAAACAACAGAATGGTGAGACAAAGGACAAGGGGGGAACCAATGCAACAGTAATAGTCACAAAACAATATGTTGGAAATTATCTGTACAACTTGGGGGGGGGTTGGCAGGGAGGAAAGTAGAAGAAAAATGAGGGAAGGGGCAACAAGTTTGACAAGAAATAAACTTATTACCTTGCTTATGTAAGTGTAATCCCTCTGCATATCACCTTGACAATAAAAATAATTTTTAAAAATCAGTTCAAGGTCAGCATAAAGATTAAATTTTGTAATTCTCTCTAGTACTTCTCAGGTTGGTGTTCAAATAGATTAGGTGTAGGGGATAAAAATTAAATAAAACCAATTACAAATTCACTTCATTAAGCCCTTCCTTAAACTTCCTTATGACTTGCCACCCCATAATGCTTAATTGACTGATAAACTAGTCCACTTGTGCAAGTTTCCAAAATAGAATGTTGAGTGTACAATGGAGGTCTTCATATTATGCATCCCACTTCATTCTTGGATTCTTAGAAAACAGGAGGTACTTCCTAAGCAGTTAGTGTCAACCAGGTAAGACTCTTCAGTGTGAGAAAAAATTTTGACCAGGTCAAAATCAGCAGGACATACATCATCGAGACAGAGATGATTTTTAAAAGGTTCTGGGTCCCATGTTCTTAGTATGGGTACTGGGAGAAAATTGGGCTCTAATCAGGGTTAGCTGGGTGGGAGGTTGAGAAAGAAGTAATGAAAAAAAGCAGAGGTTGTAGGAATGTAGCAAGGAAGAGATATTGGGAGCAAGAAAAAGGCCACACATATTAATAGCTATTAGGGAAAAAGAAACTTTGCTTCCAAAAGGAAAGTCAAAGATTAGGGGATAAAGCCAGAGATATACAGTATTTAAAACATAATGAATAAAAGTGTCTGTGCTTATGTTCCTGTTTTGTCCATCTTGACCTCTTTCCTCTCAGGTCTTTCTTACCCCTTACTTTAGTGTGCTTTTTCTCTCTCTTTAGAATATCTCTTTCTCTCTGTGTCTCTCATTCCTTCAGTAAGCATAGCATAAAATTATATTATTTCAATAATTCATACATTTAATACATATGTTTATCATTAGAAAATACATTAAATGACTTGAAATGCTTTGGGCAAGAGGGCTTTTAAAAAAAAACTAATAATTATTATTTGTCTGTAGAAAAACATCACCCACCATTCTACATAGTATTTTGGTAATGAAATAATTTGTATGGTGAAATCATCAATTAAAGAATGCAATCTTTGTGAAGAATTAGATGATTGTAGGAAATAAAATAATGTATACAAAAAGTCTTTTAAGGGCTGGGAAGGTGGCTCAGTGGTAGAGTGCTTGTCTTGCATGCATGAGGCCCTGGGTTCTATTCCTCAGCACCACATAAGCAGAAAAAGCCAGAAGTGGCGCTGTGGCTCAAGTAATAGAGCACTAACCTTGAGCTGAAGAGCTGAGGGACAGCGCCCAGGCCAAGTTCAGTCCCCATGACCAGCAAAAAAAACAAAAAAAAGAAAAGAAAAGCAGTCATTTAAATGAGTTATTAATCAAAGAGAGTAACCAAAGTTGTACAGGCAAATAATGACTTCGTTGAAAATTTAAGGGTATATTCTTTACTCCCAACTCATTTTTTAACCAAGTTTTCAAAAAATTTAAGGATATATCTTCTTTACTCCCTACTCATTTTTTAGCCAAGTTTTCAAAAGCATTTCTAGTATAATCTTTATTCCCTATGCTTTAACTTACTGGATAATTAATTATACTATTTCATATTTGTATGGAGTATTGGCACTTAACAGGTATTTTTTTGTATCATGGCAATCCCCCTGGTTACAATCACCCAAATTCTGTAAAATCATGTACAGAAGTTCTATTTTTATTGTAATTTTATAGATAACACAATTCTGACTCAGCACATGTGACATTCAAAGCATATATAGAGTTATGACTAGCAGGGCTAATGTTGGAGGCAGCATCTTGTAACTCCCAGTGTGGTGTGTTTTCCTATATTACAGGACTTCTTTAGTAAGAATACCAGTCATGGAGCTTGAAGTTCAGGCAAATAATTTTCAACTGTGCAGGAATCAGGGCCGTGAACAGGAAAAACCATTGAAGTCAAAATAAGGGAGACAATTGTAGACTTTTGTTTTGTCTTAAGGGAAAAAAATACAGAGAGTTCTATTCGATTCTAAAGACTAGATTTTTAAGAGTCCTATTAACATAATAAAGGCAGTGTTTCTGTTCAAAGAATAAAGGAAATATTAACAGTGAAGGAATTAAGATAGTCCCTGCACTTCCCAGTATAATATGGCCAGACATATATTTGGTTAGTTGACTGCAAACATCAGCTTTCAGGCTTTTGAAACATGACCCTGGTTTTTGTTTTGTTTTTATATCAGTACTGCCACTTGAGCTCAGAGCCTGGGTACTGTCTCTTAGCTTTCTCATTTGAGATTGGCACTCTACCACGAGCCACAGCTTCACTTCTGGTGGTTAATTAGAGATAAAAGACTCACATACTTTTTTTCCAGGCTGGCTTCGAACTCTAATCCTCAGATCTTAGCCTCCTGAGTAGCTAGGAATACAGGCATGGACCATTGGTACCCTGCTGCCTAGCCCTATTTTAATAGCTCTGGTAGCCTAAACTCTTTTAACTTTTGGGGGTCCATATTCTTTACATTTGAAGTTATGTTTTTAAAAGGTCTCATCTTGTGAAATACTGTGTTCCCATGTCACTCAGTTAACTCATTTGTGAAATGCAACCCTAATTTCTATTAGTTCTCCCCAAGCACCACAATAAAAAGGCACTACTAGGCAGTGTGTCAAACAAATCTTACCTAATGGATAAGTGTCAGATATCTAAAGATGAGGAGAATCGAGAGAAGCATTATGCAAACCAAGCCATGAAAATGTATTTTAGACATCCTTCATATTTGAGTACTGTTAGCATCTAGAGATCCTTACAACAGCTGTGTTTGCTTCAGGCCTTGATCTCTGGCCATCTCACTTTACTTCCCCACTCCTGACCAACTAGCTCCTAGATGGTCCCCGTCATCTCTTTATTACACCCCTCCCCCTTTTCTCTCTCTCTCCCTCATTCTCTCTCTCCATCTCTCCCTCCCTCCCTCCCTCGCCCCCTCTCCCTTTCTCTCTCTCTCTCTCTCTCTCCCTCTTTCCTTCTTCCTCCCCCGCCCCAAGGAAACGTGTTTTACAAACCATTTTTCCTGTAGTGGACTTATTATCTACCAGCCCAGATTCTGGGGCCTATCTTTTCATACTCAGAATGTCCACTTACTTGCTTTACTTAAGAAAAACAAATTCTCCCCCCAAAGAAAAAGTGTGGTTAAACATTTAGAATAACTTAATTTTTATATAATCATAGAAATCCTAATTTTTATTTCAGACATGCTAGAATTCTAGGAGGAATGTTATGGTTTGTTCTATGAAATAACCATCTTTCATATACAGTACTATTTGGAGTGACTTTCCATCAAATAAAATCAATTCTCTGAATAGACTTGTAGAGAAGAATTAAAACAAATAACAGATGGAAGTTACAGAAAAGCAATATTTTGATGAAAGGAAACCAAACCACTCACTAGAGCTATTTAAAAATCTCATTATCTAGAAATGTCCAAAACTTGGAGTAGTCAAAAAAAAAAAAAGATTTTAGGTAATAACTCATGGGACTGGGTTCAGAGAAGGTAACCACTATTCCATAGGCGCGAAAGATTCACAAAAAGTGACCCAGTAGAGGCCATATAGTAAAATCCTCTGTGCTTGTCACAGGACACAAGCACAAGGGAATGAAAGAAAAACCCCACCCTCAGAGGGCTAGTGACCAGGTATATAAGTGAAACGTACAAGACACTATGTAGAAAATGAACTTGACAACTTGGAGGGGAGGGGGCAGTTGGGGAGGTGGGGAGGGAAGGGATGGTAAGGGAAAAACAAAGGAGGAGATAACAATGCTCAATAGGAAATGTACTCATTACCTTGCTCATGTAACTGTAATTCCTCTGTGCACAATGTTTACAATAAAAAAAAATTTTAAAGAAAAGTAATTGGCTCTGAGTCACAAGGAACAATCTGAAGCTAGGCAGAAGACTGAAAATGAAGGGGAAAAGAATTTGGAAAGGCAGAATCTTGTAAGGCATATATGAGAGTTTAACTTGTGCTATAGATGAATGGTGAAAGAGAAAAAAACAACAGGAAGGTGAGGAGAAGATGGGAGGTAGGTGGGAACTAGGTGGAAGGCATATGAGAGGTATCATTGTAGAAGACAGCTTTGTCTTACTCAAACTAAGTTACTGAAGAGTCATAGAAGATCCTAAGGACCTTGGGAGGTTGAGAAGATAAAGAAGAAGAGAAAATAAGAAAACTATCCAAAGTCCACATGCCTAGCATAGTTGACTGGGTGAAATCGTTGTGATAAATAAAACTGTAGAAGAGGGAACAGCAGGGTAAAGGAAGTGTTTTGTTCTGCTTTGGATTGGGGAACCTCAGATCTGAGTCACTTTGCATTTCAAAGACAAACCAAGACTCCTTAGTTTTGACTCGGGCTCAGAGGACAACCAAACCCAGCAATCAAAGGCATAGAAAAAAGAGTAGTTGCAATCTAAACATTCATTTCTTTTAGATTTGGAAAACATAAGGGAAAGGGAAAAAGGGGATAAATACTCTTAAATTCTCTCTTCCTCATTATTTCTGTCTCTGTCTCTGCCTCTGTCTCTCCTGTGTGTTTCTCTCTCTTGATCTCCATCACTCTCCTTGCCCTATTGTCCCTTGCCCAAAACAATTTCCACCATCTTCATTGTTGTATTTTCACAATTGCAGATATTACAGTTTCTAAATTCTAAGGCCATCAGAATCTCTGCAGGGTCGTCTGTATTCTTCTAAAGTCTCAGCTGACATCATCCACCCTCCTTCTTCCTGTGCTTGCCGCATGTGTGTCTTCTTTCAGTTTCTTCAAACAGGCAAGCTTTACTCAGGACCTTGGCATGTGCTGTGCCTAGAACTGTATCCTCTCAATCTTTCATTGGGCTACCTCTACTCATTGTTACCACTCCAGTGTAACTGCTAGTATTCGCTGCTTCCCTATAGAAACTTCCTGATCTAAACCAGCTCCCATCATAAGAACTCTCCATATCTTGTGCTTTACTTTAATTGCAATTCATAACTAAATACATTTTTTTGTTATTACATTTTGACAATATTGGGGTCTAAACTCAGAGGCTTACTTGCTAAATGGTTTTTTTTTTCATTAAGCCATGTCCCAGTTTTTTGTTTTTTGTAGTTATATTTCAGAGAGACTCTCACTTTTTTTTTTTTTTTGGTGAGTCCAGGGCTAGTCTCAGACCATAATCTTCCTATCTATACCTCTCATGTTGCTAGAATTATAAGAGCCCAAAACCACTGCCTGACTAATTTGTTGAGATAGGGTCTCACTTTTTGTCAAGGATGTCTTGAACTCTCTGATCTCTGCCACCTGAGTAGCTGGGTTACAAGAATAAGTCACCATGCTCAGCTTTTATTTTTATCGTTTATTGACTGAATCTACCTCGGTTATAAGAGAAGTAGCCATTTTGGGTAAGAAGGCAGGTAATACATCCATAGAGAGCTTGGTTAGAGACATATTCTCATTTTTAACTTCCAGCAAACAGATAAACATTGCTAGAAAACAATCATAGTTAGAAGGAAAGAGGCCCAACAATTGACTTCTAGAGAAATCTCTGTCAACAGCCTGTGTTCAAGCAACTAAGTTTCCAGTCACCATGATATATATACATATATATCATATATATATATATATATATATCATATATATATCTCATATATATCACCTATATATATATAGGTGAATATCATTGTAATATTGATGGCAGTAACTTTGAAAATGGCAACTGTAATAAAGAGAAATTCATGTTTGCTTCCAACTCATCATTCACTGTGTAGTTTCAAGAGCTTAACATAGATTCAAACTTTATCATGGCAGAGCGCTGCTTCCTAAGCACATAAGCTATAGAACATAATGACTTCCTCTTTGAAAACCATAGGCAGTTTTGACAACATATTTGAATTCATTAACCTCTTAGCTCTGATACAAGTCCATATTCACAAGTATGACAATGATTAAGTTAATGAGTTAATCATTCCCTTCAAGTTACAATCTTTCTTAATTAGTTAATGTAAATTGGGGAGTGGGAGGAGGAAGGGGAGAATCTACTGTGGAATCTATTTTCATAGTGCCAAATAACATTTCTGAAGGCTGTATTTTTTAAAGGATGCAGAGATGTAGACATCTTTTTGATACTGTTTTTGTTATTTTCACTATCAAGTCATACTAAGCCAATCACAGTATTTTAGCTAACTAGACCACTTGGAAAGCAATTTCTGCCTATAGTACTGTGCATGTATACCCTTACTAGGCCTTAGAGGGATCCTGAAAAGGTAGAATGTGTGCTCTGTACTTTGCAGGGTTAACAATCTGAAGTTTACTAATCACTAGCCAATTTAGTCATCTACAGGAACTGATTTCCTATGTAGCTTCTGTGCCTACCTTTGAAAAACAATTGTGTTTATATGAAAAGAAAATGAATGTCATATTGAAGAGAGGCATGCACACCCATGTTCGTGGCAGTCATGTTCACAATAGCCAAGATATGGAAGCAAGCTGAGTGTGCATCAAATCATGCATGGCTAAAGGAAGGGTAACAAATACACATGAAGGGATACTATTCAGCAATAAAAATGAAGGAAGTGCTGACATCTGTGGAAGAATGCGGAGCACACCATGAAACATTCCAATACAAAGAGACAAGCGCCATGTGAGTTCACACCTATGTGAAATCCAAGAACAAGGATCTCAGAGAAAACAGAGAGTAGAATGATGAGATAGTTTGAGGAGATGGAAGTTAAAAAAAAAAAAAAACATGAACAGAGGAACAATCCAATAGATCTCCTATGCGATGTGGTAACCCGTTAATGAGGTTGTATTGTACTCCTAAGAAACACAGACTAGATGTTAAATGCTGTCAGCACAAAAGTGAAGGAATACATTTCCTAACCAGCTAGATTTAAGCGACTCATAATATATAATGTCTGTCAGCATCATGCTTACATAATAAATGCATCAATTTTGTCTGTCAATTTAGAAAAAATCATTTTTAAGCTTAAAAAGAATAAAAGCTTTCTCAAGTGACTTTAAATCAATGTTAGAATATTGTCTCTAATTTCCTAACTTCGATAGTTTCTCTCTTATCTAATTATACTACAATATAGGCACCTGTGAAACATCTCACTGGAATCCCTTTTGTATAATTAACATGGGCTTTCGATAAAAGGATGAAATAAATGTAAAATGGTCCTCTTTTTGGCTATGGGCACTAGAGTGAGGTCAGAAGGCTGAGTAGGTGAAGGAGAGTGAAGGGAGTAAAAATACTTCATCTACACATGTGAACATGGATTGATTAGTTTGCTGAGACTGGTTTAGGAAGCCAGGAGGAAGGCTGAGGGAGGGTGACAAAGGGGTTGGATCTGATGAAGGTACATACAGGCATGTCCAATGAAATACCTGCATACAATTAATTGATGCTAATAAAACTATGTGGGAAAAGAAAACTCTTTTCTTGTCAGCATAGTTTTCTTTCCTTACTGGTTGTATTGATATTCCAACTCAGGGTTTCGCACTTACTATACTGATGCTCTACTGTTTGAGCCACACCTTCAACCCTTTTGCTTGGTGATTCTGAGAAAGTCTCACTTACCTGGCCCATGATCCTTAAACTTTTGCTTCAACATAGCTAGGAAGACTGATACAAACCACCACACTGAGCTTATACAAGGTACTGTCTTATAGACTTTTCTGTCTGGGCTGGCATCTGGATCTTCTCATCTCACTCTCCTAAGTAGCTAGGAATATGAGCAGAAGCCACTGGCATCTGGCTTGCCAATGCACTTTGAAGTGTAAAGATTTTAAAATACCTTTGACTCTCTCTTTCATACAGAATACATCATTGGAATGGTACATAGTCATTCTGTGCTTTTCGAGTTCAAGAATCTTTTCAGTTTTACAGCCCTGTTTCTACAGCAGAAGGTAAGTGATCTAGTACCAAGGAGTTGACTAAAGTTGACGCAGAACTTTATTTCCCCTGCCCTCCATGGCCACTGCTTACACATTGTTTTTATTTTCTCTCTCACTCTTCCCTTCTCTCTCTTTTGCTCTCTCCTCTCTCTGTGTTTTCCCATTGTCTATTTTTTTCAAATCCTAACATAAATCCGAAACTGTATTTTGGTTTATATACTTTTAGAAATGTTGTTCGCTATCTATTGACTCCAGGAATTCAAATCATTCAAAATTGGAAGTTTACAAATACTTTCCTTTTGAAGCATTAAAAATATAGAAGTTTTACTTTAGGAAAAAAATCTTAGCTATTAGATAATTATTTACAAACTTACACAAATGAGAGTAGTAAGGTCTCTTTTAGAGTGAATTGCCATAGTTCTTTTCAGGAAACTTTAGCCCATTGTAGTAAGGAAAGAATACTCCATAAAGATAGGAATTTACTGAAAACTATTTTTTTCAAGGCTAGTCATGCCAGGACAGCACTTGAGTCTATACAAAGGCTAGAGGGTTTATTTTCTACTTGATACTGGCAATAGAGACAAGGTTTTCATGCAGCATTGACAAGAAGGAAAAGAGTATGTGGGAAAGATAAGCTAGCTAAGAACTGAACTTCTAGACTACTTTTTTATTTAGATTCTGATTGGAGTCTTTCTCATAGTCTGGAAGATAAAGACTTTGTAACTAGCCAAGAGCCTGTTTCTAAAAGGTAAATGTTACCTAATATTTTTTACTTCAATATGAAACATAATTTTTATATTGTTTGTATTTTTATATTTATTTCTGATTATCTTAGATTTTCATGCTGTTTCTAATATTATTTTCCTACCAATTGTAAGCATACTGAAGGTAAGACCCCTGACCCATGGCCAGCATAGATTGCAAAAGCATTGTAATGCACCCCAGATTTAGGGGCTTGCCTGCAAGCATGAAAGAGAACCAGTTATTAGCTGACATTTTAGGACTATAAGAAGGAAATTAAATTTAATTATATATGTTTAAAGGGGCTTAAATTTACCTATATTTCAGTAATGTAAATCTATGTGGAGAATGATCTTTGATAACATCACACAAGTGTTTCTTCTTGACCTGTGATTTTAAAAACCCAAAATAATACAGTATGATAATTCCGGTCTAATTTTGTATATGCACACATACATATTTATTCACATCCATGCATATATAAACATATGCACATAATTCATAAATACACATTCTTAATACGTATACATGCATTTATTTGAGGGAATATCCATAATCAGAGACTGTGTACATCTGTGCTCATATGTGTGCATGTGTGACTGTGTTTGTGTGTGCACTAATGTGTGTAAGTGTGCAGGTGCATGTATGTCTATGTTGTGCGGGAATGAAGGGGAAGAGGACTTGAGCAGCTACATGGCTGAAGAGGACTACAGCCAGCATGACTTGCTGCTCACCTGTGAGATTACACACTTCATCAGCCCTCAACTTGACCCTTGACTTGTCAAAGCCATATTGATTTACAGCTTGACTGCTGCTGAATGTGCTTCTGGTCAGCAGAGAGATGGGGTAGTGGAGAACTCAGAGTAGGGAGGGCTGTTGCACTTAGGGAAGAGGTAGCCCTGGTGGAAAAGTCACTGCAGGCATTCCTGTTTGTGAAGCCTCCAAAGGTGTCCACCCTTGGGCCAAAAATCAGCAGCAGCTAGCCCAAGAAGAACAGTAGACTGCATCTAGCTTGCACAGAAAAAAAAAAAAAAAGAAAACTAGGTTCCAACAAACAGGAATATGTAACTCATGAACCGCTTCTTAGAAAAGAAAAACAAAATGATTTACTACTGTTAAGTCCATCAGATCAATAGAAGCAATCAACATTTATATAGGTATTTATCACACCAGTTTATGTAGTTTAACCAATTTCACTATCTAAATCAATTGCTGTAAGCAGGCTGATCAATTTGACCACCTGAATTTTTGCCACAGGGATGTACTTTAAGACACTTATAAGAATGCTAAAAATCACATAAGACACACAGTCGGTTCACGGATGACTGATTAAACATTGGGATTTCTATTACAAAATGATTGTAATTTAGTGTGTGTGGGGTAGGGTGGTGGGGAGCGGGGGAAGGAAAGGGGCATGGTTGTGTCATTTAAAGATTGTTCTAAACATTCAAGAGCTTTACTCTGTACCTAGCTGTCCCAGGCAGCCTGTCTCCGGAGACATCAGAGCAGGTGGTCTGGTACAGAGGGAAACAGCCCAGACTAGGGAAGGGTCTTTCTGGCCCACAGCATCTTCACAAGTTCTGAGAAGTCATTCCCAGCCAGAGAAGGACCACATTGGAAGACGATTGACAGTTCCGACTGAAAACAGCTTTCCAAGAGACTAATCTTATAAAGTACTGCAAATGAATAAGGGCAACAGGAGTAGGTGTTCACCTGCCAGTCTCTCCACCGCACAAGATGAGAGCCTGTCTGCACTCACACATGCGCCGATTTCAAAAAAAAAAAAAAAATCACATAAAAAACAACATCTTTGCTACCGAGACGTTTTTAACAAGTATTACAGAAAGAGCACCAGCTACCAAAAAGACTTGCCAGGGCCAGAAGGAGCCATCAATCGAAACAGTTTACATTTCAAAGTTTTTCCAAGAAGAGTGAAAACGTCTCCCCTCTCCTTGATGGGGGAAAAAAAAAAAAAAAAAACCACGGAGGAGCTGTGGTATAGAATCTCTTAGCTTCCTTGTCTGTTAAGTTTCTTTCTCCACAGCAGCCCTTTTAACCTGGAGGTGAGTGCCAATAGGTGAAGACCTTGTAATGCTTATCTGGGGTTTATACACTTGAGCAAACAGCTTACTAGGTTGTGAAGTAGGAAGAAAAAAAAATATTTTCCCCATTGTAGGTTTCATTATTTAGAAAGCAGTCCTTGTGCTCCTGGAAACGACTGGAGATTAAGAGGCCACTTCTCCTTGGACACTACACTTCCTGACACCACTTAAAGGACAACCATGAAATACTCTTTCCCTTCCAGATAGTCCTGGATTTGTGGATGCTTATTTGCTTCATTTACAATTTAAAAAATGGATGTTAATAACACTGTGTTTTAACCAAATTATGTATTTGTTTGCTTTCTTTTTTTTATTTTTACTTTGGTAGGGGGTAAGAACATCTTTAAAATCAGAAACAATTTCTGCAAGGTATGCAATCTACACATATACTTTTGTTTTTCACTTTAATATTTGGGCTATGCTTTTCTGTGACATTTCTAAGCACCAAACTACATTTCCTGAATCTATTAGAATAAACTCTACATACTTTCATTCTTAGTTCTTGAAGCAGGTCAAATGGAAGTACTAACCTAAGATAGAAATTTAATTTTACAGTTATGTTAGAGAAAAGCATACAGTGCTGAGCATCTATTGTCACTGAATATGTTCCATTAAAAAGTGGTTATTTGTGCATTCTTTTCCACATAGAATTCAACAATCCCAACACTAGATTCAAGTGTCACCACATCCTTTTGACCGACAGAAATTTGTACAGCCATAACAGAGGTACAGATACTCTGATAACTCACAAATATCACCATGACCATTTTCTTAGATCACATTGTGAATAGAAAAAGAAAAAGCTTTCTATTTTTGCACGCGCATACAAATGCTGCTCGTTATGTCTGTAAAAAGTACCATCACTTTCTTAGATTGACTTATTGATATAAATTATACTCTATCACTGAAAAATATTGCCAATTTCCATATCAACATCTTTTACAAATACCATTGGTTTTCAATGAACTCATTCTGACCTCCTGGTCTGAGGCTGTCATCGTGTGATATACATAATTCTCTCAACACTGATCCATTACTTCTGCTCCGTGTTGGGGGTCAGGCCAATAGTGTCGAGTCAAAGATAATTAGCAGCCCTATCAATAACCGGCTATAGGATTTCTGCCTAAGTGACAGGCCAGAAAAGCCAAGAGAGGAGATGGCAAGAAGGAAGGGAAGTGCCAGCAAATTCTCTGGTTCGAGCAGCTGCTATGGACTATCAGCATCACCAGGAGACCTCATTGCATTAGCATAAATTCAAATGACAAATGCACAGTGCTATTCAGAGACTCATTAATTTGCAATGGGTGCCGTGCTCATGACATATTAGTGCAAAATTCAAATGTCTTTGTAGCAATGTGAATTTAGTTGTGAGACCAAAGTCGCTAAAATGAAAATGTGTGGGTTTTTTTTTAGCAGTTTATTAAATTATGAACTGTGATGACTATATCCGTGCATCTTTTTAAGCAGATGAGGTCCAGCGTGCTCCAGCGGCAAATCGCATGGTTTGTGTTGATATTTTCCTGTCAGACAATTTCCCAGCAGCAGATAAGATATACCCACCCGGACCTGTCTTGTTTTGTTGTGTTGCATGCGGACTGAGAGCTCCCCCTTCTGGACAAATGACATTGCCACTCCAAAAGAAAACCTTGCCACTTACTGTCTTCATTTTCAATTTTTCACAGGTTTTGATGTGAAAAGAAATCCAATGTCCACCTAAAGCAAAAATAAAAGAAGTTGGACTACTTGTTTTCCAAGTGAGAGGACACAATGACTTTCCACAAAATGCAGAAAAGACACATCTTCATTTGGAATTGGTCTTACGTGATTTTGCATACTGCTGTTCCGAGACCTCACTGACAAGATTCTTAAAAACAAAAACAAAAAAACATCTGATTTATATACAACAAAAATAGAAACAATAAGATAATAATAATTGCATTCATATTGGCTCCACAGTATTAAGAGCAAGCTTAAAATTACTAGGATTCTATTGTATAAAGAAGCAAGCATATACATACTTAGAGGCTTTCAAACAAAGCAACCAAGTCTTTATATTATATTCAACTCCATTGAACAACATGGTGAGACAGACCAAGACAAGGAAAAGTTGAAACAAACTTGCACCACATGTGTGTAGCAAATTCTTTTTCTTTTTAACATAAGAAATCTTCTATCAGATTACTCAAAGCAGATTTATCACTGCTATGTCCTATAAAAAGTTCGTGTGCCTTATAGGTACAAAAATGACTCCTAATAGTGCAATAATTGTGTCACAGAGGTTACTTTTGTCTACAGCATTAACAACCAAAATCCACAAATCCTATATCTCTCAGTACCCAGGGTTCATAGCCTGTCAAAGCAGACCTTCATACCAGTGGATATGAACCAAATGCTCATTTTCACGTCCAACACTTATAAATATATACATATTGTGTTTTTTCCAGTGGAAGCCAGAGCTTTTAAGTAACACACACCTCTGTGGAAATTGAAAAGCATGTTACTATTTGAAAGTTGCTTTTCTTAGTGTAGAAAATTCAAAAGTAAAAGATTTGCCCTTCAGCTCTTTGAGCTAACTAATTTCCATTGTATCACTAACCATGCACATTAGCAGGGCCTTATGAAAAAGAATATTTACACTTTAAATAAATTGCCAAATGTAAAAAAATAGAAGTTTTAGCATCCTATTAGCACATTCAGACTTAAGTAATGTACTTTCTGAGCATTTGATTTCTGATGAATTTGAGAGGAGGGACTTCCAAGGAAAGCTGTGCATTTTTAAAATGCATTTCATGTGATCCTTGGTGTTTTGTGTCATCCTTAACTATTAAAATATGACCCTTATAATCTGTTCTACTTACTTGCAATTGAATTGGTCTTGAGTTATTTAGCTGGCTCGTTTTATTGTACAGTAGCCGCTACAAGGAAGATCCAGAGCTAATGAGGATTGAGAAGGATCACTGTACATTAAGCATGTGGAAGTAGCAAGTAACTGAGCAATATCAGATTTATCACTGCAGCCAGATGTCTAGGCCTTGCTTTTCCCTAATGAATTCTCTTTCACCAAGTAATTATAATCCTAGACTCACAGACTATTATGCTGGAAGGGCCACTGTTGTTGATCACTCGTTTTATGGATACAGGAATCAGAGCCTCAGAAAAGTTCAACAAATGTACCAAGATCTAAAGACTAAGAAGTGACAAATAAAAGACAAGAAGCCCATTCTTTAGAATCTCTTCCACATCCATAGCATACAACAAAATAACCTGGAGGCTTATAAACAGATTGCTGAGAGCACTCTTAGAGTTCCTGATTCCACAGTCTCTCAGCCATATTTTTAACTGCTGTTAATGGTTTTTCTAAAATCTAGCTAATAGTTGCCACATTGGTTGAATGTCATCCCTCCCAGACTCTTAGAATGTAAAAGTTCAGAAGTTTCAAATAAGCAGGGAAATAAAAACTAAGGCATTCATGTTAAGGTAATAATGGGCAATTAAGGGTCTCTGAGCTTCTGATTTTCAAAATCTAGTGAAAAGCCAAGGACACTCATATTTAGACTAGCACAGGAGTTTAAAATTCCTTTCACTATCTGCAGTAAAATAGCATTCATACACCTAATGAATCAAAATGGAATTTATCATTGTCTGTATCATATTAACAAATGTAAGTCCTAAAACATGAAAGCAAAAGACCCCAGTTCATGAACTTGAACTCACCTGTGTTTGAAGCTTGGAATTGTACCAGTGTGTGAATCAGTTTACACCTACCAGCCAGAATTCCATAAGCCTGTTTAGCAGTCTGGCCATGCAGTTATAATACAATTTATATTTTTACTGTTTAGGAGAACAGTTGTGATTAACATAATCACCAAAATACAAAAAAAATAAAAATACCCGTACTTTTATTTTTTTCATGTCAGTTTAAAAATAAAAGTGACTAATGTTGAAAAGATTTTAATTATATATGTAAACCTTGATGATTTTGTATTGTTGCTTCCATTTCTACTGACACATAATTATCTCTTTTTATAAGATTTTAAAGTAGATTGTCTTTTATAAACTTTCTAGAAAAAATTGATTTGATAGAATGAGCTGTATTCTGATTCATACTATAAATAAAATTTATTCTGAACATTAAGACTGATCATCCAAAATAACATCCTTATTCCTCACTGCTTTTAGTGTGTTATTACATTAACTCCTAAATTTCAGTTAAGCTTCCACAGGAAAAAAAATGGCTCTTTCATTTAAAAATAATTTTCAAATATATATGGTTCCAAGCAAACTGAGAATTTCCTTTTCCTTGCTTGTTTACAATTGTCTTCATTGTCTTTTCTGCATTGTTCTTGGTTTTCAGATAAACCAACCAAGACAAAGAAAAGAGTTAAGATAGGCTTCAGATGCTCCAAAGTTTCCCCTTTTCTTCTAATGCACCACAATCAATATTTCCTGCCTACCGTTAGTGTCCCAAATTTTGCATTAGTAGGTTTAAAACCCCAGAATCTTATTTTCCAACTCTGCTTTTTTTTTTCTTC
This sequence comes from Dipodomys ordii, assembly GCF_000151885.1. NCBI lineage: Eukaryota > Metazoa > Chordata > Mammalia > Rodentia > Heteromyidae > Dipodomys > Dipodomys ordii. The sequence continues at coordinate 1,580,723 of NW_012267244.1, read as the reverse complement.
TATGGCTTTGGATAAGCTAAACTTTCTGTACCATAACCCCTGGACTGCTTGACTTTTCTGAATTATAGCAAAAGTTTTATTTTGCCCTATTTACATTAGACTGAATTATTTAGTGTTTCAATCATTATTACAAAAAATACTATGAGTGGCAAATATAAAATTATTTTACTTAGAAATGGAAGCTTATTAGAAAATGATACCTTTTTTAAACAAGATAATTGAACATTTATTGTGAACTTAAGAAAAAACTGAATTTTGTCTTTTTTATTGAAAAAAGTGGTTAAGCACAATCAACTATTGTAACAGGTTTCTTGGCAAAAAATTATTAATATAAATGGCTACAAGCTAGCTAGGAAATGTGGAGACAGATAAATAATAGTCTATTAATTCAAATTGTCTATGCTACAACTGCATTTTTATTTATATCTTTTCACTTCAAAATACATGTGCATAAACTGTTTTTTTCCCCAAAGTAAAACTAAAGGTAATATTTTCCAGTAAACTCTGTTTTATCTGCTTCTGAAATTTTTCTCTCTGATATTTTTAAAACAGTTTAGGCTCTGGAAAAGAGAAAATCTTTTCTTTTGCTTCTTGGAGGAATCCTGATTAATAATAGATACGTGACCATTCTCTGCAGTGAATTTTTGCACGTGAGTCAATTGACAGATTTGAATTCAGTAAGAAATCAGTAAAGTACACATATTGCAATTGAAAAGATTACAGGTTCCTATCTGCCATTTATAATAAGATCTTATATTTCAGAGCTAAATAATGAACCTCTCTGGGGCAAATTTAATAAAGCAGATGCTCTAGTACTGCAGGCAGTTTTGCTTTTATGACAGGCTTTTTTCCTATTCCCAAGGGGGAAAGAAATCGCAGTAAGATTCATGACCCTGTATCAAGGATAAATCTAGTATAGTCTGGACGATAAGCCATCTAAAATGGATCCATCTCCAACCCAACCCACTGTGCATTACTGAGTTTATAAAGTACAACATGCCCTGTGAAATTATAGGTTGGCACATTCTCTATCCATCCATACCACAAGAAGCACAAAACCAGCTTAGAGTAACTGGCAATTGCATAGTGTTTTAAATTTAAAGAAATACAAGTTATGTAGGGGGGTGGTGGGGATAGTTCTTAACTGTTCTTTTCTCCTGCAGAACACTGAATGTCTAAAACATGTTCAATCCTGTTAATGCTTGTCAAATATTTCACAGTTCAGCTTTGTTCAGATTTTTTTCACTGACTATGAAAAATCAATTTGGTGAGATTCATATTCACAGAGATGGAAACGCCAGAAGAGACCTTAAATAACCCTTCCCACTAAGTCTCTAGGTGAAAAATTTAGTCCCAAAAAATGAGGAGATTTGTTCAACACCCTATGAAAGTCCAGATTGAGAACCAAATCTGCAGATACCACGTCTCCCTATCCATTTCATCTAATTATTTTCTTTCAAAATTATGCAATTTAGAGACGTTATACAATGTGATTTTACAACTAAAATAAAGCAGTCAAACTCAGGGATGTGAAGAAATTCACCAGCGAACAATTTCACTTGGTGTTTAGTCAAATAATATCATCATTCCATTACAGAGTCAATTTTAGTTCATTAGCAAAACAAAATGCTTGCAGAAAGTCCACAAAAATTTTCAAAGCTGCAATCTCCTAAACATCAAAATTGGAATACATTTCAAGGGGGAAAAAAACCCACAAAATGTGACAAAAGTACTTGAGGTTAAACCACAGCTGTGCAAGACTCGTTGCCCTGCATGATTGTAGATCTGCTTCAAAGGCAGAATTCAAAGTTCTGTAAAAGAAAATGTATGTCATTGCCAACTAATAATTGCCATTTCCCATTTCTTGAGTTTTGCAGCTTTTCTGAGAGAGATTTAGGCCATAAGATACTGTAATACAAGGCATTATAAGTCTATGTTCAAACTCAGTGACCTAGCACTATATAAAAGGAAGGCTAGAGTTTAAAATTCCACATGAGAATTACTATCTATAGGCACAAACACTGGTTCAAACAATATAACTATTAAGAATGGTGGAAAACTCTTCTAGCTTTCCAAGCTATGAGCCTTAATTACTATCTAGACAAACCCCAGCCAGCCACACATGGAGTTATCAAGTCTAAGTTTATGATAACATCTTCTTATTAAAACTATATTGGTAGCCCTTGAAAGAAATATATATATGTGTGTATATATATATATATATATATATAAAGTTTAACTGTAATGAAGTTAGCATATTAAGAGTTGAATGTGTTAGTCTTAAATTATACTGACACATAAAGCAAAAGTATGATTTTTTTAGGTTAATTGGAGATAAGAGTCTTGAAGATTTTCCTGCCTGGACTGGCTTCAGACCATGATCCTTGGTTCTCAGCCTCCTGAACATGTAGGATTACAGGAGTGAGCCATCAGTACCCAGTTTCAAATGGGTCATCTTCTATTGTAGTTGTACTTCTATGTAGAGAAAAAGTGATGTGATTGTCTCTTCATATTATGACCATAACATAACGATTAGTGGTGTTCATGATACGTCAATGTGCAAAAGGTGTGATTGTCTTCCCTATTGACATGATCACTAATCTGGCTACTAAAACAACTGTATAATCTTACTCTCCTTTGTGATCACTTTTGTCATGGTATATTGTTCTTAGAAATACCTATTATTAGATATTCAAAAACTTTTCTTATTATTTTAATTGCTAATATAATAGGAAAACTAGAATGATCTTTCTGCATCATTCTGTATAAAAGGAAGTAGTAGTCAGGGAACCTGGACTAAGAGAAAAATAGACAAATGAGCAAGTGAGAAAGTGGAGTTAGGTAAGGACCACCATTGAAGTCCAGGGAACCATGAAGACTAAAAAAAAAAAAAAAAATCCCTAAAAAATATTGCCTCAAAGCTTATCCCAGAAAGCAAACTCCTAAGGAAGAAGTAAAATACTCTAATCTAATGGAAAAGAAGGGTGAACAGGTAACTATTCTGGACCAAGCAAGGGAGACTTCAAAGGGAGACTTCATGTGTGCACCATGAAAAATACTCTCTACCTACCTTTAAGGACCTCCTTAGAAGACTATTTGGCTATGCCCCAGGAAAGCTCACTACAGCACAGCCAAGCAAACAAAAACCAAGGCTCAATAGTTACAGAACATAATCAAGACACAAAGCTGACACAAGGCCCATCCAGGCTTGTGGGTACTGCTGGGGAAAAGCTTCCTTTCAGTTTGCATCATCCCTAACATTCTTGGACAATCCTGCAAGCTCATAATGCTGTGCTTATAACGTTGAACCAGTCCTACTTTAACTTAACAGGGAAAGAGCTATATGACTGTCCCTAGGGCAGAACTTGAACATTGATTCATCCCAATTACACATGTACTATATTGTGTCACTGACTCTTCTGTTTTGAAAGTATCACAATGGAAGGGAACTTCTGCATGTCCAGATGAAGCCAAACTCCCACTGCACAACAACTCTCAACCCATTTCACCTCTTTTACTTACAAACTTACTCATTTGGATTTGGCGTTTACCACTTAAAAGCTTGATACAAAAATACTAGTATGGTTTTGAGCTTCTACTTTATTTTCATAAATGAATCTATATTCAGGTGGATGCTGATGACCAAATTGTTCCGAATGTCGCCATTACTTCTTAGAACTTTTCAGCAGGTCCCTGCCCTTTCATGATATGCTTTCTAGGGATGCCTAGCATCTTCATGAACATTCATCTTTAACAAATTAACAGAACTAAGGACAATGCATAGGGATATCTTATGTTCATGGAGCTGAGAGTAAAGGAAAAAGATTTAGCAGTGGGGTCTGGAAAAGCCTGGGGTGGAATAAACCTCTCCATCAAGAAAAGACATAGAGTGGGAAAAATAACAAGGTATTTTGAATTGCTGCAGTATTCTGTTTAAAGGCAAGAGACCAGGAAAGATAACTTGAAAAGGGCCTTTTTATTTTTAATTTCAAATTCTAATGTCTAATTTTTAATTTCTCAAATGGCATGTTTAGGCATTTATATTATACTGAAAAATATCACAATTTCTTTTTTATATGTTTTTTATTGTAAAAATACTGTTCAGAGGGGCCACAGCCACATGAGCAAGGCAATGAGTACATTTCCCATTGAGCACCGTTGCCTCCTCCTTTGTAATTCTGAAGCTTCAGTTTGTCATCATAGCAACACAAAACCCAAATCATCTCCTAAAAGGAAGCAGTGTTATCGGTCACACATGAATTGATATGATATGTAAAACAAAAGTATGTTTTTTTCTGGTTAATTGGAGAAAAGAGCCTTGAGGACTTTCCTGCCTAGGCTGTCTTCAAACCATGATCCTCGGTTGTCAGCCTCCTGAAAATCTAGGATCACAGTTGTGAACCATCAGCACATACAAAAACAGAAAAATGTATGGTTTTATATAGAAAGATATGTATTTATTTACTCACATTTATATATTTAATTAGTGACTCAAAAAACAGTATTTAATTTATTTGTTTCACTTGAACAGAGAAATTATATCTTTTAATTCTCTGATTACATAATTTAATGATTCCAAGAATAATAAAACATTTTCTTAGAATTGTTGTTCTGAAAGGTAGCTGTGAATTATGCTCTCTGCAATAGATGTTATCAGAAGCCTCTCTTGCCAAAGGAGGAAGATTTTCTTTGCTTCAATAGCCTTTTCGTGTTCTTTTTAGGCCACCAACAGGCAGCAGATACATTGCTCTAGGCATATCAAAACCAAAACCAGCAATAGTTTTCACATTCAGAATATATTATACACCTGTGCCTGATAAACCTCAAAGCAATTTTAGGATCATATTCTTTTTTGGAACAGCAACTCACTTCACTCCTCTTTTGTTGTCATGGTCTATTGTTTATAAAACAGACAGACACACATATACACACACACATACATGTACCCTGCCATTGAAATTAAATCCTACACTATTCTTCCATGGGAAAGGGAGAAAAACAGGAATGTCGATATTCAATGTTCAGTGTCATCTATATGGATATACAGATATGAATAAAAATCATGTATATATGATATATATCTTATATATAATTATATATACATGTATATAATTCACCATTGGAGGCTGATAACGAGTTGGCTTTACAGAAACTTTAAAGTAAGTGGTTATTCCCCGGCGACCTTCAAACACCTGTTTTTCTAGCTCTTCTACTTGGAGGACTGTTTCATTTGAAAAGAAAAGGTTTAAATCAAAGCTTGGAAAGTATAGTGGATGGCAGTATTTAGCAATCTTGTTTTCTTTACATAATGTAACACACTAATGGACTACATTTTTCTTTGCTTTCTGCCGTTAACTTTGAAAATAAGCAAGTTACTCTCCAAATCAGAGCCAAAAACACCACAGGGTTTCTGGCTGTGAAGGGACACTTCATGCACAAATGTGGGAAAGGAAAAAGTTGATAAACAGCCAGTTGGGAAGTGTGAAGAGATTATTTTTATTTCATGGTGTTTTCAGTGTGTAGTATCTCAGATGTTCAAAAATATATCACTATGCCTGAAAGTTTACAATCCCCATCGCAGATATTACCTAGTGTAGTAGAATATGAAATACAATGAGGGCCTTTTGTCTCTCCCTCTCTTTCACCCTTTCTGCTCCAAAAATAAAAGGGTTAAGATGCAGTTCACTGAAGACCAGCTTAGGCACATTGGCATTTTAATGAATAGGTCTAGGAAATGCAGTTTCTTAAGAAGTAAAACAGATGTTGATCCTCTGCGGCTGTTCTCTCTCATTGGCTATTTTTATTTTTTCCCAGCCAAGTGTCTGGTGCTTGAGAATGATTTTACTTTGCTAGCCATCCTCTTTCTATCACTCAACCCCAATATATTATGGTGTAAACCTCAAGGTTTACAATGATAGTACTTGAACAAAATTGGAAAAAAATGTGAACAAATTACAGTCTGCATTCCATTGTTTATCCTGGACAGTAAAAAAATAAATAAATTATATCTATGCTGACTACTGGTGACTCATGTCCATAATCCTAGCTATTCAAGAGAATTATATCTGAAGACTGAAGTTTGAAGACAGCCTGGGCAGAAAGGTCCATGATATCTTATCTCCAATCAACCAGGAAAAAGCCAGAAGTAGAGATGTGACTCAAATGGTACAGTGCCAGTCTTGATTTAAAAAATCTTAAGGGAGAGCTTTCTGCCCTTGAGTTTAAGCCCAATACCAGCTATAAATACATAAGTAAATAAGTACAAAAGTATGTCTAAATGCATACACACACACACACACACACACACACACACACAGACTACTGTAGATCTCTAAACTGATAAGCTAAGGATGTGACTAAAGAGCCAAATTGCAACAACTTTGCAAGAGTTCTCGTATGTAATACACATATTCTTTGTTAAACATGACCTATACTAGTCTTGTTCAGTAGTTTATCACCCCTAGCTTTTTCACTAATTATCATCTTCACTTCTCCATTATTATTTGTTGACTATCCTACTTTGATAACACAGAAAACATTTGGAATTGAATAAGGCAAAATTGTAATTGTATTATTTAATCACTAACAGTGTATCTATTGGGACATAAACAGAAAGTAAAGAGTTTTTTGTTTTGCAAAATGGAGGACATTATAATAGGCAGACAAAAATATTCAAAAATTACTCTTAATGAAAGAATAAATGTTATTTTTGTCTGAGTTCCAGTAATGAGAGACTGTGAGATATTATGAATTGAAACTTGTAGAAGCATGGCTACCAATTCTTTTGATTGTGCTTGAACATTTTTGTTTAGATCTTCTATCACCTCCAAAAGCCATTTTAAATTAAGCAAAGAAATTATTCCACATGAGTTTGAAAGTGTTCACATCTATTGATTTTTTTCTATTGATAAGCAGGAGGCCAATTACTGTTCTTTCTGAAAAGTGGAGTGTTTATAATATGAGAGAACAATTTAAAATGATCAGCTAATCACAATGAGTAGTGTTATATGAGTGTAACTTCACCAAGTATGCCCTGTCTGTTGATTAGCTATAAAAACAAGAAAATACATCTTGTATCTTGGACCATCTATCCAAAAGAAACCAAAGCAAATGACAGAATTCCCAGTTTAATGTTGGAAGCTAGTCAACCCTCTGTTTAAACTTCTGAAATAATATTGGTAAAATAGTTAGAATTGCAGACTCCTGTTAGCTTTCCAAAGACATGTGGTTCTTCTGTTCCTATGCAAAGAAGGGCTTATTTCTAGTAAATAAACTAGTTCATGGGGAAAATAAAACATTCTCCTAAAGATAAGACTAATGCTTTGAAAGAGAGGACAAAAAAGCAATATAATCAAATCATGTTTTAAGCTAGTTTCGTTTTTATATTTGCAGTTTCTTATTTTTTTAAAAAAAAAAGGCAATAACTTGTTCTAAAGAGGCTGACAGATGGTTTACAAACACGGTGATGTCTCCGCTTGTAAGTGTTGCAGATTGATTAACTCAATCATTAGAACTGAGAAAAGCTCAGCCTTAAGTTCTTCCAAGCTCAGGACTTTCTGCCTTTTAGCTGTTTGACCATTAGATAAAAGGCATTTGACAGAGGACTGTAGAAGAACTAGCTTCCTCATAGGGAAGGTCTGGCCTCCAGTTTCTTGGAAGATTATCAGTTTATAGCCACCAAGCTGGTCTGATTATTAATAGTGACCCTTACGCTCACAAAAGTATCTCCATTTGGGCAACTAATTATCAGGTCTCTCCCCATCCAGATGACCAATGTTAAACTTTCCTATCTAATCTATTCAACAGGAACTTTATTTGTGTCAGCTTTGACCCAGTGCTTTGGCAAGCTCAATGCTGTTTATCTTAGTCTGTGCATTCTGCTTGCCAAGGCATACATGGCATGATTGGATACATGGTCTCCTTTTATGAACTCTGTTCTCATTAATTCCTCTCACCCCATGGGTCAGCCTATCACTGTGAAAGCCAAAATGTGAGAAATAGTTGACATGTTGGATGTGGACACCGGAGATGTTTCTTTGGGCTATACTCTTAAAAAATAAATTAATCCAGAAAGAATATCTTAAGTTTGAATTGAGTAAATCATGCTGGTATTGAATGGTAGTGTGTGAAACAAATATGAGTAAAATTTTGTGTGCATTTATGTTCTGTAATTAAGTGGCATGGAGAATTCTATAGTTAGCTGCAGCATATATGAACTTCCTTGCAGGTACAGCAGTCATGTTCATTTTTTAAATTTGTGCTGGTCTCAAGACACTAATCTCATATGAGATCAGATGAGAAAACTAAATGAAAAGACTTATTAGGCAGAGAGGTTTCCAAATTGGATTGCAATAGAACATTTATATATATTTACACACATATATACATATATATGAGTGTATATTTATGTATGTTTTTTTTGTTTTGCAGTGCTTGAATTTGAACTTAGGATCTCATTTGCTATGCAAGAACTCTGCCACTTGAGCCTTTTTGCTTTAGTTATTTTTCAGACCAGGCCTCACATTTTTTCTTTTTACTATTTCTTCTTTTTGCTTTTTTTTTTTTTTGGCCCAGAACCATAAGTATCATCCTTCAGTCTTTCTACATATGCCTGCCTAATCTTCGTTAACTGGAGTTATAGACCTAAACGACCATGCCTGGGTCACTTGTTGACCTCTTGTTAAGTTTCTTGCTTAAATTGGTCTTGAACTGCAATCCTCCAACTCTCCAAGTAGCTGGGGTTTAAAGTGTGGACAATCAACACCTTTTTTTTTCTCAAGTAGCACAGTCTGCTTCTTTGTTACTTCTTCCTCCTCCTTCTAGAGATTTCTAGAAAATTTAGTCACATACCCGCATATTTAGTAGCATACCACATATTTCTGGACTTGGCCATCAAAGTGACCCTGAGCAAAACCTATGAGGTAATGTTTTAGTGAGCTCTTTTGATTACAACAGAGATTCTCAAGGGTCACTCTGTCAGGAAAAAGGGGTATCTACAGTAAGGTTATTATAGGCTCAAAGTCTCAATCTCAAAGATAATAAACAAACATATTTTTTAAAGAATCATTCTCAGCATCCTCCCTGGACTAGGTCATCTTAAATCACTGCTTTCTGGTGTTTATTTTAAATGCATGCTTTCTTCTAAGTTGTGCCTTCCCACATGGATCACCATGAGGACATCTTTGCATCATAGCATCCTTTCACTCGGCCTCTACTTCTTTCCATTAATTTAATTCAAATAAATGAAAGGAGGATCTACTGGGTCCCACTGATCTGATAATATCATGTCATGAACGTAAGTCATGGCATCTCCCTGGAGCAGCTAGCTAGCTGACCTTGTTTCAGACTTATCACCTTTCTTCCATACCCCAGCCAAGAGTAGAAAGGTTGAGCACTCAGCACAGTGAAGTCCTACCCTGTCACCAGTGCTTTGAAGAGAAGTATGCTTAGGTATAGCAATTACACCTGCCCAGAGGAGACACTTTGCTTGAGTATTTTTCTCTCATTTTAGTTCATCTCCACAAAAATCCAACTTTGTGAGACTGCCTAAATCCATTCTCATAGCCTACTCAGCATCTCATTACAATTAGCTCTTACTTTTATTTAGAAAGCAAGTATTTCCAACATAGGTCAGCTTTTAATTTTCCTAAATGAGTTGTGGGAGGATGTGGTGGTGGAAACAGGATTCTTACGTTACTCAGGCTGGCCTGGAATTCCTGATCATCCTACCTCAGCCTGTCAAGCACCAGGATTACAGGCATGAACCACTACAACTGGCTCTATCAATTGTTAATTGATGACTGCTCACTGCTAATCCCAGGAGATTACATTTTAAATTAGTCATAGCTAATAGAAACTTCTAGACTACTAGGGAAATACGTAGGGATAGGAATTTCTTCCAAGAAACCCCCATCTCAAACTACATCATATTTCTTCTTAGCCAACTCAGAATTTTCTTGGGTGTGTATGGGTTCTTTTTTTATTGTAATTCAGTTCAGACCAATACCCAATAAGAGCATATTCAATATTTTTACTTTCGTAATGTTTTGTTTCAAAGCTGAGTATTTTAAACAGAAACATGCTATTCAAAGAAACAAGGGGACCTAGCAAAGGAAAAAATGTATAATATATCTGTGGTTTATTGCTCAATCTGCAGGCTGTAAAAAATTTTAAACTAAATACTTAATAAATGACTAACACAATAAGAATACAGAATAGTATATTTTTAAGAAAAATAAACTCATTGTACGCCGTGAGTACATACCCAGTTAATGGCAATACATTAGTATTGCCATCTTATTCAGCTTCTGAAGTTTACAGATGAATTACTCATGCCGACACTTGCAGGAGTAGTTAGTTAGCTACTGGATAGCTTTTAGCAGAAAGAAGAATAATTCCTATGAAACTTAGCATCAAAATATATCTGCTTTTCTTCTCTGTCTGTCCTCCCATGTAAGCATGGTGAATTCTCTCATTTCTCTTTGTGGGGACTGTGCCTGCAGCCAAGGTTTGGGTCTGGGATGCAATAAACACAGGAAGGAATGGGTACAGAAGACAGAGGTACACCTATCATTAGCCACATGGTTTGGCTATGCTTTGTTCTCTTCCTTTGGTCCCAGTAAACATCATTTTGGAAGATGAAGATGTAAGGAGAGGAGAGAAAATAAAAGATTATCAGACAAGAGAGGGGATGGGGAAGCAGATGCGCAGCCTGACATTTCAGAAAGTGGGGATATTCCCTTCTTTAGGATGCAAAACTGTCCTCTCAAGGAAATTTAACACCTTCATACACATAATTATTTTTAACACTTAAAAAAAGCATAGCGATATAAACTCTAATTCTGTGTAGAAGATACAGTTTTTATCATGTACTATGCAAACAGTCCTCAAGTTTGTAATGAACTAAATTCCTGGAAAATGAAATGTTTACTGAAAAGATTCAACTGGATTCAAAAAGGGACCATCGTAGGAGGTCTTGTCTAAAACCTGGTATTAAACATTTTCTAGATAAGGCAGATGCAAACCATTTGATCCCCCCAAATATATCTGGTTTAGATTTAGGCAGATTACATCTTTCTAAAATAAATTAAAACTCATGGTGCCAATATGAATCCTAACTCCATTGGTTTCTGCAACTATAAGTTATTCTCCAAGAGTCAGTTTCCTCATCTAAAGAAGAAATGAGAGAGAATGATATATCCTAGAATACTGCAAGATTTAGATTTGATTACCTATGTAAAGCACTCAACAATACCCACCAAGGATATGCACTCAGTAATGGTTTGTTTTGTTGCTAGAATCATGTATAACTACTCATAGCACCAGGATCATTTGCCACTGATCCTGAGGCTGCTGTGGTTCATCATAGCATTTTGTCCCCTATGTCAGACAAAACTCCAACAATGCCATTCTATATTAGTGTTCAATAATAGTTTCTGACACAATTTGATTTAGCTATTTTTTCTGCTGGTTTGAATCAGTCCTGTGGCACTCCAGAACCAGAATGTGCCTTTTCTTAGCTCCAACCCCAATTCTGGCTCCCAGAATTTAATGGGGGAGCTGACCAGGCTAGGCCGGATATCTCTACTGTCTCAGTGTAAGTACTGGATCACCTTAATCATTCATAAATAGTACAAGTCAGGCATTACAATGTGATGTCCTCATAAATCTCACTAGGTTGACTGAATTTTTATTCTTTTTTTTTACTCTTTGGCTGATTTCTGAGATCTTCACATCTCAGCCAAAAGCATCTCTGTGTTCACCCACATTCACAAATTCTAGATGATCCTTCCTCTTCTTTCCACTTTCTTAAGTTTAGCCCATTGGCAGGGTCTGTTACCTCAGCTTTAAAATATGTCCTTTTTTTCTTTGCTTTTAATCCTTATATCTTTGGGGAATTGGCATCAGCACAGCCTACACACTTGGACCTCATCCCAGATGTTCTAACTCAGACACCTGCTAAAGGTGGAAGCAATAGGCATCAATCAGTCCCTCTCTGTGCTCTGATGAGAACTTCAGCCTGCAAATCTCTGCTCTCATCAAAACCACTATCAAATCTCTCCCTAGGAATATCATTATAACTTTCTGACTCATCTTCATGATTCTGTTCTTGCTTCCTTATAATCCATTTCTCCATAGAAACAAAACCAATAATATTTCATAGTATTTCATAATATATAATATGTAATATTAATAATATGTAATGTTAAATATTATATTATATTCATAATATATAATAATACAATATAATATCAAAATCAAAATTATGGTGACCAAAATTTCTCAGAAGGTGAACTGGAATACCAAGCAAGTCAAGATATACACAGAGCAGCAATAATTCTAGCTCATGAAGTCTATTTTTAGGATTGAAGAAAGTAAATGAGATAATCCTGGTAAAACACACTGTACAGTGTCTGCCACAAAATAAAAATGTTTGCATGTGATGCCAACTATTATTGTCAATATTTGTATTATTCTTGGCCTTTTTGCTAGCACTATATTGATTGACCCAAGAGCACTATTGTCCTTCTCATGGATAACTGTGATTATACCTCTCAGATTCATGGACTGGCAGAATTGATATTGTAAAAATCTCCATGCAACCAAAAGTAATCTACAAATTCAATCTCATCATTCTTTGCAGAAATAGAAAATTCAATCCTAAAATTCATATGTAAACATAAAAACCTTGAATAGCAAGGAAATGTTAAATATAGTGAACAATACAAATGGTATCATAATGCCAGTACCAAATGATACTGCAAAGCCATTATAAAAAAAAAACAGTATGGTACTGGTACAAAAAGAAAAAATAGACCAGAGGACACAAAGACCAATGGAACAGAAGACCAAAACATAAACCCACAGTTATAGCCATATACTGGTGAAAGAATAAACTCTTCAAAAACTGGTGCTGGCAAAACTGATCATCTACATGTAAAAGACTGAAACTAGATCTCCATCTCATGCTACACAAAAATCAATATAAATGTATCAAAGATCATGATGTTTTCCCTCATTTGTTGTAACTAGAAAGTGCCTATAGATCTACAAATAAACACATTGGATGATTTTAAAAAATATACTTGGACATGATAAAGTATACAGAACTCTAGACATTCACACAGCGAGACCAAAGGAGGATATTCTTAGGAGGGGATCACAAAGGTTCAATAGGTATGGGCACATGATCATATAAAATGATGACTATTGAAACAAACTCCAAGAAATGGAAGCAAGAGGTTTTAAGTTATTTTGCTTCTTGGATTTTATTTTTTTCTCCTTTGTTGCTGTTTTGATTTCTGTACCCTTTGTCTTATATCTGAGTTTATCCTGTTTGGGGGAAGTAAGGGGAACATAAAAATGGTGGGACAAAGGGCGAACAAATGCCGCAGTGATAATTACTAGACAATATGCTGAAAATGAGCTATACAAGCTGTGAGAGAGAGGGGAGAGAGGGAAAAACTGAGGGGAAAATGAGCAAAGGGGTGACACTGTTTAAAAGGAAATATACTCATTACCTGACATGTAATTGTAACCCTTCTGTATATCACCAAAATCTTCTCACAGAACCTTATCACTGTGCTTAGCTGTTTAGTTTTTGTTTTGTTAATTAGATTGTATCCTCCTTCAAGAGAAAGACAGTATCATTCAATCTATTTTGATTCATTCATCAAATTGTCTTTCTTTACATTAGTAAGTAAAAATAAACTCCATATCCTCAAGAAGTTATATGCTTTATCTAGCTTGTTCTTCACTGTAGTTCAGAGAACCTGGCACAAAGCACACGCTCAAAAATGGGTGCGGCAGTGAATTGTTCTTTTTCTCCTTCTTTAGGAAACTGCTGAAAACAATGCTAGTGAGAACATAAGTATTTTATGACTTACATTGTTTATTCATTCATCCATTCATCACTTAATTTTATTGTTTGATTATTGAAAAGTATATTTGGTATTGAAAATTCAAAACAGTACTCAGGTACTAGTGACTAACGCTTGTACTTGGACAGTTAAGATCTACAGGATGGCTGTTCCAGGTTAGCCCAAGAAGAAAAGCCTGTAAGCTTCTTTCTCCAATTAGCCAGCAAAATGTCAAACAGGGGTGTGGCTCAAGTGGTAGAGCACCACTATGAGCAAACAGGCCTCAAGAAAGAATGAGGCCCTGAGTTCAAACTCCAATACCAGCATTAAAAAAAAAGAAAGAATGTTTTAATAGCATTAAAACTGAGTGGAAAAGCTGCCTAAGACACAAAATTATTAATGTTTTCTCATAGTACATTTCCGCAAGTGTATGACAGGTGTGTTTTCTTACAATGTGCTTCTCTGCATGAGTGTATGTTTGTGTTTGTATATATGGATATGTACATTTTCCCTAGCAAGTTTGAAATATAATTCACACACTGTAAAATTTATCCACAATTTATCCACAATTCATGTCTTTTAGTATGTTCACAAGGTAGTTCAATCTAATTTAGAACAATTTCATCCTTCCAGAAAGAAACTTTGCATAGCATTTAATTAGTAGTCACTCCCTCAACAGCCCACCCCGAGCCTCAGGCAACCACTAATCTACTTTCTGTCTCAAAGGACTTGCCCATTCTGGGCATTTCATATAAATGGAATCAATCATACATTTATAGGGTTTTCTAGTTTTCTTTTTTCACTTAGTATAATGGTTCCAAGATTCCGCCATGTTGTAGCATGTGTCACTATATCAATGTTTCATTGTATGCCTATCCTACATTTTGTTTATCCATTCATCATTTGCTAGTCACATTACTTGGTTTTGATATTTGGCTATTAGATAAAATGCTGCTCTGTGTTCACATATAAAATTCTATGCAATTATACATTTTCATTTCTCTTCAATGTATGCCAAGGCATAAACTTGCTGGGTCATATGGAAACCCTATGTTTCAAACTTTAGTAAATACCAAAGTGTTTTAAAGCAGCCTTATCATTCCATAGCCATACCAGCAATGAAGATTCACATTTCCTCTCTATATATTTCTAACATCGAGTTCAGTATATCACATATACATATGTACTATGTATATGTGATTTGCAAGGTACATGGATGCTTCTCTCTTTAAAAGAATTATTTTTGATGACTTTATTAGCCCATTTAAGCTGCCATAACAACATACCTCTGAGTATAAAGGTTAAACAACAGAAAAGTATTTTCTCTTACAGTCATATAAGCTACAAGGTCCAAGATCAAGTTTGCAGCAGGGTGTGGTTTCTGTGGAGTCTCTCTCCCTGAGTTGCAGAAGGCTGCTTTGTCCTCAGATAGCCTTTCTTATGAGCACATGGAAGAGAGACAGTACTGGTCTTTCTTATAAAGCCATCAGTCTATTTAATTAAGATCCCACCCACCTGACCTCATTTAACATTCCTTCCTATATACAGGCTCCATCTCCAATACAGAATCTCATTGGGAGGTTAAGACCTCAATATATGAAATTGGTGAGTGGAGACAATTCATTCTCCAGAACAGAATAAATGATGATCTGCTATGACATTCAATATGAAAATAGTACTCCAGAAGCAACACACTAAAGTTAAGAAACTGTTTCCTTAAGATATATTATTTGCAAATTTCCTTTAAAATTCATTTTGTTGTGTTAGTTACATACCCTTCATGTCCAAGTGTGGAGAAAAGTGTCTTTCTGAAATTTCTCACCTGCATGTACTTGCAATCTGGAAGAACAGACTTCACACTCTTTCAAAAGATATTTAAATTTTCTGTGTAGCTCAACTGTTGTTGTTTCTAACTCCACTTCTCTGCTAGAGAAAATGATGCCTTTTACACCACAGAGAGCCTCTACAATCTTGAAAGTTTTCATCTGAACTCATGAAGGAAAAGAGGCCATCCTAGGAAGTAGCTTTATTGGCAGCTTCTACTAAACAAAAACAAAAACAAAAAAACAAAAGGAAGAAAGAACAAGACAAAAGAAAAGGGGGAAAAAGAAGAAAAGAAAACCTTCCGATTTCCCAAGAAAACTAATTTGCACCCTGAAGCAGATGGGAAAAGCAGAAATTTTGGAACACCTCAGTGACCTCATTACAAGCATAATGAAGAAGGCAACGATGGAGTTAATTAGAAGAGAAGCAAGGGGGAAAAAAGAAAAGATTAAATGAGAGTACAAAAACAACAAATGTAACTCAAAGAAAGAGAAGCATTCAGCAAGAAATAGAATATGCTGATCTCTGCAAAACTATTTAGAACTGAGGGAGATGGGAGCTAGAATCCAACAAAAGGAATATAAGCCAGGTGGCCACTGAGGATAAAGAAAACACAAAGAGCAGGCACCTGGGAAGGAATTACCACATATCTGCATCATGCAGAAAAGGTAGACCTGGTAGCTACAGGAATTTAGCTGGAGACACAGAAGGAGTTGTTCTTAGTTAGATGACACTAATTGTGTGCCTACGTGTGTGACAGATAAAATTCATGGCTTTCTTTGTAGTCATAAAAGATGTTGGTCCTAGTTCATCCTTTGCTACTTATAACCACCTTTAACTGTTGATATCTTTACCATTTTCCAACCTAAGGTTTATTTATCTACTATGTATAGAGACTAAAGAAAGACTTCTAAGGATTCTTAATTACACAAGCAACATTTGTCCTGCACACATAGCTGTGCCCAGCAAATTTTAAAACTTATTTATAAGACAGCATTTAAGACATAGTTCGCATTCATTTAGCAAATAAGAAGACAGTTCCCTAGCCCCCAAATTTGCATGTAAACATTTACTACAAACAAAGAGAATCATGCTTTCTGCTTCACATAAAATCATGCTGCTGGAGGAGCTCAGTGAACAACAAATAGAGAAGGAACAATTAACACAGACAGACCAAGCTTACCAAATCCAACCTAAAATGTGCATTGCTACCATGCACCCCATGGGCTAGAATTATTTTTTACTTACTTTTTGTTTATCTTTGAAATATTCCATGATATATCTGTACTTGAATCGAACCTAGAATAATAAAACATGATTTGATATGGTCACCTTAATGCCACAATGGTGATAAATTTAGGACTCCTTGCTCACATTCATACACCCCATAGGGAATGTCACCAAACAAGTGTCATAGTAAACTGACCAGTTGTTGTTATAATCATCCAATTTTCTGTCTCAAGAATGTTGAGATTTCCTCCAGCTCATGATTATCTCATGAATTATGTAGAAGGTATATTTCCCACACATGCCGTATTCTTTAAACTTTTCACAGAGTAACACTATAGTGTTAGGGTACAATAAATGCTAAAACTGACTTTACAGAAGAAAGAAGTGAAACTGGTCTAGAAAGATCGAAGGATCGACTTATTTTGAATGGGATTTCTAGAGAGTTGAATACAAAGAAAAGAAATGTTACATCTCATCAAAACTTACTTAAGAATTTATACTATGGATGGCCTGTATCATTTATTCCCCTTCTCAGATCATTATTTCCTACTGGTCTTTTCTAGTAAATCAGAACTTCATCCTTCCAACCATCTTCTTTTCCGTTCACTAATCTCTTTAATTAACACAACTCAGCCCCTCTCATTATCAGCCAGGCAAATTCCAAAGCCTAAAGCTCCTAATGTTTATTGTTCCCTTCCATTTCTTCTACCCTTAGATTGTTGAAGATTTCAGAAGTCTGATAGCCATTTTGATTGGCTTCTGTAAACTTCCATCTGATGTCTTTTCTCAGCTGCTTTTAACTTCCAAGACTGCAGTCAGCAACAGCTGTCCTTGTCAACTAGGGAGTCATCCTGCCTCATCCCTTTGTAACCTTTCCGTGTCCACTTCCTGCATTATGATTTATGTTGCTTAGTAACCTTGAGTCCATTAGGCAGATTCCTCCTCTTGCTGGACCACTGAGATTTAGAGTATGCTCTGGACTGTCCTTATCTGTCCTTTGCATCTTTGATGATGCTCATATGAAGCAAGATACATTATTTACTCCTTATGACTGTGCCACTGAAAGTCATTCTGTTTCCTTCAACTACCTAGAAGTTACTATCTAACCTGATGTTTCTTTATGGCTTACTCTTGGCAGGATCAATTTCAAATATTATTCTGCCTTATTAAGGCCTCAAAACTGTTTAACAGTGCCCTTCTATCAATTTTATGAATTTTATCAAGTTTTCATCTGTAGTCTTTCCAACATCTGTTATTCTCTGGAAAACTGCCAAACACTCCCACATCCCACATCTGCAGTAGACATATTACACTATCAACCAAGTTCAAAGGCTCCAAGGACATTAAAGCTTTCCTTCATAACTTCTCAGGTACTAGGACCACTTTATCTGTAGCTGGCTTTGTAAAAGCCTTAGGTCACACTCATGCATAGCCCTAGTAGGGCTTGAGGCTGTTCACTGGATCCAACCAAGAGACAAAGTAGACTCCAAACCTAAGCCATTCCTCTGATGATCTATTGGTTACATTGGTTTAATTTGAAAACTAGATGGAAAAACTTAATAAAGGAAAGAATATTAAAGATCAACAGCATAAAGTAGAGGGGAAAACAGCTTCTGATAGCAAACTGATCTAAATGCTGGTCAAGGTACAAAAGCCAGCATCAGTGGCTTAGGGAAAGAGCCAAGTAGACAAGCAACAGAGAGCAGAACACATACACCAGAGTGACAAGGCAAACAGGAGGCTGTGAGAGAAGGCATTCCTCTCCTTATATGGAGCCGAGATGCAGGCCAGAGCAAAGCAATGTGATGACAAGGACAGAATGGATGTAATGACTAAGCCAGGAACAGAGTGCCAAGGCCTTTGCTCTCACATTAGAGGGGAAGAAAGGAAATGTGACCACATCACTAGCAAAGTGGGCTTTAAGAAGTGTGCTTCTCTTTTAAAATAAATCTAGAATTCCATTGTCGTAGATTGACACATGCTCTTACACAATTAGTTCTGGTGCTATTTTAAATCAGAATTATAGGCAGGGAACAAGTGTGTTCTATATTATCCATGAAAGCTGCTGCACTGCAAGGCCAGGTGGCAGCAGGGAAAAAACAATAGTACAGCAATAATCCCATCATTGTATCTGTATACTATTTGAAAATAATGCTTTTTTGCAAAACACTCATTATTGTAATAAATGGACAATTTGTGGTCTTTATTATTGTTATTTACTATATGGCACAACAATGAAAACTACACAATAATCAATATTATGAAATAATATTTGCCTCCAAGTCTTCACTAAACCACCTACTGGCTGGATTCTAAGTTGCTCACATTGTTCCTTGTCTGTGTTGAATTGTATGCAAGAATATTTCCCTCTCCATCCAGTTGAAATGTTGTATCCGTTCATATATTCAAATCTCAAAAATTACAGAAGACAGAGAATTGGGATCTTATTCTGCTCCTACACAGCTGTATACCAAAGATAGATAAGCTTAATCTGATCAATTTAACAGGTAGATAGTTGCCAAGGGAATTTTTGTCAAGGGTTAATGCCAAGAAAGACCAGAGAGTTGCATAATGTAGTTACTCTCAGGTTCAAATCCCATGGAAGGAAGACAATTGTATAAAAAGAGAAAGTGGTAAGACAGAGGGAGGCCAAAAACAAGAAGAAAAAATAAACTGGTATTTTAATTTGAAAATACATATTTAGTTGAAATTGTGTATATAATCCATCTTTACAAATAACATGATCACTAGTCAGTTAAGCCCTAGATGATGACTTACCTAGCTCTGTGACTTAATTCATTCCGCGGCAGTCACTTCCTCCTGAGCAGTGGAAATAGCAGTTATCAACTAATAAATAGTTTCGATTTGCCTATATGTCATGTAAACTTATAGTCACACAGATATGCTTAGAATGTTTACCTCTTTTTTGAGGCTGAGGTGCTTAATCAAACCATTAGTTACTGAGAAGTGATTGACAAAGGTAAAACGATTAGAGTCAGTGTTTTACAAAGATGTATTTACATACAAGTATGACTTGATAAATGATGGCATATTCCTTCCCCTGAGATCTCAGATCAGTAATTTTTCGATGTATCTACTCATATATATATATATACTCATATATATATAGATATAGATATATACATATATACACACACACACAAATACACATATGATGTATTTTCAAATATTTTACTTGATGTCTTAAATTTCCTGAAAAAATGAGATTACATTTCAAAGTCACAGTTTTTTTGTGTGTGTTTCAGTAAATTATCGTGTGTCTGTTTTGAACATCTAGTGTAACATGATGAGTACAATTAAAACAAGAATAGAGTTAGATATGGTGCTATGCTACAACAAAGGATATAGCACCAATGTCTCGGAAGGAGTTAATATGACTTCCAGAAATATCAAACCAAGGACCACAGGAAAGCAGTGTGCAAGCCAGTTCGATAGAATATTGATTGGTAGAATTCATAAGTTCAGAGCAAGAGTTCCCTTCTTGGTCTATAGATCCAATTGAGATATTCTTGCAACCAACATACACACTTTAATCAGAGCTCACTGAAGATCTTAGCACTAAAATCCAACCAGATTAGCTACAAGGTGGTTCATATTCTGGCCCCAAAACAATGATTATTAGTGTGCTCATGTAATTCACTTAGCTCTCTCATAAGGTTACCTTGCAGTGAAATATTTGGCACACTGCTGCAGCATGTGAAAAGCAAATAGCATTTAATAAAAGCAAGCCAAATTTAACACTTTGAATCAATGTCTTTCTGCAATATGGCAGCAAAGAGTGTTTTATTGGTGCATTTCCCCTGTCCAGTCTCACTCTGGCATTAAAGCCATGCCTTCCACTATGTCTCCACCACCTGACACTGCTAATGTGGAAGTTGCATGTGTATAACCTTTGATATGCGTGCCTTTGAATTCAGAATATTTCTGGAAGTCAGCATTCCATTCCAATATATTTTACTATAAACAAACCAAAGCTAAATCGAGGTAAAATCTTTAACTCTAAGGTGCCATTGTCTGAGACATTTTCCTCACATTTTAACCTTCATGAAACTTCTTTGTCAATAACAGTAGCCAAACTCTCCTTTAAAAAATAGCAAACGACTATAAATAAATAAGAAGCAGTTCCTTCCTCCAAATAAATATATTTTGTTATATATTCCACCAGTTAAAACTTGAAGATATAAAGAAAATGTCCAAGTGGCCGTGTAAACAATAAATATTATCTAAAAACGAAACGTATTTTTATTAGTTATTTAGGGCTTTCAATTTCCTCTGGCTAATAAACTAAAATTCAAATATTACATTTGAAGCTGAATCATAAATCTATCAAAGAGCTTATTTTCCCCAAATTCCAACTTCCAAAATACATGGGAAATTGCCTAAAGGTAGCAAAAGTTGTTGCTTTTATCACAGTGTGCATCTAAATTCCCGAGATGATTGATTTAACGAGGTTTGCACATTTGAAGCTTTTTCCATTGTTACAATAAGAGGAAATCACAAGAAAGATTAATGCCCTCCACATGGTGCCACTGTATTAAAATGTCTTTGAAATGTCTTCACTCCAGGAGCACTTCCTACCCATGTCAGTACTTAGGAAAGTTGGTCTCAGTGTAAAGAATGTATTAGTTATGGCCAATGAAGCTGTTGTGTTGGAAATAAATACCTGTGCTTCGTTTACTTTCAAAGAGACGTGTAAGCCAGTCAGTTTCCAAACAAATTTTGATTCTGTGGCTTGGCCCAAGGAGAGTTAGCTTCTGAGATGCAAGTGAGGCCACCACAGGTCTGCCATGGGGTCTGGGATCTTGTCACAACACCTCAGAGTTACCAAGTGGGGTGCTTCACACCCTCTTATCACTCAGGAAGCCTATCACACAGATTCTCATAGGTGTTTCCTTTGAAGTAAAGATGTCTCCTAACTTCATCTTCCCTCCTCTGCACAGATATGGGAGAAAGCATTCTAACTGCCCTTTGCAATCACTCGGATGGGAACACAGACTACTGTGAGACTCATTATAGCTGAGCCTGTCCCTTCTCATGCCATTCTGCTTCTATGAGAGGAATTCAGAAGCTCTGATTAACATATATAAATTACAAAAAAGAAAAAAAAAGAGAAAAGCTTGGTTTCACTGTGACATTTTCATACAAGCATGTGACATGTTGCCCTAAACCATTATTCTCTCCTGCTCTTTTCCATTTCCATCTCCTCTTTCAAAATGTCTTTCTACTTTTACATCCTTTTTTTTGTATTTTTTTGCCTTATTGGTCTGGTTAGTTAGAAATTCAAGCATGCTTTGAGTAATAGTAATGGAGAAAGTCGACATTCATGCCTTGTTCCAGATTGTAGAGGAAATATTTTTGCTTTTTTTCCTTATTCAGTAGAGGGAATAATTCTCTTAAAAAATGGATACATTTTACATATGCATATGCAGTCAATAGTATGCACTGAACATAAATAATATTCCCAATATTGGACTAAATGCTAAGAGCATAAAACTATCACGAACAAATACATACATATATATATATATATATATATATATATATATATTACTCCATTACTACAAATTGAAACAATACAGTTGAAAGTATACAGATTATGCAGGAACAATACAATTTTTAAAAAAGAAAAACATGAATAATAACTGCATTGTGGTTTATGAGTGTCAAATATACGACATGCCATGTTATACAATTAATACATGTAATGCAAATAATACATGGCTGGCACATGTCCAACACTAAGCCAGCATGCTTCAAAGAAGAAAGACTCCTTTCTCTCACCTAAGACTTGCTTCTTAGTATTTTTTCATCTCTTCTTTTTTGTCTTTACTTATATTCTCTTGGTCTGGAATATTTTGCATTTTCTCTTTCCATCTCGGGGATACTTCTCTGTGCCCCCAATTGAAATTACACTCCCATGGCAACTCCTAATCTCATCCATATCCCATTTCTGCAAACCCTTACAGTTTTATAACCACCACCTAAGATTTCATCGAGTATTGGCCCATACTGTTTGATCCTATTTCCCCACAATGTTATAATTCTACCTAGCTTGCAAGTTTCCTGAGTATAAAAAGCAGAACTTTTGTGACTTCTTCTTTCTTATGACAGTTATTATAGGAGTTATGACATTTTTATTTGCACTTAATAAATACTTGACAATTTGGTTTGTTCTTAGAACAGCCATTACCAAAAGGCTTCATCAGATTATAAAAAATAATTATGAAATACAGAATGAAAACATGTAACCACATGCAGAAGACTGAAACTGGGTCTCTGTCTCCTACCTTGCACTAATATCAATTAAAGTGGATCAAAGACCCCAATACAAGCCAAGAAACCTTGAAACAATGACAAGAAAAGATAGGGAAAACATGATAACTTATGCCTCGGCAGGAACTTGAATGTCAGGGTCTCAGCAAATAGGGGAGAGAATTGACAAATGGGATTTCATAAAGCTACAAAACTTCTGCACAGTGAAAAATATAGTCACTAATATTAAACAATAACCTGCAGAATGGAAGACCTCTTCCAAGTATATATTCAACAAGGGTCTAATAGCTAATCCCCCAATGATCCAATTAATAATAATCAATAATCCAATTAATAATCCAGTTAATAAATGGGCAAAAGGAGCCAAATGAAGACTTATTAGAAGAAGTAAAAATGACCAAGAAAAACATTAAAAATGTTCATCTTTGACCATAAATAATAAAAATAAAAACATTGAGATTTCATTTCAATCCAGAAAAAATGTCAATTACAAGGAATATGAATAACAACAGATGATGACAAGGATTCAGAGGGGGAGCAGAAACCCTATTACACTGTAGGTGGAAATGTATAACCACAATGTGCAAAAACACTAGGGAAAACATTATAGAAGTCAGAGTGGAGATTCATCCAAAAACTAAAAATAGAACTGTCCCATAATACCACACTTAGTCATTTATCCAACACTCCAAGTGAGGATACAATATAGAGACCTGAATATCCATCATCTTTATTGCTCTAATCACACACAATGCACACACACACACACACACACACACACACACACACACTCAAAATGGACTTTTATCCATTAGGAAGGATAATATTAGGTCATTTGCGAAGAAATTTATGGACTTGGAAAAAATGTTGAATGACGTAAGCCAGTGACAGACAAATAGAAAATGTTTTCTCTCATATTTGTAAATTAGACCTAAAATATAGAAAAATATGAAAACTCAGGCAGGATCATATGCATATACATGCAATCAAACTGACTGAAGTATATGCACAGAGGAGTGAGACTCAATGGTAGAAATCCCTTTGAACAATTGACAGATAGTTTAACAAAAAGAGTATCAGGAAACTGAAACATGCTTCCATTGAGGAATCTAAAATGAGAGGGCAAATAAGTGGGGGGGAAATGGTTTTTAACTTAAAAATTGTAAATGCCAGAATTACCAAAGATCCATGAGCAAACACAATGGAAACGAACTTTCATATAGTACCCATAGCCTCTTTATCTTACTTAGCATTGCTATAACGGGAAAGTTAAGATTTCCTGTCAGTATATCCTGGAAAAGGGGGACAAGGAGAGAGAAGCAAAGAACCTATACACATGGGACATTAAGAAGTTGTTAAGGAAGGGAATTTCTAAAAGATAAAGAGAAACAACTGCTGTGGTTGTTACTTCTGAGGGAGAGCTGGATTTCAAACAAAGATCTGGATTGCAATTATGCTTAGTTGCTTAACCAGCTGACAGATACTAAAGTCTGAATTACAGAATCCTTTATGCAAAAACCAACACATAGTTATTATTATGGGTTATTGGGAAGATTCAGTGAGATCTTACCCCATTGCTAAGACTTTATAATTAGAATATATGTAATTATGTTATTATCAATTAAAGGCTTTAAAATTTGGCTTGAAGGTGGTTTAAAGGAAAATCTACTTCCATTTCTACTTGAAAAAATATGCATCTCCTTTTAATGTAACCATAGGTAAGATTTTAAAACTGGATTATTCAGACGAAAGAACTTCATCACAGATTTAATCTGTGTGCTACTTGTGAGAAGCTAGATGAGCCAGGCAGATGTTGAACTTCCCACATCTCCTCTTTCTCCCTTTAGCACTTTACCCTTCCTCTACTGGTGATTTCTTCCAGCTTTCCAGGTGGTTTCCTGTGTAAGTCCTACTTTTGCCCTTTCCTCTTAATATCATTTTCATGAATTCTCTTTTGCCTACTCAACTGTCTACATACATTGCTCCTGAGGAAAAAATACAAATAAGAAAAAAAGTTGAGCTGGGAAGGTGGCTCAGTGGTAGAGCACTTGCCTTGCATTCATAAGGTCCTGGGTTTGATTCCTTAGCACCACATAAGCAAAAAGAAAAAAGCTGGAAGTGGCTGTGGCTCAAGTGGTAGAGCACTAGCCCTGAGCTGAAGAGCTGAGGGACAGCGCCCAGGCCCAGAGTTCAGGCCCCATGATTGACCAAAAAAAGTTGATTCTTCTCATAAGTAATTAAGTTAAAACATACAAAATTGTCATTTTATATAAGAATTCATACAGACATCATCTTATAACATTATAACTTATAACATTGCCCCTATTTATACATATTATAAATCTTTTTAATATCTGTATTGTTTTGAGCTTCTGAAAAGTGAAAGCAAATTCACCTTGATATCATTAAAAGTCATGTTCAACAGGTGTAAAATTTTCAAAATTGAACCATAAGCCATACAGAGATGTTTGGATTTGTAGTTAGGTTTTTTAGCTGACATCAAAGGACATACCAATTGTTACCCTAGATTTTCTTACCATATCTAAAGATATGGTTTAAGGAATCACATTTAAAAACTCAAATATTAGTTTTTAGGAAAAACAGAAGTAGAACAACTATTGAATCTCAAAAGCAACACTTAATGTTCAGAATCTTTAGGAAGCATCCAATGAATACAAAGTTCTGTTTGTACTTTGCTTTCAATATTTGAAGTTCAGACGGTCTGGTTTAGGTCAAGGGTCCACAGAAGGCCTTCATATTACTAAACTCCAGATGAGCAATTCCTATTTAACTTATGAGTGCACACATGTAAGCAATGCCTCTTAGAACTGAACAAGGTGGCATATGGTGGTTGGCTGTTCCAACAAGGCCAACCAAACTAAAAGTACAAGCTTTACCCTGGCATCTCCTGCCACGCTCACAAAATTGAAGATTTTATGCTTACTTCCTAATGCTAGAGAAAGAAACAAGAGAATTTCACATTGCATGTATCTATGTCCAATGTTGGAGTTATAGGAAAGACATTCCTATGAATGGAATAAGTGGGGAAGAAGAGGAGAAGGAATGTGGAGGAGGAGGTGAAAGAGAAAAAAGGACTTATTTTCTTATTATTTGTACTTCAATCATTTCTTTTTCTTAACTCTATGAGAGAAAATTCTTCTAATTGCTTATGAGATGACTCTTGCAATTTTTTCCCAAGTATTGTTACTAATTGTGTGTGTGTGTATGTGCGTATATGTGTTAGAAAGTAGGGGGGAGAGAGAGGGTCTTCATGGCTGAAAGATGAGCCAGATGTTTCTGTATAGAAGAAGAAGCCATAATGCTAACTAGGAAGGATGAAATACTTGTTCATCAGTTACCAAGGCCTACCAGTCAGACATAGAGAAAGTCTATGTGTATGTGTGTGCAGGAACCAGTACATTTTAAGCAGATACCACTCAGTAAGCTAAAGTATATTTATGAAATTTGCATATTTTCATGACAATAAATTTTAATCTACCACTTGACAATGTCACATGATATTGCTTCCTAAGCTGCTGGACTAGTCAATTCCTACCACATAGTTTATGGGTACAGTTTAAATATCATAACTAGCTCGGGTTATAGGCCCAGTAATATTTGCTCCACAATTTACTCACTAGCTTTATGATCCTGGACAGGTGATTTATTCTCTGTCAAAATTCTCCTTACTGAATAAAAAGAGAATAATGTTCCTATATCACCGGGTTGTCTATTACAAGCTGATACATGTATACTCAAAAAAGTTTAGCTAGATATTCTTCCAACCCTCTTGTATACAAAAATTATACAGTTTGAAATTACAATACCCTCACCATTCTGACGTATGTATACCTTTTGTAATATATAATTGTTGTTCATTCTGATACATAATACAGAGAGAGAGAGAGAAAGAGAGTGAGAGAGAGAGAGAATGAATCTTGACTTTCTACCAAATTGTATATTTTGGTGTCATCTCACAGTAAACTAATATACAACATTCCTTTTTCATTAGACTCTTGCCCACTTATTGCCACACAGTAAATCTTTTAGTATGGTCTTTTATTACTCCAAATATGTAACCAAGCAATGAGAAAATTGACTGTAGGCATTCATGACATAGTTCTTATGTGGTGTGGAAAAGAAAATCAAAGCATTAAAAGGTTATTAAGTTTGTGAAATTATAAGCCCTTTGGAGCTAGAATATAGCTAACTTCGGACAAAAATCCCATATTCTAAAAATGAACTTACCTATAATTTAAAAAAATACCTTTTGTGAGTTCTGTACTTGAATGATATTGTTCCATTCCGACAAAGACATTTCAGATCCTAAGCGAGGTTCCTTGAGTTACAAAGCTCAGCAGTACATTCAGATTGTCCCAAGGAAGGCCTTGGGACAGAAAGTCATTACAAAGGAAGGAAAATGCAGTGACAGTTTATGGTAGATATCTAGTACAATGAAAACTTGTGATGGATTTAGAGAAAATGTAAACATAAATATTCAAAACATCTGAAGAAGGGGCTGGGAAGGTGGCTCAGTGGTAGAGAGCTTGCCTTGCATGCTCAAGGCCCTGGGTTCGATTCCTCAGCACCACATAAGCAAAAAGAAAAAGCCGGAAGTGGTGCTGTGGCTCAAGTGGTAGAGTGCTAGCCTTGAGCTGAAGAGCTGAGGGACAGCACCCAGGCCCAGAGTTCAGGCCCCCAACCGGACCCAAAAAAAAAAAAAAAAAACATCTGAAGAATATCCTGAGGGCTAGGAAAAGTTAGGGCTTATTTCAGTGAACTCAGTAAAATTATAAAAGATCAAAAGATGAGGAGATGACAATCATAAACAGGCAATAATGTTCTAACATGCACTTTGTTGGTCTACCCAATGGAAATTTGTTTTCATTACAAGAGCACCCAAAATTGCCAAAAGTCAGATCTGTTCTCCTCCAAAGATGGCTTTTACTCAACCACAAGAAGTTAAGCTACTTTGGTCAAAGCTACTTTTAATACTTTCATTTATTTTGCAAATGATATCTTTAAAAATAAACATGTGCCAGGCGCCAGTGGCTCATGCCTGTAATCCTAGCTACTCAGGAGGCTGAGATCTGAGGATCACGGTTCAAAGCCAGCCCGGGCAGGAAAGTCCGTGAGACTCTTTTCTCCAATAAAGCACTAGAAAACCGGAAGTGGCACTGTGGCTCATGGGGTAGAGTGCGCGCCTTGAGCTCGCCCAGGCCCAGAGTCCAGAATTCAAGCCCCACGACCGACAAAATAAATAAATAAATAAACATGTGACCCAAAACCTGCTGATAAGAAATAGAAAATAGAAAAAGAAAAAAGGATACTTTTTCAGGTACACAGATAGATAATTGTTTTCACTTTTTTTAAGTCCACAAGTAAATGATAGGGGAAAGAATGATTCACATGTATTGTCTTTTTTAAAAGCTAGCTTATGGGGAAAAGTTTTCCATTATATAAAAATTCTAACAACCTCTAAGAGAACAATGAATCTGGGCACTAATCAGCAATCAATACCAAAAAGCTTGCAAAATTTTATGTGGAGCATTTTAATACATGGATTTTACTGAGAACTTCTGAATCCACAGATGAATCTTAGAATCACTAAAAATGCAACTAAACATTACTTTTCTCTGGATTTGAAACTTTGGGTACTATGTGTACCATTTATGGAATAACCTCCAGAGAAAACTAACCTGAATTTATCCAAATGTCTGTATTTAAATCTAATTCAGAAATACAGGAAGAGGATCAAGTTAAATGCATCACACAGAAAAAAAAACAGACAAGTACATAATGTGAGTTAGTCTACAGGACAACCAGTTTCCTAAACAAAATAAATGGGAAAATATTAATAAAGTTTTAAAAGTTTACAACCTTATGTAACTGTTATCCCGCTGTACATCACCTTGACAATAAAAAAAGATTTATAAAAGTTTACAGAAACAATGATCACAAGTGGTGTGTGGATATAGTTATCCACAGTTGCTAAAACCACATGCTAGAGTATTCATTGACAAGATATATGATGCTTCCTTTAAAATACTCATATAACCCTTCTCGTTTTGGACATGACAACTTATACTTCTCGTTGTTGCATCAGGTCCACCTGTATCCTTAAACAACTGCTTTTTCCCCCTCTCTTCCACAAGTTATACTGACATCAAATATAGTGAAAGCAGGGGTTATACTGTGGGGGAGGGACATACAAAGCAACAAAGAGATAGTCTTATAAATGCGTTAGAAACACATGCATGAATGAAAAAGCATTAAAATACATGTCTAAGGGTTCATTTTCCTGACATCACATTATCTGACCTTTTCCGCTTGACTCATACATATACTAGATATTGAAAATAAGGGAAACCATGGGAAGGGTTGGGATTGGGGGAGGAGGGGGGAGGCTGGGAAGGGAAAAACAAAAAATAAAAAAAATAAAAATACTCATATAAAAAGTATAGGAGCCAGCACCAGTGCTTCATACCTGTCATCCTAGCTACTCAGGGGACTGAGATCTGAAGATCACGGTTTGAAACCAGTGGGGACAGAAAAATCTGAGACTCATCTACAAATAACCACCAAAAAGCCAGAAGTAGAGTTGTGATTCAGAGGACGAGACTTGAGGACAAAAGCTCAGGGACAGTATCCTTGCTCTGAGGTCAAGTCCCAGGATTCACATACACACACACACACACACACACACACACACACACACACACACACCACTCCTCCCACAAAAAAAATAAATATAGGAAAATAATAAATAAAATGGATTGGGAAATAGCAATAATTGTTGAAGTTGGGTAAAGTGTATGTGACTGAAATTTTCCAAAATTGGAAAAGTTACCTGGGACAGGTAAAGTATAATCTGATCTGAGAAAAGATGCACTCTCTTCTCATTTCCAACTTCTAAACAGCACTATGATTGTGAAGGAAGATGGTCCTTATGGCAGAGCAGAGAAAAGGAAGAAAATACAGTCTTTAATGATGTCATCGAGAAAATGGATGAATCAGCCCCAAAACATGTCACTCTGTGATTTTACCACATTAAGGACCAAAGTGCCTTATTAATTCATCAAAACTTAAGATGGCTTTCCTGTTTTTGAGAATCATCATTATATGTTATATAAAATTACTTTTTCTTTTAAAATCCTTTATGTTTAATTAAACAATCCCATGCTCAATGAAAGAAGCTTTGATATACTCACTAAAAAAAAACAAGAATACAGAATAATATGAAGGGGCACAGATGCACAGATGATTGCTTCCCTTCATGCCTTCCATCCTCCTCTCTTCATCAGAGGCAATCAGCATTATTTAACATGCTTTGATTTAAATGTTAGAGCAATATCTGGACCTATGTTTGCCAAATATTATTGTGAGAATGCCATTGTGAATCTGAGTGTGATGTATCTGTGTAGACCTTCCTGTAGGATGCAACCCTTTGGTAACACAAAATGTTTCCTATCTTCTAGTTGCTTCCTCAATGCTCACATAACACTCAAATTTCACAAAACACTCAATAAGCACTTGTTTGTAGGTGATATTATTGTTGATAAGCATAGCCAGGCTCACAAGAATCATTTCCAAACTCGCACAAAAACTGAACTCCAAGTTTCTAAGTGTAATATTGTACTTGCCTCATCCCCACAGAAAAATAACAATAGAGCAACCTCAAAGATACCAGCAGGTGTGCCACATGCAAATGGCAAGCAGGCAACTGAAGTGACTGACATTCTGAAGACATTTTCCAGCAAGAGAAATTGTCAAAGCTGAGAACATTTGAACAGCAGGGCACAGCAAAGAGGCATTACATCTTCACATTTCAAGTCATTTGGCTGTGCACAGCGGAGTTACTCACAAAACTTAGTAAAAAAGAAATCTACATTAACTGTTGAGCCATCCACAGGACTGCATTTGGTAAGGAGAGAGGGCATATGTGCCCATCTGTTCCGGATCTAGCTACCTTCCCAACCTTCCCTCTCTTGTCATTTTTAGAATGTAAACATTTTGAATGTAGGGAAGAAGTGGGTTCTGTGGTATGTTCTGAACAGTTTCCAGCTCTTTGAGCACTTAGAACATTTTTTAAGGAATAACAACATTTTGCATTGGACTGGAGGGAATAGAACTTCCCCTTCATTTGCTAAAATGAGAATATCTTTTATTCACCAGAAGCTGTTCTTTGGCTGACCAATTTAGAAAAAGAATAAAGAACTCCCTCCTCTTAGGCTTAGAAGAGACCTGTTCTTAAACAATGAAATGGAAATTCAAGGAGACAAGTAGCAGCAGAGAGCCAGTTTGTAAAAGTACTTTCCTGGACAAGAAAGATTCATTTTCACACTGTAAGAAACTCAGTTGGACTCTGCCAGGTTCTGCTCTGAGAGGGCCCCCAGATAGGCAGACATGGGAGGGAAAGTGCAAATGGCTAGGCCAGGCATGCATAAAAAGGACAGAAAACTTTTTGCTTCTTATGTGTAAGTTTAAAAAGGAGAAGAACTGGTACAGTCATTGGCATTCTTTAAGAAGTATTCTTAGCAAAGAGTAAAGATTTGTCTTAGCTGAAATTTACCCTATTATCATCATTAAAGTGTCAAGCAACTATAAAAATACATAAGTTGTTAGCCATGATCATGGTGGAAGAATAGAAACAGTATAAATGGCCATCAGAAAGAACCAGGCTAAATAGGAAGCCTACCAATCCAGTAAAATACTATGGAGCTATGAAGAGAAAAGGAAAATTCTCTACCTAATAATGAGAAAACTGAGTGTCATATTGCTAAATTAAAAAAATACAATGCCCATTTTATAATAATAAAATATTTACAGCAAATACATACATAAAGGAAGTCTGTAATCTTCACAGCAGTTACCTAGAAAGAATAGGAACTGAGCATGTAGAGTCATGATTTTCATGATGTAGTTATTCATAGTTTCTCATTTGGAATGAGATGAGTGTTAAGAATGTTGAAAATTGAGTCCCTTTTAAGCCTTTATTAAAACTGAAGATTCATTAAAAAGACCAAATTTTACTTTTAGGATGATGTTTTAAATACCCTCTTTCAAATTCTTGAAAAAGGAAGGTAATGCTGTTTAGAATGATGTCTCAAAAAATGGAGCAGGTAAAAAAGAGATAAGTATACAATACATTATTTCTCCCTAGACAGCCAATAAGCTGAATATATAAATATTTGAAATAGCGAGTTGCTAATACAAAATGAAAGGCGCAACCTCAGGGGTAGAATTAAATTCACAAGAGAATATACAGTTTAGAAGAACAAAAATACAGTCAGACTAATGCTAAAACCCCAACTGTATCCTCAGAGACTGTAAACAAGATGTGGAGGTGAGTGACAACATAAGATCTTCCACAATGAATGTGAGTTTCCATGCTCTGTTCCATTTACATCAGTAGCAGTTATACTTATGGAATGCGTAGATAGTCTCACCTATAGGCACTCTTTGCCTATAGGCAAAGAGTGGGAGGAAGGGCAACTGTATCCATTGCCCCTGGTGAAAATAAGTTGTCGAGAATTACAATCCAGCCAAAGAATGAAAGTCTAAAACTGCATTTAAAATGTAACCTTTGGTGACATCCTTATGTACTTCTCAATTGTTTTTGAAAGTAAGTATGTATGGCAACTAGAAAAATAAAAGTTATATGTATATATATGTATGCATATGTATTAAGTTCTTTCTCAATATTAATCTTTTTTCTTTCAAGAACATCACAAAGCAAAAACATTGAGTCCTAATTTTGCTTTCATTTTACCATTACTATTAAACACTTTTACTGATACCTAATATTCAATATTGACTAACATGAGAAATCAGGAATATTACATTTGCAATTTTGTTTATAGGTATTCATTATAAATATTAATTAATATAATAGATGCATAATGCCTTCTATAGCACTATGTAATTCCACATTATGATTCAACTAAAACACTTGCATTTGGAAATGAAGGGTTTTGGGGTGGGGTTGTTTTAGTTTGGATTTTTTTTTCACTTTTTTTTAAAATAGGGCAAAACGGAACTTGGGAAAGCTGGAGATTCTCCAAATAACCCATAGAAGCACAAATATAAATGAATAATGTGAGTGTCACTTCAACTCCTCTTGTGAAGCATCAAATGCATGCAAAACCATGTGAAAAACAAAACAGAAACATGCCGTAACAAATTATTTTAAGACGTTTTATTTCTTACATATTATTCTATGTCTATTTTAAAATGGTGCTCTCACAAAATCAAGGCTACAAAATGACAATATTTTATTTGTCATATTATTACATTTTATACCCAAAGGGGTATCAGTAGTTGCAACTTAAAAAAAAAAAGTAAGTTATCCAGGACTCGTAGCAATTGGGTTAAGTCATAGAATGACAAAAATCATCCAAATAGGAAAAAAATCTTGATAGGTTGCTTGTATGTCACTAAATATCTCAGAGTAATTTAAGGAATTTCTTCTAAGGAAAACAATTCTATCTCTATAATGTGGTAGCCTTTCAAATATCTATATACTACTGCCATGAACCCAGGTCTTTTTTATTCCAAACCAAATAACCCTACATCTTTCATTTTCTTATAACCTACTTTCCAGAAATCTCAGCTTCTCAGTTTCCCTTGGTTATTCTTATATGTCACTGTCCCTCCTAGAATGAGATCCTTAGAATATAATATAAGGCAATCTACTGAGGATAATATCATGCTTCAACTAATGCAGCCTGAAGTTCTACATGTTGCCAATTGCATGACATTTTTATGTCATATTGGGTTTCGACTGACCATAATGTTATGAGGTTGTTCTTTTAAAATTTTTATGGTCATTATAAAGGTGATATACAGAGTGGCTATTGTTACATAACTCAGGTAAAAAGTCCATTTCATTTTGGACAATGTCACTCTGAGTTTTTAATATAACACTTTTGACTTTGAATGTTACTTAAAGATTCATAGAACTTCATACATTGATATATGAGTATTTTAACTATTTGGTTTTAGTCCATCTTTCTTTTTTAAAAATTTTATTGTCATATGCATAATGCCTTCTATAGCACTATGTAATTCCACATTATGATTCAACTAAAACACTTGCATTTGGAAATGAAGGGTTTTGGGGTGGGGTTGTTTTAGTTTGGATTTTTTTTCACTTTTTTAAAAAATAGGGCAAAATGAACCCCTCTATACATATTATAGAGGGGTTAAAGTAATATAAACAAGGTAGTGAGTACATTTATTCTCAAACTTGTTACCTCCCTTCATTTTTCTCCCACTTTCCCTCCCTAACACTACCCCAAGTTGGACAGTTTGTTTCCAATGTATTGTCTTGTAAGTGTTGCTGTAGCATTGGTTTCCCCTTTGTCCTTTGTCTCACCATTTTGTTGTTCCCCTTCCCTAATCCAGATAAACATATATACAATACCAAGGGTACCAAAAATCAAATACAGTGACAACAGGGGATAAAACCATAGGGAAAAAAGAAAAAAATTACATAGTGCATTAAAAACAACAGAGCATTGATCTTGCTTTGCAATATACTTTCTAAACCCCAAAACTTATGCCAATTACAATTTTTATAACATTCGGACCCAATTTCTAATAGGAAAAGTCATGTTTAGTAGAGTAAATGGAGTTTTATGAAAATTCACTAGAGAAAGCCTTTAAAAATTAATTCAGGCATCCATCAACCAGTTTTCTTTATGCAATCATTTAGAGTTCCAGTTCTTTGTGTTACCACTGATTCCACATGTTAGGGGTTGTGAAATAACCAAGCTTCTCTATACCATGGAATTATGCTGACCCACGAATGTAGAAAAACAAAAAGTGAAAGGGGATTTAGTTAGGAGGACTTCTTGCTGGTGAATGCATGCTGCCACCCAGAGACTATATTCTGTCTTTCTCTGTACTGTGTACCATTCTATTTCTTTAACATAAGAAAAGATCCTTACCACACAAATGAACTTGGTGTTTGGACTTCAACTGCTATGAAGTATGAAGTTTTAAAAAGTCATAACCATTATGAAATTAGTAAAACATAGTCATAGAATGACTTCAGGATGCCAGTCTTCTCTTAACATATATCTTACTAATGTCACCAAGAGTTGCATGCATATTTGTTTTTAAGTAACTTCTTTCTTCTCTCACTGTGCTATTTCCTAAGATATACAAAGAAAATTCTAGCAGCAAATTTATAATGTATTCTTCATTAGATATAATAGACTTACGAGGAATTAACAAATGAATAGGAAAATAAGAGAAGGAAGAGAAAGGGGGGAATGTGAGCCGTCTTTTTATGAGAAATTGGTCTTGTAGCACTCTTACACCATAAATGTTTTCCCTAAATCTCTTAACATGGAAGAGCAGATCACCTGAAAGGAGGAGCATGAAGGTAAGGAGAGTACCACCTATATCCTTTACATAAACTCTGGAGTAGATCTTTTCAATTTGCAAGAGGGATAGGTAAACCTCTCAAAATCCAGTCCATGAATTAACACCAAACCATACCTAGCCAGTGTAATGATATGTCCATATGCAACAATTTAGGAAGCAATCCATAAGGAAAATGATTTATATCATTAAAATTGAACACTTCTTATAAAGTTTTCCTTGATTATTTTTAAAACTCTAATTTAAAAACTAATTTACCTGAGGCTGGAAATATAGCTCAGTGGTAATATGCACAAGGCCCTGGGTTCAATCCCCAGCACTAAATGAACACACATACACACACACTCTCTCTCTCTCTCTCACACACACACACACACACACAATGATTCTCACATAAAACAATATTGATTCTAAATTTTAAAAACAACAGCAAACTGAGCTGATACAATCATATAAGAAAATAGGAGTTATGATGCAAATTAATCCTGTAAAAATTAACTGATTTAAAATGTTTAGCATGCTATTGTATAGATAATGTGAATTTGCTTTCAAAAACAAATGTGCTTGTCAAAATTCCTGTAATTTCACCTTAGAGGGAAATTCAAAAGGTTTTAAAAAAACTCAATTTTCAAGAAAGTTGTTTGCTCAATAAGGTTTCTCACTAGTGTGCATTCTATTCTTGGCTCTTTTCCCTTGACTTTTAGAATACCACTTGATTTTCTTCACTGGCACCATTCTGCCATTTACAGACTTGAATGGCAATGTGGCTCGCGGCCCTCCTTCTTATTAAAGGTTCTGAGCATTTATTTTGAGTCATTTTCTGGCAAAAAATTGTGAAATGTTGATTGTCTAACAGAATAACACTTTGTCTTGTCTTATCACTCCCTGGGTGGTCACCTCACCGTAATTTATCTCTTTCTTTTTCTTTCTTACTTTCTTTGTGTATATTAGTTGTACAGGGGGTTCACATAGTAGTTACGTAGATGTATACAATGTATGCCAGTCAAGTTCATCTCCTCTTACCCCACTCCCTCCTTAAAACAGTTGTACCAGGTTTAGTTATTCTGTTGTCATGCACAGTACACTCTCCTTTCACTCTACCTCATCTCAATGATTTCCACCTTTAGAGAGTTGCCCTATTTTACACTCAAGTCTTTGTATGTTTATTGGTTTTTATCTTTGAGGTCTAAATTCCACATAATGAGAGAAAACATGTAATGCTTGTCTTTCTCAGTGAAACTTACTTGACAAAATGATTTCCAGTTCCACCCATTACCTTATAAAGGATAAAGTTCATTCTTCTTTGTGGCTAAACAATATTCCATTTTATATATGTACTGTATTTTCTTTATCCGTTCATTAGTTGATAGTTCCACAGTTTGGCTAATGTGAATAGTACTGCTGTAAACATAGGCATGCAGGTATCTCTATTATATGTAACTGACATTCCTTTAGCTATACGCTCAAGCAGTGGCATAGCAGGATTATATGTAGGTTTGATTTTAGACCTTTGAGGAGCCATCATGTTTATTTACACAGTGGACGCACTAATACACATTCCTACCAATACCATATAGGCCACTGTCTACCATGGGATTAAACCAATTCCCCAATGCAGCAATCCATAATAGTTGACAGTCCCTCTCCCCATCCTCGCCAGCATTTGTTGCTCCTGCTCTTTCTTTTCTTGATGATTGTAGCTTGGACTGGTGTGAGATGGAATTTGGGGTTCATTACTTGTCAATCATGTTACCCCTTCCCTTCCTTGTTGTTGTCCCACTATCCCTTCCCTCTCCCACCTCCTACACTCCCTCTCCCCTGCCTTGCCACCTGAAGTTCTAAAGTTCGTTTCCAATACACTGTCCTGTGGATATCTTTGCTCTAATGGGTTATCCTGTGTCCTTGTTTCAGCATTTTGTTATTCCCCTTCCCCTCCCCAGATTATACATGTGTAAATACAAGATGCAGGGAATCAAAATTGAGTACTGTGACAGCAGGGGATATACCATCGGGGAAAGAACATAAAGGAAACAACAACAAAAAATAATAATAAAATCACATGGTACATTTAAAACAGTAACAATAAAGACAGACCTCTTGTGTCCATATCTTAGGGTTCATGTCACTTAGCATCATCTTATATGGTCATTTCTACATGG
This sequence comes from Dipodomys ordii, assembly GCF_000151885.1. Taxonomy (NCBI): domain Eukaryota; kingdom Metazoa; phylum Chordata; class Mammalia; order Rodentia; family Heteromyidae; genus Dipodomys; species Dipodomys ordii. Next base: position 1,542,967 of record NW_012267244.1, on the reverse strand, counting down.
TTTTTGAGCTTTTCAGCGCATCTGATAGGATTATCCTATATGTACACTAATTATTGCAAATAAGGGAAACCATGGGATCTAAATTTCTTTGGGACTGGCTTACTTCACTTAATATGATTTTTTTCCAGGTCTTTCCATTTCCTAACAAATGGTGCAGTGTCGTTCTTTCTGATGGAAGCATAGAATTCCATTGTATATATGTACCACATTTTCTTGATCCACTCATCTAATGAGGGGCATCTGGGTTCCTTCCTGAAGAGCTTCTGCATGGCAAAGGACATAAGTAGCAAGATCAATAGAAAGCCCACAGACTGGGAGAAGATCTTCACTAGCCATACAACAGGCAAGGGTCTCATATTTAAAATATACTTAGAACTCAAAAAGTTAAGTCACCCAAAAACAAATCCTCAAAGTAACAACTTCCCCATTAATAAGTGGGCTAAAGACTTAAAGAGAGACTTCTCTGAAGAGGAAATAAGAATGGCCAGCAGACACATGAAGAAATGCTCAACTTCTCTGGCCATAAAAGAAATGCAAATCAAAACAACATTGAGATTCCACCTCACCCCAGTTAGATTGGCTTTAATCAAGAAATCTAAGATTTGTATTTTCTTTCTTTTTTTTTGCAAATTCTTTATTGTGATTAAGTGATTACATAATTTCACAAATTTTACAGTATTGTGGGGCAGTGATGCTTAGTTAAATTCACAAACACATTCTAACTTTCATGGGGCAAATTGTCTATTGTGGGCTATAAAGTTTATAAGTTCTATGAGCTTTGACAATACAGTTATTTCTTCCACATCAGGTGATGTGTACATTCCTTTCCTTTTGCATAGTGTCAGCTGTTTCCTCTTTCCTACTCATTCCCTCCCTCCCATTACTGCCATTGAGTTGCTTAGATGGTTTTGACCAATGTCCAGTGCAGCTGATGGGTCCCGCTATGGTATGTTTTTTCCCTGATTCCATTTAGTTCTGTGTCCTCCTAGTTTCCCTCCGGTGTGCACATACATGTGATCAGCAGCATGGCATTATTTAGTAGTGATTTGACCAGATGAGTGGAGGCCCTTTGTTTCTCAAGTCTTGTTAACTTTGTCGTATCACCTTATGTTTTGGATTTAACATGTGCTGTTTGTCTCTTTGCTCTTGGCGTACCTCACTCAACATGATTTCTTCTAGTTCCATCCATTTCCCTGCTAATGAGATTATTTTGTCCTTTCTAATAGCTGCATAATTTTCCATTGTGTATAGATAAGCACAATTTTTGGATCCATTCATCTGTGGTGGGGCATCTGAATTGTTTCTATATCTTGGCTATTGTGAACAGTGCTGCAATAAACATGGAGGTGCATATGTTCTTGTATCCTGGTACCTGTTGTTCAGGATAGATGCCTAGGAATGGTATGGCTGGGTCATAGGGGAGGTCAATATTTAGCTTTCTGAGGACTCTCCATACTATTTTCTAAAGTGATTGTATAAGTATACATTCCCACCAGCAGTGTAATAGGGTTCCTCTTTCTCCCCATCCCCTCCAGATTTATCTTTGGCTGACTTTAGGATGTGGGACATTCTGACTGGGGTAAGGTGGAATCTCAGAGTTGTCTTTATTTGCATTTCCTTTATAACCAGGGATGGTGAACATTTCCTCAAGTGTTTCTTTGCCACTTTTATCTTTTCTTCTGGGAAGTCTCTCTTTAGTTCCCTTGCCCATTTAGTAATTGATTTGTTGGGTTTGGGAGGGATTAGTTTCTTGAGTTCTCTGTATATACTGGATATTAACCCCTTGTCTGATATATCACTGGTAAATATTTTTCCCAGTTAGTTGTCTTTCTAGTGTGGTTGCTATGTCTTTAGTAGTGCAAAAACTTTTTATTTTAAGGTAATCCCATTTGTCGAGTCTCTCTCCAATTTGTTGTGACCCTGGGCCTCTGTTCAGGAAGTTCCTTCCTGTGCATATAAGTTCAAGTGTCTCTCCTATTCTGTCCTGCAGTAGTTTCAGAGTTTCAGGTTTGATGTTAAGGTCTTTAATCCATTTTGAGTTGATGTTGGTGCATGGTGATAGGCTGGGGTCCACTTTTAGTTTTCTGCATGTGGCCGCCCAGTTTTCCCAGCACCAGTAGTTGAAGAGGCTGTGCTTCTTCCACTGTACATCTTTGGCCCCTTTGTCAAATATCAGCTGACTGTAGGCGTATGGTTTTACTTCTGGATCTTCTATTCTATTCCATTGGTCTTCGGGTCTGTTTTTGTGCCAGTACCATGCTGTGTTTATTAGTATAGCCCTATAGTAGAGTTTGAAGTTCAGCATGGATATCCCTCCCATGTTGTCTTTTTTGCCTAGAATTGTTTTGTCTATTCTAGGCTTTTTGTTGTTCCATATGAATTTTTGGACTGTTTTCTGTATTTCAGAGATGTACGTCATTGGGATTTTAATAGGAATGACATTGAATTTGTATATTAATTTTGGCAATATGGTTATTTTCACTATATTAAGTCTGCTTAACCAAGAGCATGGAAGGTCTTTCCATTTCCTATTGTCCTCTGTAATTTCTTTCTTTAAGTTTTTTTTATAGTTGTCATTAAATAGTTATTTTACATCTTTAGTTAGGTTAATTCCTAAATATTTTATATTTGGGGGTTATTGTGAATGGGGTTGTTTCCTTTATTTTCCTTTCTGCTTGTACATTGTTGGTGTACAGGAAGATTGTGGGTCGATTTTGTATCCTGTTACTTTGCCAAAGTGGTTTATAAGTTCTAAGAGTTTGGGGGTGGAGTTTTGGGGATCATGGAGGTATAGTATCATCTCATTTACGAAAAGGGACAGTTTAACTTCTTCTTTCCCTATGTGTATCCCTTTAATGTCTTTTTCTTGCCTTATTGCTCTGGCTAAGAATTCCAGGACTATATTGAAGAGGAGTGGAGAAAGTGGGCATCCTTGCCTTCTTCCTGATTTTAGGAGAATTGGTTGTAGTTTTTTCCCATTAAGTATAATATTGGCTATTGATTTGTTGTATATGGCTTTTATTGTTTTAAGGAATGTTCCTTCTATTCCTATTCTCTCCAGTTTTTTTTTTAACATGAATGAATGTTGTATCATATCAAAAGCCTTTTCTGCATCAATGGAGATAATCATGTGGTTCTTGACCTTGGATCTGTTGATGTGTTGGATTACATTTATGATTTATGTATGGTAAACCATGCCTGCATCTCTGGGATGAAGCCTACTTGGTTGTAGTGTATGATTTTTTTTTATGTTTTTGGATTCTGTTAGCTAGAATTTTGTTAAGGATCTTTGCATCTGTACTCATCAAGGAGATTGGTCTGTACTTCTCTTTTTTTTTTGTTGGTTCTTTGCCTGGTTTGGGGATGAGTGTGATACTGGCATCGTAGAATGAGTTTGGGATAGATCCCTCCTTTTCTATTTCTCTGAAGAGCTTGAGAAGTATGGGGTATTAGTTCTTTTTAAAGGTCTTATAGAATTCCATTGTGAATCCATCTGCTCCTGGGCTTTTCCTTGTTGGAAGACTTCTAATTGCTTCCTGTATCTCATTGTAAGATATTGGCTTATTTAATTGATTTATTTCTTCTTTGCTCAGCTTGGGCAACTTGTATTTCTCTAAAAATGCATTCATTTCTGTTAGGTTTTCTTTCTTTAGAGAGTATAACTTTTGAAAATAGTTCTTTATAATTGTTTGGATGTCGTGTATTTGTTGTGATTTTTCCTGTGGCATCCCTGATCTTGTTAATTTGGGTTTCCTCTCCTCTTTTCTTAATCTTGCCAAAGATCCATCCATTTCATTTATTTTTTTCAAAAAAACAGCCTTTTGTTTTATTAATTTTATTTATAATGTTCTTATTCTCTATCTCGTTAACTCTTAATTTGGTCATCTAGCTCTGTCTAGTAACTCTAAGTTCCATTTTTTCATGTTTTTCTAGCAGTTTTAATTGTAAAATGAGATTATTTACTTGGTTTGTCTCTATTTTCTTGATGTGGACACTGAGGGTGATAAATTTGCTGTCTGCTGTAGATCATTGGCAGTTCCCACCTTTAGAAGGACTGAGCAGCCTAGATTCCTCCTGTTTTTCCTACATGTGCTCTTGGTAAGATCATATGTGCTGGATGTACTCTCCCAGTTGCTGGAGTCCACTATAAGCTCCTGGTTTTGGTTTTGGGGTTTTGTTTTTGTTGTTGTTGTTTTGGTTGGTTATGGGACTGAACTCTGGGTCTGGGTACTGTCCCTCAGCTCTTCAGCTCAAGATTAGCTCCCTACCATTTGCGCCACAGCGTCACTTCTGGCCCTTTCTGCTTATGTGGTGCTGAGGAATCAGACCTAGGGCCTCATGCACACAAGACAAACACTCTACTGCTGAGCCACCTTACCAGCGTGAGCTCCTGACTATTGGCAGGTGCTGGCAGCCTGAGTTGTCTAATCCCCAGCCTGGGAATAAAAGGGTCAGGTTCTGGTAGGGTCTGGGCTGCTGGTTCTCCTGGTCTTTTGCAGTCATGGGCACAATTCCCAGGAGGTATGGTTCCCTGCTTTCCCCCCCTCTGCCAAGGCATGTGCTAAGCTTCTGACTTCAATTGGGAGGAGTTGGTTGGGTTGCTCAGGCACCGGATCCCCAGGCCTGGTCCTGGTTCTTGGTCCCCCAACTGGGGCATGCCAGCTGGACCTGGGCTTCTGGGTATCCCACCTGGGTTACCCAACCTGGAGTACACAGTTTGAGTTTCTTCTGCTGTTGGTTGTTGTGACCCATAGATGCTGGTCCTGGCTTGGGCATTTAAGCTCCCTTCCAGGGGCGCTCTTGATCTAGCCTAGTTGGCTGGATGTGCTCCATGAGCTGGTGGAGCACTCTAACAGTTCCCAGTTTTAGTGGACCTGTAGTCCATGTGTTGGAGCAGGGATCTAGGGGTTCCCACCAGCTCTGGTCTCCGTTGAGAGGGGATACACTGTCCCCTGCGGGGTACTCACCCTGGAGCTAGTTGGGAACTCTCTAGCTGTTGTTTCTGTGGGATGTATGTCACTGGTTGCCACTGCGCTCTGTGTTCAGTTGAGAAGCTTGTGGGCCGGGCCAGGTGATGGCAGCTCTGCATTCATGTTTCTCCTCTATCTGTGCTTCTGTTGCTGTCTGCATGGGTTCCCCTGGCTGGAGGGGCAGGCTCCAGGGGTGGGGGAGGGGTCTCCGTGCATGTTCTTAGCATTGAGGTTTGTTTCTGTTTGCACTCTCTGGATCAGCAGCAGTACCTTGAGGGTACTGCAGATGGAGCCCTGTAGTTCCGGGGTTCCCCCCCCTCCAGGGGCTGTGGGGCCCAGTACTTTAGTGGGGTGGAGCCCCGCCAATCCAAGAGTGGGGGTGGGGCAGGGGTCTTTGTGCAGGCTTCCAGATCTGAGGTTTCTGTTTGTGACCAGCGGGTCCAGCAGCTGGCAGCTTGGTGCGCAGTCAGCAAGGGTTGGGTGAAGGGTCTTCATGCTTTTCCATTCTGAAATTCTTCCTTTTCTTTCTTTCTGTTTTTTTTTTTTTTCTGCCTCCTGTTTCTGTCTGGGTGTTCATCTTTTTGGTGTTGTCAGTCTCTTGGGTAGATCAAGCATTGGAACTCGAACTCTCTTTTTGGTTGGAGAGAGCTGTGGTTGTTCCTTCTGTCCTGTTGCCATCTTGGTCCCCCCCCCTCGATTTGCATTTTCTTGATGGCAAAAATAGGAATTGTTTTTCATCATTTAAGAACAGCAGCTCAATCATTTATAACTCACCTTGAGTTCCAGGAAAGATTTAACTGATTGATATAATCTTTCTAAAAACTATCTACAAGAAAAAAACAAAAACAAAAAAACAGCCTTGCATGAGATTACCTCCAAATACCTATAATAATCAGTATTCAACTCAGAACCAGTGACATCATCTCATGTAAAGCAGGTAACTACCTCAAGTGTAAGTAACAACAACTTCCCCAGAACCTACAGAAACCAGAAGTCCAAGAATTACCAGCTAGACTACCAGGACTTTTAAACTATGTATATCTTTATTCTATCCCTAATTCTTCTATTTAAGCCTACTGTTCATGTCTTTGCTGGAAAGATGGCTAAAGATGAACTAAAGTGCTGTTTTCCTATAGCATGTCTATCATATGTAATGTCTTAGTTTGCCATATTTCTTTTCTAATAAACTTTTTGATCATTTTCACGAAGGTGAAGTTTTGCTTGAATTCTTCTCTGACCAGACACAAGGACTGATGTTGAGTGGCTGTACTGACTTTCCAGTATCACTGTTTTGTTCTAGACATTTCAAAGTTTCCTGTCTTCCATTTAGATTACTCATTTTGAATAATGTTGTACATGTTAAGAGGAATGATGCTGGGTTTTCCCCATTTAGGATGATTTTAGCTGGGCATCATAGATAGAAAGCTTTCTTATGTTGAGGTACATCCCTCTATTCCTACTTTTGGCCAGAGTGTTGATTGTGAAGGGATGTTGAATCTTGTCAAAAGTTATTTTGTATAATGGTTTAAATGATCATGTGATTTTTTTCCCTTTATTCTCTTCTTTATTTGCATATGTTGAAGTATCCTTGCATCCCTGGGATTATTCCAACTTGATCTTTCTACTGTGTTATCAAATTCTGTTTCACAGTATTTATTTTATTGAGAATTTTTCTACCTATGTTTATAAAGAAAATTGGATTGCAATTTTCCCTTTTTGTCATATATTTACCTTGTTTTTTATATCAAGGTAATCCTGGCTTTATAGGATGAGTTTGATAAAATTCTTTCTCTTTTTTATTTTATGGCATAGTTTGAGGAACATTGCTATTTGTTCTCTCTTAAAGTTCTGGTAGAACTCAACAGTAAGTCCTATCTGCTCTTGTGCTTTTCTTGCTTTGCTTCAATTACATTTTGTCATGACATGTTCTCAGCTCCAGGATGGCCAGGAAGACAAGAGGTACATATAATGTCTTGTAGGCTCTGAGCTCTTTGAATCCCTGAAGCTGGAAAAACTCTTTCTGCAACATTGTAGGTAACTTCATGTTGTATAAGATATGAGAGTCATATGGCACTTTTTTCTTTTGTCTTTGGAGAAGTAGTGAAATGCATCCCTTTGTTAGAAAAATATTACAAAATGAGGCTGGGCGCCAGTGGCTCAAACCTGTAATCCTAGCTTCTCAGGAGGCTGAGATCTGAGGATCACGGTTCAAAGCCAGCCCAGGCAGGAAAGTCTGTGAGACTCTTATCTCCAATAAACCACTTGAAAACCAGAAGTGATACTGGGGCTCAAGTGGTAGAGCACTTGCCTTGAGCTGAAGAGCTAAGGGACAGCGCCCAAGCCCAGAGTTCAAGCCCCAAGACCAAGCAAAAAAAAATACAAAGTGATGATTAAGAAAGTGATTCCAAAGAGCTAAAATGCTTACTGAAATACTGAGAAAGACTGAGCTCAGCCGCTGCTGACTATTTTTATATTACAACTCTGACTTTTTATTGTTGTATACCTATCATCTATTGCCTTCCTTCTGGATAAGAGTGAGTGATAAGTCCAATGGCAGGAAGTCAAAATTAGAACTACTAAAAAGATGCTGGATATCTGAATATTGTACTGGTTTAAAGCATATAGAAGTAATCTGGAGTCAGGCTCTGGAGAGGGAGCCTGCACATCTATATTTTTAGAAGGTTTGTGCATACTTCTGAAACTCAGCCAGGCTTGAAACTGCTTTTATTATACTTTTTTTGCAGGAAATTCTTTCATTCTATAATTAAGATTAAATACTCCATACTTTGTAAACAGTCTGAATGTTGGGCTATTCTGTCCTACCATGATTATTTGAAGTAAACCTTCTAGTAATGTTTTAATACTATGATTGCCCTGAAAAGTAAAAATGGAAAGATGAAAGCTTCTCACACCAGGCTGAGACAGCACCTGTACACCTAGGATGGTGACATATTCACTGTTCATGTTGGCCCTTATAGGTCAATACAGGCCTTTAAATATCAAGTCATACCAGTTGTCCCTAGCTGTGAGACAAGCTAGCCCACATTTGTAGAAACAGATCAGGAGCCAAACTATGGTATATATGAGAATGTCCAGTATAAGCAGAGATGAACAGGGTACTGCCACCCTCACCTACACTCAACAAGTGGATTATGTGTACAGGGAAAGGTCCTGGAGTTGCCAAGTTATACTTCTAATGGTGATTTGATAAATCTGTCTGAATTGAAATATAAAGATCATTCCACTTAAGATAATAAAATATCTCTACCTGACCAAAATATTAGTTGCATGCAGCACAAACAAATGGAGAAGAAAAGGGATTTCTTAGCATCTCTTGGCTTTGGCCACCTCCTCTATTAGCAGAGCAAGATGAAACCCAAATGCTTCATCTGATAAGGGCAAGCGTATTTAAATAGTAATCACTGCTGCTCTCTCCAGATTCACCTGTACAGGAGTATGTTTGGCAAGTTGTCTTGCTTTCAGTGACAAGGTTACATTTCATAAGTAAAAGTTATATAATCACAGTAAATATATGTGGGCACTGAAAATTACATATTGCAAGGATCCACAGGTTCACAAAACACAATCACTTGTGTGCTGAATACTGACAAACTTGTCACCAAACTTGCCAACCCAATAAACCTCAGTCATAAAATATTTTAATGATTTGTACATATATAACCAAAGATTTCTCATTGCTCAATATGAACAAAGTTTCTGTTGCTTTCTTAGATATTGCCAAATTTTCTCTCCATAGAAGTTGTACCACTTTGAACTGTGCCCAGCAATAAAAGAAAGTTTCTCATAGCCTTATCAGCACTATCTATTAGGAAATGTTTAGGGTTTTACAACTATTAGTAAGGAGTGGTACCTTAATATCATTCACTTAACCTACCATCTACTTATTTGGAGTGAAATTGAGCATCTTAGTAAAGTATGTGCTTTATGTGTATGTGTGTGTGTTGTGTCTGTTCATATCCTTTGCTCATTCTTCTATTGGGCTTCTAGTCTTTTCCTTTTCAATTCTAACATTAGGAAGCCCTATTTTAATCAGTATGCTGCTGCTGCTGCTGCTGTGTGTGTGTGTGTGTGTGTGTGTGTGTGTGTGTGCGCACGCACGCGCATGCATGTATAAGAGTAAGATAATCTCATATAAACATATGAGGCTTATTATAAGACTTTCCTCATGAGATTTGGAGGTTGAAAAGTTAGAGAAACTACATGCAGTTTACAAGCTAGAGAACCAAGAAGACTAGCAGTATAATTGAAGACCTAAGTGTAGTCTGAAGACCAATGAACCCAGAGTTCTACTAGCATATAAGTCCCAGAATCTGAAAGCTACAGAACAAGAAGCTCTGATATATCAGAACAAATCAAGAAAGATAAATGAAACAGAGAGAATTCCCCCTCCCTTGTTCCATTTAGAATTGGATAAAGTTCAACCACCAGTGACAGCAGATCTTTTTTTTTTTTTTAACTACATCTAACAATGCAAAAACCAATCTGCCTTATTAAAACCCTCTGAGACACACCTAGCTATTAGGGATTACCAGTGCGATGGCTATCCTTAATCAAGTCAATACATAAAATGAACTACCTAGTTTATAAATTAATGTAATGTGAGTAAAACATTTTAGAGGAAATTCAGGGGTATTGCCTGAAACAAACAAACAGTGCTGACCTTTTTTTTTTTTTTTTTTGGAACACCTTTTGCTTGCTTAATTTTATTTACAAGCAAGAAATAGCAGGGTTTTTGTCTTCAATTACATTGGGACTGACTGACATCAGTAATTTATTTGTCACTTCATGTCATATTATCTTCCTGAGTTTTAAATTATTTTTAAGTAGATTTTCTTAAAATTTTGTAACTGGCCATTCATTAATTGATTTTTCTTAGTCTCACAATTTATTTTTTCTCTCAGCTAATTGTATTAGCTGAAATTACTACTAGAAATTTAAATTCTTGAAGACAAGTGTCATTGTACTACTCCTGACTTCAATGGAAAAACTTACATCCTTTGGGCTAGGAATGTGGCTCAGTGGTGGAGCGCTAGCCTTGAATGCATGAGGCCTTTGGTTCAATTCCTCAACACCACATACACAGAAAAAGTCAGAAGTGGTACTGTGGCTCAAATGGCAGAGTGCTAACCTTGAGCAAAAGCAGCTCAGGGACAGGCCCTCAGTTCAAGCCCTGGCAAAACAAACAACAAAAACAAAAACAGCAACAACAACAAAAGAAAACTTTATATCCTTTGTAAGGATGTATGTGGCCACATATGTGCAATGGATAAATATCTGTACAGATGTCTCTAAACAATGCACATAGTATAATTGGTCCATCAATTCACATTTTATTCTCTTTAATGAAGTAGAGATGCAAACAGAACTTTGTCAAATGTCTTCTCAGTATCCATAGGCATGATCAATGTCATTTAGTCCTTAAGACTATATAAAATTTCATGTGGTAATCTAAATCTTATTTGAAATAGAATATGTAAATAAATAATAAAATATTTAAAATATTTATGTTTGGGGGGATATCTTCTCTGCCCTATTTTTAGGACTTTCCCCCCCTTTTTTCATTTTCTTTCCAAGACCTTTACTGTGTTTTTGTAGTATCTAGTGGCTTCTTTGTGCTTCTAGTAATTTAATCTGTAATTTTAGTTTTTTTATTTTTCCTTTCTCTCTTAATCCTGTGAAATCCTGTTTTTTTTATTTTTCTCATATTTTTACCATCTTTTCTCTGAATTACTTTGTATCTATTTCATGATTTTTTGTAGCTATGACTAATACAATTATATATTTGTTAGTGGTCTATATATATAGATATAGTTGATATAATTATACAGTATATATTTGTGTGTGTGTGTGTATGTGTGTATGAAAAGATAAAGAGCCCTTGTCATTATAAAACATTGTTTGCAACTTTTTGTTTCTGATTATGGCATTGGGGCAGAATTGTTTTCAGAGTGTTTTCTTCCATTGCTACTATTTTTTTATTGACATCTGCTTGGAAGTGTGTTTCTATATGTTTATAGTTGAATATTCTTCTTCATTTCTGTTATCAAGGAAATCTGTTGGATGGGAGGAGAGAGGTACAGACAGTGTCTTAGTCTGCTACTCCAGCTGGAGGCAGATAATTTACAACAAGTGGATGTTTCTGTGAAGTCCAAGGCTAAGGTGATAGCAGGTTTTATTTTCTCTTGAGGGCTGCTCCCCACTCTCACAATAATTCCTCTAACACTATAGATACAGTGCCCTCATGTGACAGAGGGGGCAATTCCCTCTTCAAGCTTCTTATTATAGGGGACAGTAATTGCATTTTCATGTTGGAGAAGGAAGTCCCCATGACTCAATCACATCCCAAAGACCAGTCTTCCAATCCTACCACTTGAAGATTGAACTTCAATGTAGATTTTGGACAGAGAAGACCATTCAGAAGATTTTTTTCCTAGTTTCTTTGCTCAGGGGATCTTTTGTTACTGTGTTTGGTCTGTTTCCACTCATGCTCCTGAACCCAGTGTGCAGGGTTTTCCATGCACAAACTAATTCTACAGCTCATTAGACACCAACTAATCTACAATGGCACTGCGTTCTGATAACAACTACCCAGTGTTGGCATAGGTGCCACAGTTGAAAGATCTTGTCCCACAGGATGACCCACACTTAAAAATTATAGTTCAGCCAGATGCTAATGGCTCAGAGACTTCAGAAAATCACAGTGTTCCTGTTGGCCTGTTTATTATAAAGGATAAGAACAGAATAGCCAAATGGAAGAGAGACACAGGTGAGATATTGTAGTGTGGGTCCTGCACGGAACTTCCATGCCCTCACTGCACCATCTACTGAGGTGCACCTCAGTGCTCCCAACAACACGGAGGCTCTCAGGTTCTGTTCTTCAGAGGATTCTAAGGAGATCTGATTTTGGTAGCCATGAAATTACTGCTCATTAGTGACCGACTCAACTTAATTTCCAATCCTCTACTCATAATCTTGGCCTTTCTGGTAATGAGACCGGAGCTACCAGGTACCTCAGTGGCTATAAAAGAAACCCTTACTACTCTAGGGAAGCCAAAAGTTTCATATGTTTTCTTATTCTCAGTTCTACGTACATCACTTCTCACCCAGACAGGCTACTGAAAGAAGGGATCTTAATATCTCCTGATACTCTTGGTCTTCTCCTGCTGCTAGGAAATCTTACCCAATCCATTCCTAGGCCTGCTACCCTGCAATGCTGTTTGCCATCTCAGACTCTTATGGTTTCAACAGTGCTTCAATTTATATTTCATATAGTTTGTGGATTCTTCTTGGTTGAGGGAAGTTATATATACATTTTGTGGGGGGGAGGGTCCGGTCATGGGGCCTAAACTCTGGGTCTGGGCACTGTCCCTCAGCTCTTCAGCTCAAGGCTAGTGCTCTACCACTTGAGCCACAGCGCCACTTGCAGCTTTTTTCTTTTTGCCTATGTGGTGCTGAAGAATTGAACCCAGGGCTTCATGCATGCAAGGCAAGCGCTCTTCCACTGAGCCACCTTCCCAGCCCGGAAGTTATACTTTTTGTTACTGCTTTTGGTGGTGGTGGTGGAAGTGGTGATGTTGTTGCTACTGGAGCCCATACTTTTTCCACTAGTATTAATTCCATGTTATTACCTTGGTTGTTCTGACTTTCTACTATCCAGGAGCCTTCAGTATAAGTCTCTGGAAGACTGTAGTTAACTAGAAGAAGCACCTGTGCCCACATATGTGATCAAATAGAAGGCACTGCCTGAGGATAGACAGCCTTCTGAAAATTTTTGCTAGACACAGAGTAGATCTGCACTTAGAGACAGAGCTGAAAATAATGTAGTGTATGTAATTTATGATGACAAGGGGCATACCAGACACCTGCAACAAGTTAGTAGGACCTCAGTCTCAACCACTAAGTGTAATGTAAAGTACTCCCAGCTATGCAGACAGAAAGCATAGATAGGAAACATATGATTTCAGGCTGGCTCCAGGCAAAAAGCTTGAGACCCTATCTGAAAAGTAACCTAGAGCAAAACTATGGGGGGCATGGTTCAAGTGGCAGGGAGCTCACATAGCAAATGCTTACATAGGCATTTGCAAATCCTAGTACTGCAAAGAAAATTGAAGAAGGAAGAGGAGCATTATAGTTGGAGGAAGGAGGAAAAGGAATGAACCTAGCCCTCGCCCCCCCCCAAAAAAAAGGTTTTCCTTCTTTATATCCTTCCTCCTCTGGGGAATTATAGGTTCAGTCTTTGGGAGTTCCTGCACATTTATCTCATCTCTCCATTTCTTTTGCTCTTATCCTATCCCACCAGTCTCCTTCTGTTTGTTGACAACTTAGGTTTTAAAGTTAGTACTACCACCAGGCATTCCTGCTAATGGAAGAAGTCCAAATTCTATTTGGCCACGAATACAATTACACCCACAGAAGTGTATTTTTGCTCCTAGCTTCAGTCTTCTTTTTGCCAGGTAGATAATTTATACAGAGCTAGAAAAAGACTGTTTGGGGGCAAATGACACAATAGACTTGCCACAGATAGACACAGCCACCATATCTGAGACAAAGACAATGAGTGGCTTTCTTTCCAACTTTCTTTAAGAGTCCATTCTAATTCAAATGGCGTTGATATTTCTTTACCACCTACTAGCAGAGTAAGGGCATTATAAAGATATTTAAAACACTTTCAAACACCCAGATGACAGGCACTTTATGAGTATTACATGTTGCTGTCACTGAAACTTCATCCTCATTCTCTCCACTTATATGTCTCACTCTTTTATTTCAGCAAACATAATCATGCAGTGTACCCATTGTCTGCAAACAGAAAATTTGCTAAATAGGCCCTCATGAATTCCTTCAGGAGTTTCATTCATAGTTACTGATGTTCATCAAATAGACAAGAGTACTGATGTCACCTATTTTGTTTTTTTTTAATGTGCTGCTGCTCTAGTTGCAGACAAATTAGTCTCTCAGATGTTATCAACAGCTGTCAAAAAGTACACTCTACTCAAACATCTATTTTGAATTCAGAAAGCACAAAATTGCATAACAGTCACTCCAGCAGCAAACACAATAGTTACTAGAGCTATATTTTGTGGGCCAACTAGGTGTCAATCAGACATTCTGAAGACTGTCTGTGGGAGTAATCCAGGAATGAGTGACCACTCTGTGACACATGCAATTTCAAGGATTCCCAGCAATACCTCTTCTCTTTATCATGTTTGTCCTAAAATAATATGAGAGGGCTCCAGTCCTTAATTAGAAGACCTGCACATTATCTGACACCTAAACGCCCCCATGAGGGGAGTGAATTTAGGAGTGAGAAGTTGGGGAAGAAGACAAATCAAAACAAAGACAGACAGAATGTATTGAGGGAGCTGGGTATGTGAGCCCTGCTTCTCAGGAAGGCAAAATGTAAAAATACAAATAATCGGTTTCAAGAGAGTATTTAAAGAATTTAAAGTTAGATAGGAAATGTATTCGTTACCATACTCATGTAACTGCAACCCCTCTGTACAGTATCTCTACAATAAAAATATATATATTTGAATTTAAAAAAAGACTTTAAAGTCATTCTATAATCCACAACTACAACTTTGCAAGAATCTCTAATACAGCAAATGTATTTTCTTTAAAAAACTGATCACTTTTTTAGCATAACAAAGGATTTTGTTGATGTTTTCTACTGTTTTTCCCTTTGTTTTCTTTGCATTTTGTCTCGTTCTCTTGTAAAACTCTCTGTTTTTCCATTTGTTTTCTTCACATTTTGTTTTGTTCTCCTGTAAAACAGAAAACAAAATGGGGACATTAAAAACTGTATTTTGCTAGGAATCACAAATGGAAAAAAGAAAGTTTGAGTTTTGTTTTTTGTTTTTGCTAGGAATCACAAATGGAGAAAAGAAAGTTTATTTTTTGGGGGGAGGTCCGGTTGTGGGGCCTGAACTCTGGGCCTGGGCACTGTTCCTCAGCTCTTCAGCTCAAGGCTAGCGCTCTACCACTTGAGCTACAGCACCACTTCCAAGTTTGAGTTTTTGAACATAGTTTTCCCACCTATTCATGTAACTCCTACCCATTTTGGTTTCCTAATCTGTAAAATGGTTATAACATTATCCCTACTCCCATAGCAGGGGGGGATAAGGTATATAAAATTCTTAAAAATTGTAACACTGTGCAAATATTAGGTGCCATTTGTATTTTCTAATATTTAAACTGTTAATGTTATTCTCTCTCTGTCCATCAAAGATTGTCATGCACAAACTTGCAAACAAATATTTGCATTTGTTTATGCAGTTGTTCTCTGCCCCTTCCATAAGGAAATGTATTCATCTTTGTGCAGCCTCTGGCAAGCATATCACTCCATCCTGTGTGGCCAGAGGGAAAGATAGTAAATAAAAAATAAGGGTCAGTCATCCAATTGACATTCCTCTCTTCTGGTTCTGTTATCTAGTCCTGAGAAGCCACAAAAACTACACTAACATAGAAAGTACAAAAATACTAAGAAAGAAGAAAGCAAAAAACACCCAAGCAATCACAACATATTTTTCGTCTGAGGAAAATTTCCTAAGTCTGTGTTTTAAGAGGGCATTTTTGTTCAGGAGTTATGGTGGGTTTTTTGTTGTTGTTGTTGTTGCTGTTTTTGTAGATTTCCCAATGTGTAACAGTTGGATGATGTAACCTGCATCTCTATAAATTATATACCGAGTGTCAGAATCAAATGTTCTTAAAATACCATCAAAGGCTGCTAAATGTATTTTGCACATTCCTTTCTCAATTCTATATTATATAGTAATAGATGTTGTCTGGTAAGTAATTCCAGAAGCCGCATTTTAAAATATAGAATATTGGAGTCTTTATTAAACAGTTAACAGGCTTCAGGCCGTCTGTTGTTACAAAGGCCTACAGCATGCAAATACACATAACACATCTAGGAAACGTGCTAGAGGAAAGAAATAGCAAGAACAATACCAACAAGCCAATTCAGCTCCAATGGAGAGATGAATTGGGACTCCGTGATGACTGGAGATGAGCCTGGAGACAGGATGCAGGACATGATCATGGAGACACGCACGGCATGGAGTCTTCCCTCTAGGCTAGTCAGGGCCTAAATAGGTCGCCGCAGGTGGCAGATCCTCAGGAAATTCCCAGTCCCAGGCACTAGACTGACAAATTCACTAATCTATCTGCCAAGTGCCTGCCCCTGCTTCCAGGGGCCCAGACACACCCATTACCTGGAAGGCAGGTGATGGGGGAGAGGGGGGCGGTTCCCTTCCCCCAGCAGGAAGACAAGATGCTAGACCCTACCATCCACCATGTGGCCAATATGGCGCCAGCCAGACCTGGCCTCCTTACTTCATAGATACACAGCCCACAAAACATCTAAAAATACTTTTACAGCAAAATAAATGCCTGCAATTTCTTTCTACTCTTTGGTAAATGTGGACTACAGAAACCCATGTAGAAATTCATAAATGCAATTCAAGAAGTGGAGGGAAGGAAAGATAAAACAGCTGTCCTTGGTGTTTACTTCTTCTTTCCCTAATTACCAATCTACACATAGTCAAGAGTTAGAATCCATTAGAATTATTCCTTGTGTTCCCAGTGAGACAGAAAAGTTATTTTTTCCCTCTGGGTCAAGAAAGTGCTTTCTATTTGGATTTGCCAATATGAAGAAACATTTGCTAACCTTATCTCTATTTCCCTCCCTTCCACTAGAGTTAGGAATTTCAGGTATCTATGCCTCTTCTCCGTGACTCAAGGAAAATAATCCATTCCTCACCCTCTCTTAAGCTTACCTCTCCAGTGAGCAAACAAAACATTTTGTCCATGTAGGTCATTCCCTAAGTTAACCAAGTAAGATTGAAAGCAACAACTTCTATGCTGGAGGTAGATAGTCTAGCTCTCTACTGTTACATGTAAACAGGAAATTCATGATGTCACTTACATGGGGAATTTCAAAAAGTCAATCTTGCAGAAGTAGAGGTCAGAAACATGTCTAAAGACTTAGACAGAGGAATGGTTAGGAAAAAGGAGATGCTTTAAAATAAAAATTCCTAAGAAGAAGCCAGGCACCAGTGGCTCAAACCTGTAATCCTGTGACAGAGCCAGAGTCAGAAAAAAATGTGGGGGCTGGGAAGGTTGCTCAGTAGTAGAGTGCTTGCCTTGCATGCCTGAGGCCCTGGGTTCGATTCCTCAGCACCACATAAGCAAAAAAGAAAAAAAGCCAGAAGTGGCACGGTGGCTCAAGTGGTAGAGCGCTAGCCTTGAGCTGAAGAGCTGAGGGACAGCGCCCAGGCTCAGAGCTCAGGCCCCACGACAGGACCCCCCCCAAAAGGAAAAAAATGTGGGTATTTAGATATGAAGTGTCCCCCAAAGACTCATGTTTTGAATGTTCCTCAGGTGGTGATGTTATTCAGAAGTGATTGGATTGTGAAGGTGTTAACTTCACCAATAAATTGATCCCTTGATGAGCTCACCGCTGAATAAACAAAAGTGGGGCCTACTTGGAAGTAGTAAGTAGGTCACTGAGGGCAGTCCCTTTAAATGATACATCTTGTTTCTGGACCTTCATGTCTCTTTGCTTCCTGGCTCCCAATAGGTGAGAAGTTCCTGTGCCCCTCTACTGTGATGTTTCCTTCTTGCCACAGTACTGAAAGCAATGCAGCCAGCTGACCATAGACTGAAACCTCTGAAGCCATGAGACAAAATGAACATCCCTAACTTGAGGTTGTTTTCCTCCCTTATTTAGTCACACAATGAAAAGCGGACACTACAGGCATTAAAGATTCCCCACAAGCAATGGTGTGCCAAGAAGCCAACCTTATTTCTAACCAGCTTATGAAAAAAGTGCTATGGCTATTTAACAAATTGATTTTTGTCTTTGTCATTATGGCCCAAAACACTCCAACTTGTTAAAAATGATGTTCCCTCCAAAATTTGTTTTAGGGTGTGCAATTTAATAATGAGTAGCTCTTTTAGGTAGACATAAACAAACTGATATATATATATATGTATATATATATAGTTGTACATTGTTTCTTGTCCAAGTGTATGGTAAAGTAGGTGAGAAAATTTCATTAATCTCTTTAGAAGACATTAGTTTTCATACTTCTTTCATAAAGAAGAGAAAACTTATTCAATTTGTGTCCATTCTGGAATGGGGATATAACTCAGTAGTATAGCATGTGTTATGTTCACTCCCCAACATCAAAAAAGAAGAGATAAGGAATGGGCTTACTGCTTATCTTCTAGAAGGATCCCCATCACTCTTTGTGTCCCCTGAACTGGCTGAATCCCACTGACCTTCCATGGCTCCATTACACTTGCTCTTTCCCTGAGAAGCCCTTCTTGACCCATGAAAAAAAGTAGCCTAGAAGCTCTTCCTTTCGGTTCCCTAGCATTCATAATTTACCACAATACAGTATTACTATACAGTAATTATCTTTTTGTTTGTATTCTCCACTATCTTGTAAATTCCCTTGAGTCTGGGATGCTACCTAAATCAGAGGTGCTCAATAAATATTTGTGGAATAAGCCCAGATGCAGAAAGACAGCGTTTCCATGTAAAATATTAATTCCTTTTAAGAAATTGTTTAATTATTTGATTAAATTATTCAGTTAATATTTTTAAAAAGCAAAATTTCTGGAAAGACTGAGTTAAATATTGGACATTTGTTAAGTACCTGTGACAATTTTTCTGCTGTGCTAGTATTAGGGTTGTAACTCAGGGTTGTAACTGTGCACTGCCTCAATTTTTTCACAAAAATCTGGCACTCTACCACTTGAGCCACCACTCCACTTCCAGGTTTTTGTGATTAATTGGATATAAGGGTACCATGGACTCTTTTTCTCCATGCTGACTTTGAACTAGGATCCTCAGATCTCAGCCTCCTGAGTAGCTAGGTTTATAGAGCCACCAGCACCAGCTTATATTACAAATATTTTAAGGACTCTCATGGAAGAAAAGTGTGAAGAAGGTGTGAATAAAACATATTTTTAAACGATAGAAGAAAAAATTTGGACTTATAGAAGGCTGTTTGTCACACTGAGGTTGACCATCTATTCCTTCATGCAAAACAAAGAACAACTGAAATCAGAGTACCTTCTACGTTCTTTATAATTACTTGACATAGAGCAGAGTTGTCATTCTCGCAGTTCTGCAGTGATCATGAAGTAGATACATCCTATTTGATTGCTTTACATTCAAGTGTCCCTGCCCAGCAATGGCCATTTTTATGATGTATGTGACTTTTAATGACTATTATCTTTTTAAACTTTAATCACTAGGTACATTATTCTGGATGCCTACCATTTGAAGCATCTATTCCTATTTAAAATAGAAGTATTACAATCATTTTGTTACACCATAATTTTTGCCATCAAATCCTGGTTATAAAAATTCAAGCATTTCTACAACTTGGAAGTCTCTTCAAAGCACTTTTTGAAAATAGAATTTCTTGTATGTCATTAGAAAATGTCAAAATTTTAATAATATAAATTGTAACAGAAGGCTTTCATTTTGCCTAATTAGAGCAAAGAAAATTGTTTTGTTTTTCAAGTAATATTTTTATTCATAAACACCAACACCCCTAAGAGGCAACAAAGGGTATAAAAGCAGTTTAGGAGAGATAAAGCAGAATTGTTGCACTTTATTTCCAGCATATTTCCCTATGGTTTTTATTTCATTCCTATTTTCATTTATTTCTACTTATCTAATGAAAAGATTCTCCCATTTACTTCTGCTGAAAGATAATTTCAGCTCCATACCTCAAGGTGACAGAAAACTTTATAAAGAAGTAAAGGTTCTAATAGAAGACTCCCCAAACATAATTTATTGTAAGCAACCAATCAGACAATGCAAGCTGAGATTCTATTGGAAGTCACTATTCTCAACCACAAAGATTATTCAAAAACCTATTGTGAAGCCAGGCACCGGTGGCTAACACCTGTAATCCTAGCTACTCAGGAGGCTGAGATCTGAGAATTGCAAGTTCAAAGCCAAACTGTGCAGGAAAGTCCCTGAGCCTTTTATCTCCAATTCACCACAGAAAACTGGAAGTGGAGCTGTGGCTCAAGTGGTAGAGCACTCACTGTCAGCTGAAGAGCGCAGGGACAGTGCCCAGTCCCAGAGTTCAAGCCCCATATCCAACAAAAAATAAAATCTTTTGCAAGCTTGGCATTAGTGGCTCATGCCTATAATCTAAGTTACTCAGAAGGCTGGGATCTCAGAATAGAAGGTCAAATCCAGCCCAGGCAGACATATCTGAGAGACTTATATCCATTTAACAACAACAAAAAAAAAAAGCCAGAAGTAGAGGTACCACAAATGGCAGTGCCAGCCATGAGCAAAAAAGTTAAGTGCGGTTGTGAAGGCCTGAGTTCAAGTCATAGTCACAGTGCAAACACAAAACAAAAGAACAAAAACAAAGCCTAGGGTGCTCTGCCCCAGTGGAGGTTATGAGTAGAGGGTTAAAGAACTCACTCATGAAAAACTTTTGTCTTATCCTAACATATAGGGCCTTAGCTCCTAACAATAGTAAAAGATACAAGAGAGGTATCAGAGTTAGTGAATAAGACGTCTGTCTAGTAAAACCTTGGGCCTCATGGATCATCTCATAACTATGAAGAAGAGTTGTAATACAACTTTATTAAGCATATAGCTGCTTAAATCTGAACTACCTTAATTGAGACAGCCTACTGTTCTTACATGGTTGAATGATAGGCTGATTTGATTTTTGTTGATGAGGAGAGGGGTGGTTGCCCTATACAACTATACATGGTACCTTTTGTTTGCTCTACTAGTATTTATTAGAACTTAAAGTTCTTGTATGCTACCTTAACAGTTTCCCCAAATTAGATTATAGTCATCAAACTGTTACTCTAGTTCTCTTTCCCCTTTTCTCCATAAGTAAACCACTTTAGAAAAAATGCCAAGAATATTATGAAATTACATGGTTATAATTATATATTCTTTTTTAGAAAAGGTGAATAGGAAAGAAATTCAAAAGCAGCCAATATATTATTCCTATATACACAATAGAAAGGAGCCTCAAGACCACCAAACTGCCCATTCTTGAGTTCAAGAATGATGTCATTTGGGCCTAACTCTCTATGAAACTACATTTCACAGTGTACCACATACCAAAAAGGTCATTTAAAGGGAAAAGCTTGGGAAAATTAGAAACCTGACCTTGCAAAGGGACAAAGGTAAAATCTGATTATAATCCAGAGATTAGAAAGGAAAAGAATTGAAAACAACAAAAGAGGAGAAAATCTAAAACATCATCACTTCTGAGGGAGCTGAATGAAATAGAAGTTGGTGGTAAAATGGAGCTTAAAGAATTTATCTTACCCCCCTCTTTTGTTTTTCCCCTAACATCCCTTTCCTCTCACCTCCCCAACTCCTCTTCCCCCCCCCACCAAAGTTGTAAAATTCATTTTCAACATAGTGTCTTTTATATCTCATTGTTACAATGTTACAATGAGGATTGCAAGTTCAAAGCCAGACCAAGCAGGAAAGTCCATGAGACTCTTATCTCCAATAAACAAAGAAGGGGTAGCAATACTCCATAGGAAATGGACTCATTACCTTGCTCATGTAACTGGAACCCCTCTGTACAGTATCTTTACAATAAAAATATATTAAAAATAATTTATCTTAGAAATAAGCAATGCCACCATCAAACATAGAACAATAAAAAAGAAAAATTAAGATTGAAAGGAGAAATTATAAGAATAATTGAATACTCAAGTGTCATATACATGCACATACTCAGGTCATATACATGCAGGAAATATCTATTTAGCAACTGAGCAAGAACAATGGAGACAAAGAGTTTCACCTCAGCACCCTGTTAGGAAGTGGAAATGAGTTTGAGAATCATGCCTCCCCACGCTTCCTAAGACATTAATGTCAAAACCTAATATTGATATTAAATAAATCACTAAATCTTTGCTAAAGTCTGTAATATATAACTAGAAATAATTCTCTAAAAAATGTGTGGATAAATCTGAATACTCATAATAGTATGCTGTGAGTAGTACTCTCAGCACTTTTTTTCCTTTTTGATTTTTCAATATCCAGCAGTGTGTAATTATATAATGTCAACCTGTTATGTTTGAAAATAATACCCCCACAGGGGTTGGCTTATATCACAAGATCTTTGAATATAAATGTAGTTACAAGAATTTTCCTTTTGATTATACCTATGTTGAGGTAGTTTGTTGCTATAGGTTGTGGTAATAATATTTCAAATTCTAAAGCTCTTTTATCCCAGAATTTGGCAAGATGTCACTAAAAAGAGGAGAGCTACACTTCAACAACTAAAAAGGCTGAAGTTGTGGTTTTCTTTACTTATTGTGGAGGATTTTAAGATTATGATTTTTAAAATATTTTTCAATGTTTTCTTTGCTAACACAGGATAATACTAGTATATACTCAGAAACATTCACAAAAAAAACATACAATTGCATAGTGGACTGCGGTATATATAACTAAAGAAAAATACACATCTACATCAAAGAGCAAACAGTAAAGATTACTTTGAATTATAATGAAAACATTATTTCTTAAAAGATGACAGAAATGAGCTTCTTTTTGAATTACTTTCTTGGGATATAACTAGACTCATGTTTCCAAAAGAACAGGCTATTTCCAAGTGTTAATGAACTTACCACTTGGAACTGAGTTAATATTTTATTTTTTAAAAACCCATTGAGCCAAATCATACTATATAAAAACAGTCCATCTTCAAACTGAAAGGTAGTCCAAGTACAAGGCAAGGTTTGTTTTGTTTTCATTTCTGTTTCTGTGTTTGCTATAGAATTCAAGGCTTTGCTAGGCAGGTAGTCTACCACTTGAGCCATACCTCCAGCTCTTTATCCTTTGATTAATTTTTCAGATATGATCCCAATTTTTTCTCAGATTGGTCTAGACTAATAATCCTACTATTTATGCTTCCCACTGTATCTGGTGTGACAGAAATGTACCCCACTGTGCCCATCTTTTAGTAATAAAATGTGATCTCATCAACATTTTGCCCAGCTTAGCCTCCAGCAGTGACAATCCCAATCTCATTACCCCAAGGAGTATGTACATGAGCCAGTACTTCTGGCTCTGAGAAAGTAGTTTTAAATCCAACAAAGGAGCAGTGCGATCTAATTTGTCAGGATATAAATGCTATAATAAAGATTGCAATCAAAATGTAGGATTGTAACGAAAAGCATGTTAGAATATTATTTTAAGAAAAGCATTTTACAATATTTAATGCCATTGACTGCACATCAGAGGTTGATCACATATTTTCATCTCACCTTACTTGCCAATCTAAACCTTCTCACATAACCCCGTATGCTGATGGCATATTTTTATATATTGTTTTGCTTTAATGATACACTCAAATGGCAGAAAATTCAAAATACCTTAGAATAGTTAATTTTTTAGTTCATGTTCTCAATCCATTACATATCCATCCCATGAATATTTATAGAGGACCTACTGTAGATCATGTTTTGAAATAAGGTTAGAGTGAATTCTCTGATGAAATTCCAAAATTCCAAATTCCTTCCCAAACAGATGTGGAGATTAAAACAGATAACACAAATTCAAACTCTTTAAGTGCCCTGCACAGCAATGCAAGAACTACAACAGTATTTAACAGGGTGGATGGGGAGAAGTTCTATGTAAAATAAAGTCTGATGTTCTTTCCGTCCCTCAAGAAAGACTAGTGTATTTGTGGGTCTGCAACTGAAAAATTACATGAAAAATTCCAGATGGGTCCAAAAGGCTACTTTTTCACATTCAGCACCATGATGGCAAGACCTATGTCTATTTCTTTGGCTCATTGACAAGCCATAATAGCAAAAGGCACACAATAGCCACCCAACAAATATTTATTGGATGAATGTATCTGAAAGATAGATAACTAAGAGAGCAGTAGCATAAAATGAGTCTACAGAAGTAGGCAAGGAGCAGAATCTTTAGGGGTTTACAGAAATGTTAAGAATGTTGAATTGTATACTAAGGAAAATGTGAAATCATTGAAGCTTCTATGCATGGAAATCCCATATTTCATTAACTCTAAAATGTTACTAATTGTAAGATAAGCAATCATATACAAAAATGTACTTAACTATTCAATAAAACTGATTATAAGATGCATTCGGATTTCAGAGATGATAAAATGTTAAAATGAAGTGTGTAATGGAGTTTAGAAAATGTAATTTAGGTGCAAAGAAGATGAATTAGAAGTGAGAAAGCATGGGTAAAGAATGACTGGTCAGAAAGCAATTGTCAAAGCTGCCTCAGGGACTCAGTCTGTTACAGAAGTATAAGA
Organism: Dipodomys ordii; assembly: GCF_000151885.1. NCBI lineage: Eukaryota > Metazoa > Chordata > Mammalia > Rodentia > Heteromyidae > Dipodomys > Dipodomys ordii. Next base: position 1,518,660 of record NW_012267244.1, on the reverse strand, counting down.
CTAGGCTAGAGTGGCATCAGTAAGAATGAAAATAGATAATCCAGGAAGAATTGGTAGAAACTGTAACTGCTGTGCTTGTCAGAGTGGGAAAGTCAGAGCAATAGTTGAAATGGTGGTGTTTACTAAATTGGAAATATTAGTTAGAAGCTTTGAAGACAAACCTGGCCAGAGATATGCTTGTGATTCATCAGTGTACAGGTGGGAAATAAGGTTGCAGGTTTTCCCCTAGGACAGCAGTTTTTAAAGTAGGGGTAATTATGCCTGCTGCATTGCTGAGGTTGCATTGGAGATAGAAACAAAACCAATCAAATCTTCTTGAAGTAGTTCAGAGAGGAAACATGATGGCAATGGTAGCAGGCATTTCATGCCAGACTTTGGTGTCTTGCACCTGTAATCAGAGCTACTCAGGAGGCTGAGATCTGAAGATCATAATTTGAAACCAGCCCAGTGAAACTATGATTTGCAATTAACCAGCAAAAACCGAGAGTGGAGCTATATAGCTCAAGGCATAGAATATTAGCCTTGAGCCAAAAGAGCTAAGGGGAAAAAGAAGGAAGGAATGGAAAGAAAAGGAAGGAAGGAAAGAAAAAGAAGAAAAGAAAAGGAAGGAAGGAAGGAAATAAAGGAGAGACAAAAGTGAGAGTGGAGCTATAGCTCAAAGGATAGAATATTAGCCTTGAGCAAAAAGAGTTAAGGGAAAGAAAGAAGGAAGGAAAGAAAAGAAAGGAAGGAAGGAAAGAAAAGCAAGGAAGGAAGGAAATAAAGAAGAAAGAGAGAGAGAGAATGAGAGAGGATCTGACTTCATAGAGAGCCCAGGACTCAAGTCCTCCATCTAAAACAGGAATAGCCACAGGTTTCTGGGTAGATCCTGGTGCTGTCAGTGATAATAGAAGAGAAAAAAATACAGAAGAGTTTGTGAAAGAAGGAAATGATTTCAGCTTTAGGCCTCTTCATCATGGACCATAACCTATGGGATGATCAGATGAAGAAGACCATCAGACAGGGGAAACATTTTTTAAGGCTATGAGCCAGCCATATTGAAATGTGCAAGCACTCTACCACTTGAGCCACAGCACCACTTCCAGCTTTCTAGTGATTTATTTGAGCTAAGAGTCTAATGGACTTTCTTGCCCGGGCTGGCTTTGAACCATGATCCTCAGATCTCAACCTCCTGAGTAGCTAGGATTACAAGCATGAGCCCACCAGTGCCTAGCTTTGAATTGTGTAATCTTATAAGTAGTCCTTACCTTTGTTCATTTGGTTGAGGGAGAAGAGGGAGCAGGATGCTACACAATGTCTCAGGTTCTGTGGCTGGACAGACAAGAATTTCAGTTTTAACTTCACTGGTTACTGGCTGAGAGCTCCTAGACTAGCCCTTTGTTTCTTAATCAGTAAGTGGAGGAAAATGCTTAGCTTCTAAAGATGTTTCATAAATTAAATACATACAAAATACCTAGTTCTTGGCAGAAGAAAGGGACTTGGAAAAGGATTATTTTCCATGTGGATATACTAATCAAATCTGGAACAATTTTATTCAGCATCCATAATAGTTTTCCTTCTTTTATTACCTATTTATTGGTTTCTGCTATGTGCAAGGTAGTAATCTGTTTGTACCTATCTCCCCATGTCTTAGTCTAATCATGTTACCAGATTCCATTTATCAGTTTTTCCAAGTTCTCTGTAGTACTACATTTTATATTAAATTCCAGATCCTCAAACATGGATTAAGACAGAAAGAACTCTGAACAAAGCAGGTCAGCAGAGAGCCATACTAGTTTTTATCCTAACAGGCCAAAGAAAAAGTATGAGAGAAACACATATGAGGTAAGGGAGAGAAAAAGCCAAGTTTTTATTTCAGCAGAATGTACTATATTTAAAATAGAGCATTGATTAGACACAGTCAATTCTTCAAAATAATTTAAATTTCTTTTACAGCTGGTGGGGGAGGAGGGATTGAATCAATAAGTGAATGTCTCTTTCTATCCTTTGTAGATCTAATCTTTAATTTTCCTCAGAGTTTTGATACTCTTTGCCTCTCTTTTTTAATCATTAAAACCTTGGATATAAGTTGTTTTGAACTTATTCTTGTTTACACTTTCATTTTCTTCCACTTGGCATTAACATCAATTTTAAAACTCTTTTTCAGAGTTGCATGTTGGAAGCTGCCCCTATCACAGAAGAGGTTAATACAATTTATAATAGATATACACATGTATTCTTCTGTGGTTTCTAGGTTTCCCTTTGCTGACATGTTTTAGAAAATTCTTCAGTCTCATGCTTTCTGCTAAATGATCACTTAGCAACTAGGATTTCACTAATTTTCTTTTGAAACAGTTGTCTTTTATTTATTCAATTTTTCTCTTCCTCTTGTCTGTGTAGTCTAATAGGACATCATATATCCCTTCCCTCATTCTTCTAAATTTTATATACTATGAATTATTTTTAATTTTTATTATCTTTAAGAAGTTACATAATGGAGGTGCCATATAACAAAGCAGTTTTTGGACACAGTATATAACTGATTAATATCACACCCCTTTGACTCATCCCTTCCCTTACTTTTCTTAACTTTGTGCTGTATACAATGAATTCTTGACTGCATTCTCCTTCCTGTACCCACTTCATTCATCTACCCCTCTCCTTTTGCCCACCCCCTTGCATGTACCCATTTCCTGGTGTTAATTTTGTTCAGTTTTGGCCGAGTCTTTCTAAAAGTTTATACAGTTTGGGCTATCTACAGAGCATTATACTTCAGTTAATTCATTTATAACTACCACCCAACATGTTTCCTTATATATTTATAGGTATATTCCATCTACCATAAATGAGGGGAAGATGCAAAACCTTTCTCTCTGGATCTGGCTCACTTAACACAATATAATTTTTCCTTATGAATAATACAATATTATTCTTTCTTATAGAGGAGTAAAAGTCCATTGTGTGTATATATCTATATCTATATATAGATATATCACATTTTCTTGATCTATTTGAGAAGCAGCTGGACTGATTCCATATCTTGGCTACAGTGAATAGTACAGCAATGAACATGGTTGTGCTGATTGCTTTATTATAACCTTGCATGTATTTTATTGGTAAAATGTCCAGGAATGGAAATGCTGGGTCATATGGTAGTTCTATGTTTAGTTTTTTGAGGAAACTCCACACTGCTTTCCAGAGGTTACATTCCCACCAACAGTGTAATTTAGTTCCCTTTTGTCCACATCCTCACTATTGGCATCAAATTAAGCATAAGGACAAATGGAACAGAAACAAACCCACAGACCAACATCCATCTAATATCCAATAAAGGAACCAAAACACAAGCTGGAAGAACAGCACCTTCAAACCAATGGTGCTGGCAAAACTGGATAGTCATATGCAGAAAACTGAAACTAGATCCTCATATATCACTTTGTATCAGTATCAATTCAAAATAGATCCAACATCTCAATGTAAGTACAGAAACCATGAAACTATTATAGAAATGGATAGGAGAAACACAAGTGCTCCTGGGCACAGGCACAAACTTTCTAAGTAAAAATCCAGAAATATAACAAATCAAAGAAAGTCTTCATAAATGGGATTGCATTAAACTTAAAAGTATTTAAATGCCAAAGGACAGCTAACAAACTGAATAGAAAGCCCACCAAGTAAAAGAAGATTTTTACTAACTATACATCTGACAAAGGCCTAATAATATCCAGAATATACTTAAAGTTCATAAAGTTAAATCCACAAAAATTAAACCCTCAAAGAAAACAACTCAATTAATAAATAGGTTAATGACTAAAGAGAGACATCTCAGAAGTGCAACTGGCCAATAAACACATGAAGAAATATTCAATATCTCTGATTATAAAGGAAATAAAAATGAAAACATCACTGAGATTACTTCACCTCAGTGAGAATGGCCATTATCAAGAAAACAAGCTACATACTTAAATACTTTCTCCTCTCCTTTCCCTCTTCATTAGACAACCTCTCTCTCTTTGACCCCACCCCACCCCTCTCTAGTACCCATTTCCTGGTATTTATTTGTTAAATTTTGACTTTGTCTTTCTAAGGAATTACATTATTTAATTTCTCCATTGAATCTACCAAATTTCAGTTAATAATTTGTATGTACTTGCATACTACCCAACATATTAACTTATATGATTATAAACTAATTCTGATTCCATATATGGGGGAAAACATTCATCCTTTGTCTCTCTGGGCTTGACTTATTTCGTTGAACATATTTTTTCAAGCATCAATTAAAAAGTGATCAAATACCTCAATTTAAGACCTAAAACCATGAGACTCTTACAGGAAAGAGTAAAAGAAACATTGGGACTCTTTTTCTGAGTAAACATCCAGAAGCACAGCAAATCAAAGACAGACTTGATAAATGAGATTGCATCAAACTAAAAAGTTTCTGCACATCAAAGGACATAGTCAACAAGATAAAAAAAAAAAACAGCCTGCACAATGGGAGAAGATTTTTTGCCACCTATACATCAGAATATGGTCTAATATCCAGAATATCCTTAAGGGTCAAAAAGTTAAATTCTTGAAAACCAAACACTCAAAGAACCAACAACCCAATTAATAATGGGCTAATGAACTAAAGAGAGACTTTTCAGAAGTAGTAAAAATAGCCAACAAACACATGGAAAAATGATCAACATCATCTCTGGTCATAAAAGAAATGCAAATTAAAACAACATTGAGATTCTACCTCACCCTAGTTAGAATGGCCTTTATCAAGAAGACAAGAAAAAACAGATGCTGATAAGGATGTGCCCAAATAGAAACCCTAATGCGCTGTTAATGGGAACGTAAACTTGTTCAACCACTCTGGAAAGCAGTGTGAATATTCCTCAATATAGAACGACCTTGTGATCAAGTAATTCCATTCCTGGGCATATATCCAAAAGATTATACAGTAAAGCCACTAATACAACCATGTTCATTTCAACACTATTTACCATAACTAAGATATCTATCTATATATAGATAGATAGATAGATATCTTAGATATAATAGATAGATATCTTAGATATAATATATAGATATATATCTTAGATATAAAATATATATATATATAGCCCAAATATCCCTCAATGGTAGAATGGATGAAGAAATGTGACATATATATGCAATGGAATTTTATTTACCCGTTAGAGTTATCCTGTATTGTTTGCAAAAAGAAAAAGAAAAGCATTCCTTTTTAGTGGTAAAAATCCTGCTCCAGAGACAGAATAACATGGGATTATTGGGGAAGACCACTAAAAATTGAAATGTAAATGGGGGATTGGGAAAAGAAAGAGGAAAGAAAACATTATGAAAGTATATTATATGTAATGTGTGCAACATTCACAATAAACACCTCCATGTCACAATTAATATGCAATAATAAAAATACGGGGAAAATGTTAAGGAAAAAAGTAGAAAACTGAATATATGAGTCAGTCAAACAGGAGACAAAGCAGGTGAATGTTTCTGATTCAACAGGATGATAGAAAGTTCCGGGGGAATAGAAATTTGGAGAATGTGTCAAAAACCCTTGTAGCCATTGAACAAAAGAAATTTATTTTTATTCTTTTAACCAGGCAATTATGTAGGAAGTCTGAAAGGCCAATCACTTCATTTGACTGAGTTCTAATTTATTCTCAATCAAACATTATACATCAGATGCTTCTACATTTTTCCCAGCTTGCCAATTATCTGGTTATTTTTCCTGAAAGTGTTTAGCAAATCCAACCCATCCTGCCTCTTGAAAGTGGTAAGAAGTTTAAACAGAGGTTTTGCCTCAAAGTAGATTACAATTTAAAAGAGGAACATGATGCATTATACTTCTTAGGGAACAAAAGTGTTTGAAAACAAATGACATATCATAAATCTACTTTTTTAGATGAAGCTGTTTTAAAAACAAGGAACTTTTCTAGTCTTTAGTAGAAATATAAACATTTCTGAAAGAAATCATTATATTCCATTTGTTGTAAAATGTGTAAGTTGTCTTTTGGAAAAGCTCTTGCTTATTCTATACAGATCTTATTTGTTACTTATAAGAAAGAGTAAATAATTAATTGTGTGGTGAGGACATGGGGAAACTTGTACCAAGTTTCCAGAAACAGGGCCAATGATATGCTGAGAGAAAGCAAAAGGGAATTCTACAATAGCCTGAAGGGAAACAGAATAAGAGAATATTTACATATTATCAGACTTTAACAAAGAATAAAGGTTAAACAAGGACCCTTATTCTCTGTAAAATGAAAAGCACAGAATGTATTGAAAAAAACATAATCTTAACTTAAGACTGCAGTTAGAAAATGATTTTTCCAGAGTTCAGATGATTTAATTTGAAATACAAGAAAAAAAAGAAAAGAAAAATATATTAGTAAAACTACAATAAATTTTCAAAAAATATAATTTATTGTAGTGCTAAGCATATAAAAATTTACTCCTATACAGAGAAAATGAGTAAAAGGATTTTTAATTTCATGAATCATTTGATGTTAAAAAGTGTTGGATTTCTCATACCTTGACTAAAACTTGGAAACTTAAAAAAAAAAAAACTTCTAAAATGAGGGCCTTTACAGCAGAGACTAATTCTAACTCTAATTTAATTCTAACTCTAACTCTGTCATTTACTGTTACTTCAGCATTTTTTTAAATCTCTATTAATGCCTGCTGTGAAAATCTTTGGGGGTGTATATAAAGCACCTAACGCTTCCTGTCAAGTATGGTGAATTGAACACACCTGTTCTGTTTCTTCCCTGAAATTCTAGATTTAAAAAAGAAAACATTAAGCATAAATCTACAAGGACAGCAAAAATGACAGAGAAATACCTAGCAGACAAGAGAGGAAGATATGATTTAATTTTTTAAAGACAAGTAGATAGACAAGGAGTGTAAGACATTATTAAGACCTTTTTCTTAAACTCAGTCTCCTTACTTCAATAGTTTCTTTGTCTTTCTAATATGTTGATATTTTATCCACTTGTCTTAACAAATTTAAGTCATATCTTGATCTCTTGTCTTGCTCCCCTCCCTCTCTCTCCCCTTCTCCCTTACCTCTCTTTCTTCTTAGTTCTTTCATTTCTCAGTACTTCCAAAATAAGAAAGAAGGAGGAAGAAGAGGAGGAAGAGGAAAAGGAGGAGGAGGAAGAAGAAGAAGAAGAATTATACACAGATTATACCTGACCTCAAGAAATGTAGGGGATTGACACTTGTGGGACCCAAGATTCCTGTTTTATGTGTTTAGTTAGTTATTATGTGTGCAAGAACTGGGGCTTGAACTCTGGGCCTTGCACTCTTAAATTGCTTGCTGGTGTTCAACCACTTGAGCCATACCTCTCGTCCCCCATTGGCTTTCTTTACCTGATGATTAAGTCTTAGAGAAATCTCCAGCCCTAATTTGATTATGCTAATTGGTGCAGGATTGTGTAAGTAGGCAAGAAAATTCTCAATGTTAAAAAGCCAAAACAGCTTATAAAAATAAATAAATAACACTCATGTTTGTTCTCCAAATAATAATCAAGAATGCTTAGATGATTATGTATTTGAGAAATGATATTCATAGTATAGCAATTTACATTTCCAAAGAGCACAATAAACTCAATAATTACTAGAGAATGACAGCTTGTACATAGCAGACCCTGAATTATTTGTTACTAGAATGGATAGATGGGTGGATGGACGGATGGATATATTTGCACATTTACTCAAAAGACAAAATACAATCATAACAAATAGCAAGTTAAATGTCAACATGGAAAGTTTGAAAATGTGATAGTGAGACAACACCTCTTATACTTTTTCCTCCATAAGTTCGGATCTAATTAGACTCCCAATAGAGTTAACTCACCCAGTCACAGATCTTAGTATTACAAAGGATCTTAGGAAATCTTTCAGTTGTCTTAAACACAAAATTGTTAAGAAATTAAGATGTGGAGGGGAATTTGGGGAGACTATGGTGGCAGTTCAGAGTTTTGAAACAATCTAAATTCCAACAAAATATAGTGAAAACAATTATTACAATAAAGCAAATACATACACATGCATATGCGTACATGTGCTCACATCCCAACATCTAAGACTCAATAGGTAAATAAGATAACCAACTGACAAGTTAAACAGAAGGGTACAAAACGTTAACAACTCCCAGCTTCGTGTGGTATCAGCATTTGTGGACAATGAGGAACAGAGTAGCTGGAAATCATCCTCAGTACAGCTAAGTCATAAATCACTGAAAAGTATCGTGGAACAAAATAGGCCTTCTTCCTAATGAAAATTAAGTTGACATTTTAAATCTTTGGACTTGTTTGATAGTCACAGAATATTTATATATTGGTAAATCACAAACTCATTTTAGTGTTATTTTTAAATTTGATAAGAAAAAAAGAGCCACGTAAAATATATTTTATAGACTTTTAAATTTTTTATTGCAAAGATGCTGTACAGAGGGGTTACAGTTACATGAGTAAGGTAATGACAGCATTTCTTGTCGAGCATTTTTACCCCCTCCTTTTCTTTCCTCCTACTATCCCCTTATCTATAGCAATCTATCAACAACTTTCATATGATCTTTCATACAAAAACACTTACTTTGGGGTCATTTTTGCACAAAACAAGTGAGAATTACTACGTTTTCATTTTAAAGCTGCTTGGAACCATGGATTCAGTCTCCCAATATTGATGTTTCAGCTCAGGAATACTTTTCTTGGGGATATGAAAACTGCTGTTTTCACCCCTAAAATGTATGAGAAGATTTGCCCCCTCTCCAGTCCACATTGGCATGGTGCCCTGAGGATGTCTCTATTTATAATGTGAAGCATCTCATGAACGATACTGGATGCAGGCAGCAATGCTCCAAGGCAGAAGTGAATGGTCTGTCCCAGGTGAGTTTCTCAGGTGTCCCCCTACAATGCAAATTGAGCTGCCCTAAGGCACCTTGTAAATTTATTACAACAATCTAAAATATAAAACACAAAACAAAACAAAAAAGTTTGTCTTACTAATGTGAACTCTATTCCCCTCACCCAAAGTAACTTTTAAATAGAGCAGAGAAACAAACAATAGCAGAGGCTTCTTTTACACATGGCCAATCACTTTCTTGTCTGTAACTCTGAAAGAAGTCTAACTTTCCACCTTTGATAGCATTGAAGAGTTATAGAGTCAGATGGGTTTGGTAATCATTTACATGACTTTGAAATTATACAATGACCATTAACATTTAGGACAGTTTATTTCATCTACAATTTATTCTAATAAGTTGTGTGTGTGTGTGTGTTTGCACGTGCATGTGATGTGCGCACAGCTACAAAGGCTTGAACTCAGGGGCTTTAGCTTTCTTTTTTGCTCCAGGCTGGGCATGCTACCACTTGAGCCACAGCTTCACTTCTGGGTTCGGGACAGTTTTAATTGGAGATAAGAGTCTCAGACCTTTCTGACTGAGCTGGCTTCAAACCATGATCATCAGTTTTTAGCCTCCTGAGTAGTTAGGATTACAGGTATGAGTCACCATGCCCAGCCTAATAAGATTCTTATCACTTTCTTTGGGAAGTTGAACCACTATAGTCATGATCCTAACATGGAAATTTTGGTCAGACAGTCCACATGTACCATGGTGGCGCTGTGAGGTGACGTGGCCTGTGATGCCATAGCTGTCTTAGGTTGTGTAAGTGCAGCCTATGATGTGAGCCCAACGATGAAATCGCCTCATGAGTTATTTCTCAGCCTTAACCCTATTGGTAAGTAGCATGGGACTTAGAATCTTCAGCTACCATTGAATTTCCACTTATTTGAGAAATCTCTTCTCTCTTCTGACCATGATAGAATAATGGCAAGATGTCTACCTTAAACAATGATAAAACTAGACATAAATATTGGAAACAATTTTTTCAGATGTTCGACAATAGATAGTATAGGAATGTGATTCCCTAAGAAACAAAATGTGAGCTGCAGCATTACCCAGCTTATTCTCTGAAGACAATATTTCAGTCCTCAGGAAAGAAAGGGAAAAACTGAACCCCATGGCCTCTCTGAGTAGAAGAAACAGTTTAGATTGTGGACAATGTATTCGGAGAACTACACAGACATTTCAGAAGAGCTGCAGAGTTTTCCCCTAGGATTTTCACATAAATGCTAAATGTACTTGCAGGAGAAAAAGGTAACTGAGCAAATAAAGAACAGCAAAAAGTGGTAGACTAATGAACTCACACTCTTCCTAGTGGGCTGTGAACATTTCCCAGTTCCTCTGGCTTGAGTGGATGATCTTGTAATACACAAAGCAGTAGGAAGACTTTTTAGATGAATATTTCCACAGGAGTAGGACCAAATTATCCCTAGACTAAAGCCTCCTTTGAACTTACCTAACAACATTTCAAAACAAGCCACAAAAGCATCTGATTCTTAGGAACTTAACTGCATATCAGGACAAGATCCAGCACTACATGTCAGGAATACAAAATTTCTAGAACCCAAACATTAAAATATCCAGCATTTAATTAGTAAGTACCAAGCAAAGAAGACTCATAATAATGAAGATGATGGAATTAACAAATGAATCTGATGGAGGGAGAAATGATTGATGATGGATGAGAATAAAATTTTCTAAAATTAAAAAAAACTTTGGACCTGAAATTAAATATATACTAGATGTGACTAAAAGCAGATTAAATATGACACCTAAGAAACACTGGAGATCTATATGCAATAGGAAAACATATTGAAGATATGTAATCAAAACTACTCTCCAAAAAACAAATTGTTTAAATAGGGATACAGGTTGACCCATTGCAACAATGAGATGTACAAGTCATTATGTCGAAAATGAACTTTACAACTTTGGTGCGGGCGGGGGAGGATTGGGGGGGAGGATGGGAAGAGATGGGAAGGGGAAACAAAGGAGGAAGCTACAATGCGTGATAAGAAATGTACTCATTATCTTGCCTGTATAATTGTAACCCCTCTATACAGTATTTTCACAATTTAAAAAATAAAAACTACTCCCAAATGAAGAATAAAAGGGAAAAAAAGACCAGAAAAAAAAGTGAAAATTACCTTTGGAACACTATTATCTAATACATGTGAAATTGAAATCCAAAAGAAAGCCAAGAGAAGAAGAAAAACAAAAACAACGATGAAACAGTGGCTTAAAGCCTCCCAAATTTGATCAATTCTAGTTATTTTTTAACATCATGATACCTCTGAGAACACACTGCAGTGCTTGCTGAATCTAATCTTTATCTTAGACAGAAAAGAAAGCCAAAAATTCTGAACACTGGTAACAAGAAGTTCAAATGCCATCCTTCTCTATTTTATAAAGAGAAAGAGAAAGAGAGAGAGAGCGAACAGAAATAACAGCCTTAAAAAAGTGAATTAAGGCTGAAATATCCTGTGGTATTTTAACCTTAATTCTGAATTTCCTTGTTCTAATCAATCTAAATCAGGCCCTCCCTAATGATATTTAAGTGTAGCTACTTGTAATTCCCATAATAGGCAAACAAAAGGGAGGTTAAAATAATTCTATTATTTCACAATGATGAAACCGACTGAATATTTCAATTATTCTACTTATTATAGTACACACAGAACAATGCACTGTAATCTGCTTCGATATATATAGGCTCTCTAACCACACCACAGTGGGATTCATACAGTTACTTGGGTTGAGTTGCACTCGCTGATTCAGTGTTGGAATAAAGTACTTCACAGATTAGCTTAGTCTGCAGCACTTACAGGTCAGGATTTATTGTAATGTAAATCACAAAGCAATTTTATCTTGACAGAGATTACATACTGTTACAATATTTCTCGCTGAATCTAGTGATGCGTTTGCTTTTTCTTTGCAACTGCTGTGCAAATTGGACGGTAGCCCAGAAAAGAAAAAGAGATGGCAGGCTGCTTTGGCTTTTTAGAAACAACTTAATTCTCTTCATTTTTCAAAGTTCCACAAGAAAAGGAACCTCTGAAAATATACATAAAATCACACATAAATACTTATAAACCTCTGCAAACCCTGAGCTCTCATGCACAGAGACACCTGTAAATGGCTATCTCTCTGATACTTTGAAGTGTTTTAGGAAAGGCTGATAATCGCTAATAACTTGCCTTCGGATCATTCATACCAAGTATCTTGCTACACTATTTAAATTATCTCCATTTTAAGCAAACAAACAGAAACAATAGGAAACACTCCGATTTCCCATTGACAGAAATCACAAACAAGAAAACTGAGTCTCAACAAAATAAGGTTGATTTAGAAAATACATTGCTGTCTTTGTCCCTATAACCAAATACAGAGATATAGAATAAAAAAATCTTCTCTATTTTTCTATTTCTTTAGAGATTACCCTTAAAGTACAAAATCTCAGAACCAACTATCAGGAAGAACTCTTTGATTACCAGAACATTTTATTAGCAACTCAGAGAGTTTGATATCCTGATATCCTCAAGGCAAGACCATTTCCCTTTGTCCTAAATGATGACACTCAAAGAATCAACATGCAGTAAATACCTCTACAGCAAGCAAATGGCATGTGTATAGAATTTTGCCATTTTTGTCAATTCTTCATACAGTAATAATATGCAAAATGTGATGGCTGGGCCTTGGACACCAGAAATGTGTCCAAGGCTAATTTCCACTGCACTTTCTCCATTTCTAATCCCTTCCCTGGAACCACCATTGATCACTTATCTCTAACCCTGACAGTGAACTTTTCTTTGAATAAAAGATGGCACATTTTTATACTTCCTCAAATACTGAGTGGAGTAAGCTTTCATTTAGGTTGCAACTTATCAAACAAAGTTGCCCACTTCTTAGTCATCCTAGGTCTGCTTTTACAGATCTATATTTAATCTAAAATAAGATTTGCTTGTTTTTTCTTTAAATGAGTTCCAATTGTCCCCCAAATAACTTTATTTTAACATGGTTGCTAGCAAAATTATAGATTTATAGTTATAAAACAATTCGTGTTTACTAACCAAAATTTGGAGAAATATAAGGTGTACAAAGAACTATGGGAACAGGAGATATATACTGCAGTTTAAAGTTGTGTAGGAGCAATGGGTGATTTTCATACATGGAAAACACTTTAATAAATTACATTCATTCATGAGACACAAACAGCCCTATCCACAGTGCCATCTGCCAGTTCCCTTCTCAATACACAAGTTAAGCAAACACCCTGATTTTCCTGGAGTAAATTTTTGTGTGCATCAGTCATGGAGTTTGACCTCAGGACTTCCTAAGCAGGTGCTTAGGAAGCCTTTCACTGTCTAACACATCCTGGTTTGGATAATGGTCAAAAGAATTAAGAAAATCATCCTCAGAAAGCTGGATGGTCAAAATGTGTCTGATTGACCTTAGGAGCTGTCCATCAGATCTCCAATACTAGTGGTGGGGGCAGGGTGGAATTCACTTGAATAACACTGTAGAATAACACACATGGCCTTTTTGAATGTTCACAACAACTCTAAGAACTCTATATACATTACAACTGAGGATTCACAGGGGTAGGGTAGTTTAACAACTTCTTCAGAGCTGACAGTTATTACCACATACAACAAAGACTCACATATCCATGTCTTTGCTCTGTCTTTTCTAAGGAAGTAGGAATGTAAGCATCTTGGGAAGTAAAGGGGGTTGATCTAAATTGGATACCTATTCTGCTTATTTTTTCTTTTGATGTTTTGTTTTTGACAGGGGCACTGCTACTCAGACCATGCCAAACGCAGGATCCTCCTGCCCTAGTCTCTTGACTGATGGGATTACGGACATTTACAACCGTGCCAAGCTGAGAAATACTCAGACACTTTGCCCGTTTCCTTTTACCATGGCTTGGTGACATTATAGCAAGAAATTGAAATATCCACAATGTTTTTTACACACATTCCCTAAGAAGAACACATTATATTGTTTTGATTGCCAATATTTTATTTTATTTTATTTTATTTTTTGTCGGTCGTGGGGCTTGAACTCTGGGCCTGGGCGTTGTCCCTTAGCTCTTCAACTCAAGTCGAGCACTCTACCACTTGAGCTACAGAGCCACTTCCTGCCAATATTTTAGATAGACCTTAGGCTTAAATGGCTTTTTTGGCTTGGGCCTCACTTATCTAAACTCTTAATTAAATTTCAAAACTTATAATTGAAGCATCTTTTTTTTTGATGCTAAAAAGAATGAGAGGGAGGTACAGAAGGCACTCATTTGTGGCCTTGAAGATAGAAGCAGGGGGACATGTAACAAAATAGCACTACAGTCCGTCTACACTACTCTCCTTCTCCTCCTTTCCTGAGTGTTAAGCCAAGCATGTGGCTCCTCCCGGCTCACATGGGGGAGGGCCAAAAGTTTTACATTACACCACTGGTTTACACCCTGAGAGACGTCGTGTGAGCTGCAAAATACACTTTGAAGCAACTTTCTAAAAGGCACATCTATATTTACCAATGTGTTCCACATGATTAAACTGTGAAATTTGTCTCCAGTTTGGCAATACCTTAGAGAGATGTTGTGAGGTTTAGAAAGAAAATGCCTGTGAAGCCTTCAGTTTCATGGAAGGAAAGCAACCCAGGTGCTTCTCCCCCTTCCTCTTGGGGTAACAGCCAGGGGAAAATAGCATCAGTTGTGATGTCACAATGTTGTCATGCAACATCATCCATGGTGAGAGCAAGAAAAATCTGTTTTTAAAATGCCTCTCTCTCCCTTCTCTTCAGCTAGTTAAAGCATATGGCATTCAAAACTAGTTCACAGCGAACTTCATGTCTGTCCCTGCTGTAGATGAAGTTTCTTCTCAGGCAGATGTCAGTGAGAAAAGTTTGGTACTCATAAATATCAAATTTACATAAAATCTATATAGCTTTTTCAAAACTATCTTGGTTGATGTAGACTGATTAGCTGGGAATCATAGTTTCCTTACTTATTCCTGTAATTAGAACACTATCAGATGCACTAACTGGACAAGCCATTTTGACTGATTTAGGAATGACATTCCAATGGCCTCTCTGGCTATACATGCCGTGAGTCAGTCACCTTGAAGGGATCTGAGAATTACAAAGTTAAGTGAGATGTTCTCTTGCTGCTAATGAAGGCCTATGGTTTTGAACCATTTAGGCAAAATGTATAATAGCTGATCGAGTAAGTTATGACTCTTACTTACTTTACTCTCTAAACATTAAGATAACTTCTCAAGCAAACTCAACTGTTTGACAGACCAGAGAAGCGACCTCCTTGACAGAAAGATGAAAGGCAAAAATGGGCAAAAATGGAATATTAATGAGAGGTGGCAATCTAGTTTAAAGCAAACTTTTTGCTGTGGAAAAGGGGACTTGATTATGACTGAGCAAATGTTTAATCAAGAGCTTCCAAACACTTATTGAAGAGTAAAAGATAGTTTTGATGTTGCCTTAATTGGCCTAGTCTACTATTTGTTCAGGTGAATTTTGAAGAACTTTCTGGAAGGAACAACAAAATTATTAATAATTTTATCTTCATAGGCAATCATTTTCTGAAACAATAAAACCAAGCTGATGAAGACAGTGGAATGATAAAATGATATTAATTCTAAGGTCATGTCGATTTAAGATGTAAGGTGTGTGGGTATAATAGCTATGAGCCACAGCACATGTCTTACTAATGTTCTTCAAAACAGAGCCTTTCTCAAACAAGAATTCACTTTCAGCTACAGAGTAAGCAAGACTTCCTGTAAGATTGCATGCCCCATTTTACCTTGTTGATATTGCTGGCTACATGCATTCAAATTACAGTCAATTCTTAGCCTACTGATCCTTCCTCTCTTAGCCTAACTTAGCATATTTTTATGTAGACAACATAGTTCAACATTTGAAGGACACATCTCAAGGTCTTTAAAAACATTCTACTCTCACAATGAAAATTACGAGCACAATGCTACTCTGCTTCAAACTCTTCCATGTTTCTTTTGATCTCTGGATGAAGTCAAAAATTCTCAACCCACCTCTTGAACCATGTATCTTTCTGTACCTCTCTCAAAGCCTGCATCTCTGAGTGCACACATGAAGTAGAAATCCCAATCCAAGAAGTCTGCAAACAGGTTTTTCCTTCCACACTTGAGAGTGTTGCCACAGAGTTTTGACTACAGTTCACCCTCCCTCCTTTCTTCCCTCCTTATCACTGATTACTTCTTACTGAGTTGAAGGACCTCTCTGTGAAGAAGTCACTTCCTTCAGGAGGTACCTTGCAACTATGGGGAGAATGCATTATACCCATTTGTGCTCATTTAGGAGAGCGTATTAACCAAGAAACCAAAAAGATGTATTTACTATAAGTAACTCATAATTTGAAATAGGAATAGGATGTGTAGCAAAATGAATGCATCATAAATTTTTGGAAATAATTTTTCAGATAATTTTCAAATGTTTTCTCCCAAGACTGCTATAACCCATGAAGAGCCACTTCTTCGAAAAAGCTCCTGTTTATTTTGTGCAAAGGTTTTATTTTTATGTTCCTTTACTCACCTTTTTTCCTTTTGTTTAAGTATATACAATTATGGAAAATCTGCATATATTTTAAGTCAAACATCAACTTTTTAAAATTAATTATCCCTGTTCCCTCTAACTCTGTTATAAATCATACCCTCTTGTGATGAAAATATTAATACCCTAACCCTTGCTCATATTTCCCAATATAGGGAATACACACACACACACACACACACACACACACACACACACCACAAAATCTAAGTAAAATAAAACAGTAGCAATTAAGTGAAATTAAAAAAAATATATGAGTTAGTAGCAAGAGAAAAGATGGAGGGGAAAATATGACATAGTTAAACTCAATTTAATAGGTCATCCCTTGCTTAAAGACAGGGCTCCTCTGTGTCTATTGTGATTATTGATTACAAATAAAGATTGACTATCAAACACCTCCATGCTATCCTCAGGAATAATTTCTAATTCTAAGAAGAAAAGTCCCATTTTATATATGATGACCTTGCAATGGGGATTGGTAAATATCTATAGACAGCATTTTTCTCTTCATGGGTTGCCATGGAAACATAAGGGGGTAAGTAATTCTGGTCACCAATGTCAACTTCAGATATTTACCTTTATGTCGAGTAAAAATTGACCATTCTTCAGAGGATTGAATTAGTAAACATACATGATCTGACAATGAGTCAGGTCAGTCAGGTTCTACCTAGGGAAGCTCTTCTGTAGATGCTTCAGGTGTTATTAAATCATCTATTTTTTTATTTATTCACTTGTTTACAATTTTTCTACCACTGATGTTTACTTGAGGGCCAAGATCATTCCATATAATTGTATTCTCTGCCTCTCTGGACTTGAGCACTTGCTGAAAGAGGGTTTGTAAGCCTTTGATGGACTGAGTAAGAATGCTTATTACTTGGCAGCTCAGATGCATGATTTTCTTACAGAAAAAGATGGATCAGTATCACATACTATGAATAGAAAAGACAACCAATTCATCAGAAAAACAACTTTAATCATCTTCAAGCAAAAATGGAAGCACCAGTGAGAATTTGAACATGATAGATGTTCAAATTTGTTCTAAGAAAACAAAATTAGAAGTTGTGGAAGAAAACAAAAGAAACCAAACATGTTCATATTTATTTGTTTCATCGTTACAATGACATTGAGAGAAAATCATTCTCTCCATTTAATAGATAAGGAACTTGAGGTTCAAAAACTGAATGAATTTGCTGGCTCTCAGTTATTAGGTGGTAGAAAGGGAATGCATGGTCAATTTAATTCCACATGGTCAATTTCTACCACACTAAAACAAGAAATGCCCTTACTAACATCTGAAAACACTAAAATCAAAAAGGATTCATGAAGTTTACATTGTATTCAAAATAAAAAGAGAATAGAGAGGCAAAAGTTAATCTTAGAAAGGTAAAACCAACAAAAACAATACTCAATTGAAAAATGACATTGGTTCTACAGTATACAATGCAACTTATATACCTCTACACTCTGGACATAAAGATTAACTGATTTTTTCAATGTATTGGATATTCATCCTTATTTGCAGTCTGATTAAAATGTGAAAATACAATCTTTAAAACAGAAGCCAGCCAACACAACTATATTTATCACAGCATTATTCACCATAGTTAAGATATGGAACCAACCCAGATGCCCATCAATAGATGAGCAGTATGTATATACATTAGTATGTATATACATACCACATTTTCTTTATCCATATATAATATTATAAGTAAAAATATATATAATGGAATTCTATGCCTCAGAAAGAATATCAGAAAGAATGACACCACCCCATTTGTTAGGAAATGGAAAGACTTGGAAAAAATTATATTAAGTGAAGCAAGCCAGACTCAAAGAAACATAGGTCCCATGGTTTCCCTTATCTGCAATAACTAGTATGTCTAGGACAAGAAGATATAACCTGATGTTAAACGAAATGAACCCCAAGATAGGGACACAAGAAGTTTTATCTTTGTTGCTGTTCTTTTTCATGTACTTATAATGTACTATATGATTTTTTTTGTTTTTTTGTATGTTCTTCCCCATGGTACAACTCCTGATGTCACTGTATTTGATTCTGGTGTCCTGTATCTTTTTTTTTTTTGGGTCCGGTCGTGGGGCCTGAACTCTGGGCCTGGGCACTGTCCCTCAGCTCTTCAACTCAAGGCTAGTGCTCTACCACTTGAGCCACAGTGCCACTTCCGGCTTTTTTCTTTTTGCTTATGTGGTGCTGGGAATCGAACCCAGGGCCTCAGGCATGCAAGGCAAGCACTCTACCACTAAGCCACCTTCCCAGCCACTGTCCTGTATCTTGTATATACATTTTTCTAATTTGTGGAGGGGAAGGGAAATAACAAAATGCTGAAATAAGGATGACCCATTGTAACAATGAGATGTACAAGACGGTATGTTGAAAATGAACTTTACAACTTTGTGGGGGGAAGGGAGGGAGGAGTTGGGGAGGTGGGAAGGAAAGGAATGGTAGGAGAAAAATAAAGGAGGGTGTAACAATGCTCCACAGGAAATGGACTCATTACCTTGCTCATGTAACTATAACCCCTCTGTACAGTATCTTCACAATAAAAATATATTAAAATAAATAAAACAGAAGCCACCAATAATATTGCAGTAAGAAATTGGTTCAGTGATGTCCATGAACTGATCACAAATGAGAAAATATTTTTAGTAAAACAAGATTACACTTGGAAATCTTTTCAACTCTGATTCTAAGCAGAATAAGCTTCATTGTACAGAACAATCACTTGGGGGAATTTTCTATAAAATAGATTTTTGAGCTCCATTTTATGAGATTCTACTTTAAATATTGTATGTCTAAGGGTAGACCCTAAGCTGATTCTCATTCAAGAAATCTTAGGACAAAACTTCCAAGTATTATATGCAAAGAACTCATTCTCCTGTGCTTTAAGCACCACCTACGCTACGTGCACATGTGTGTGCACACGCGCACACACACACACACACACATACACACATTAGGTGTCAGTCATCCTCTCCAAGAGCAAATAGCCCACTGAATGGAAAGAGTGGTCCTGGTAGCCAAGAAGTGACCAGTGGCCTGGTGGCACGTAACACATTTAATTGGACAGTGTATAAATGCTAGATAAAAGCTTTTCTGATCAGATTCTTTTCTAGGAAAATATATTTACGATTGAGTAATCACATTTGTCTCTGATGGTAGTAAAAACAGAGATCATGGGTGAAAACGCTGATGGATTGTACTGTAGGATTCTACAGAAGTTCTAAAAATTTCTATATATCAGAAATGAAGGTCATTAGCTAAGCAAAAGAATAAAAAGCATTTGAAGATACAATAGAAAACAAAGTGCAAAATAATCATCTATTTACTTTCCTACCTCCTAGACTAATGATATGTATCATTATTACCTGGCAACATTAGGATTTCATATGAGATTTTTTTTTGTCATAAACTTTAAACAAAAACAACTGAAAGTGTGTGTGTTTTGTCTACCACATTTAGCTTCATGATGCAAGCATAAAATAAGGGGAAGATTGGATTTAACCAGGAATGTGATTTGGGCTCAACAGAACAATAAATCAAAGAGCTATTGGTGGTAAAGGTACTTATAAGCAAGAACCATGACTGATAACAGCTAGCTGAAGAGAGGAGATCCTGGTGGGTTAAAGGATTATTGGCATGAGGGTACTAGAGAGAAAAATGGAAAAATAGGAGGTGATGTTCACAGAACAAGATGCATGAAACTAAAGTGGAGAGAATGCAGTTACTGGTCAAGATTTGAAATATAACTATGAAAATTAACAATTAAGATGGTTTAAAGCACAAACTTTTTTAAATTTTTTACTGTTATTATAATAGTGATATACAGAGAGGTTATAGTTATATAAGTCTGGTAAACAATATATATTTTTGACCAATGTCACCCTTCCCCTAACTTTCTCCCAGTTTTTCCCTCCCATCCCCAACCATAAGTTGTATAGTTCATTTTCAACAGTGTCCAGTGTATACTCTTGCTACATTTGTTCCTCCACCTTCGTGCCTAACCTTGTTCTCCCAAAGACATATAATTGAACATACAGAACAAAAAGGAAAGAAAACAAAAACAGCAAAAAATATCTCTTGTTTTCATTTCCTGGAATTTCTTTCAATAAATATTATTTTGCATGATCAGATGAACATAGACATTGTGCCTTTCTGTTCCTGTCCTAAGAGTGTCCTTCTTAGGATGAATGCCTAGAGAGTGTCCTTCTTATGAATGCCTAGAGACCTGTCCCAGTCTTTTAGATCTAGCTACCACATACGAGAAAATATGGGTAAGACACAATCTCCATAAGCAGCAACAGTCAAAACTGACAGACCAGAATGTTGAAACATTATCCACAGGCCCAAAGTCACCAATCATTAAGAAGAAAGATTATTATTGAAAGAGGGGCAGTAGGAAGGAGATAATCCTATATAGTAAAGAACTAGCTGATCTGTGTCCTCTGTTTCTGAAAATTTACACTGGAAATTTCCCAAGTGATAGCATGACTTTGTTACTTCCTGTTGGGCCAGATTATACTAATGAGATGACTCACAATGGGCCTCTAGATAGTCAGGAGGGGAGATGGTTATTGCCTGAAAACCAACCCCATGATTTGAGAGCTGGTGCTTTAGCCCTATGAGATTAACCTGAAGGAAAGAGAGAGTCTGGAAAATTGAGTTCCAGTTCAATCAGTGGCCTGTGATTCAATTAATCATGCCTAAATAATGAAGTCCCAATAAGAACTTTGGGCATGGAAGCTTGTGTGTACTTTCATAGTTCAACACTCTTGTGTGTATTGTTCTACATCACACTGAGCTGAGATGTTGATGAAACCAGATTTCCGAGAGAGAAAATACTAGATACTAATACCTCACCTCACGTTGCTACTTTGGGCTGATTATGATTTACTTCCTTCTGCTGCAGCAAATCTGTAATCACCAGAAAAATAAATAAAATAAAACTGAGATTATGTAAGGGTTAGAACTTTGGGCTAATTACTTCTATAGAAAACAAAAAATAATCTGCAGAGTAAGCAGTAACACAGATATGACAAAGAATATGTATTATGTGAGAAAAGTGCTTCATAACTTTCTTTTCTATATGTATATGACATTTCTTTACAATAGATGTTTTATAGGTTAATAAAAATAAAATGGTCCTTCAGTTTGTCCCAATTTACCTGCAATACAAGAGGAGTGTTAGAGAGTAATGAGTAAATTGAGACTCACAGATCATACTTAGTAACATCTAGCTTAACATTTATTAAATAAAATAATAAATAGAGAATGGAAGGAAGAGAGGAAGGTATGGAGGGAGGGAGGAATGACGGGAGGAAGGCAGGAAACAAAGCATTCTCCACGGTCAAAATTTCATACTCTTTATCCATATCCAAATCATTGATCTTGTTAGTAGCTTGAGCTACCAAAGACCCCACCAGCCTTTGCCATTCTACTAGTAGCTTTGATTGTATGCAACAGGCCTTGCTGAAACCGCTTCTGTTTGACTGATACTCCAAGAAAGCTAACATCAAAACTTAGAAATTACTGCTGCTAGAAAAGGTAGAAATGGAAAGAATACTCTCTACTGTTATTTTTATTAGTACATGGTAATTGTACAAAATAATGGATTGCATCATATGTTCATACATGTATGTAATAAACTTTGGTCATATATTCTCCTCTCAGCACTCTCATTCTCTCTTTTTCTTTACTTTTGTTTTTTTTTTTTGTCGGTCGTGGGGCTTGAACTCTGGGCCAGGGCTCTGTCCCAGGGCTCTTCAGCTCAAGGTGAGTGGTCTACAGAACCACTTCGGGTTTTCTGGTGGATAATTAGAGATAAGAAACTCATGGACTTTCCTACCAGGCTGGCTTTGAACCTTATCCTCAGATCTTAGGCTCCAGAGTAGCTAGGATTATAGGCATGAACCACTGGCACCTGGTTCATCACTATCTTTTATTCCCCACTCCCTCCCACTGGATCCTTTCCTTTTCCTAAGTAGCCCAGTCCTATTTTAATGTCTTCTTAAAATCTAGACACCACAAAAGAGAGAGAATCATATGAGAAGATAGACAATATATAGTTAATGTTTAGATTTTTAAAGAACAATAAGTTATACATAACTCATAACCATTGGGGTAAACAGGTTATTTATTTGAATTTACTGAATGATTTGTAAATAAAATACATACTCTTATGATACCTAAAGATCATGTTTTCTGCTTATTCCCTTTATTGATGTAATAGGCTAGACTATTGTGCAATAAGAAATACCTTCCAAAACATTGGAAACTACCACAACCAATTCAGTAATTCTGTGCTGATTATTATTGCAATTAATCTTCAAAATCTTATTATTTTAATCCTTTATCTTTTGATTTCCTTATGAAACACAGGCTAGCCTTGAATTTATAATCATTCTGAGTGCTAGGATTATATTATGTACCACCATATCCAGCCTGAGATATCCACCTTAGGTCGCTAAGTGATCCAAGCTTCCAAGTGGAAGAAATCTCCATCTTTACATATAACTGATGATCCTCATGGCAATGGGACTTGGAGGACAATACACTGGCTCTTCACATGCACTTGGACCTCTAGTTGATGCAGAATACTTCTGCTCAGATTCCATTAATAAAAATATGTGACCTTGTCCTCCTAACTACAGAAGGTGAAGGAATTTCAACTCTCCCGCCATTCTGACACATTGCTATGTAGCAATGCATGCTATGTATTATCTACCAACTAAGCTCACACTGAAAATGGAATGGAATACTTATGAATACGCTGTTGCATACTTTGCATTTGAACACCTGACAATTCATATTTCTTGATTTAAAAAAATTTCTTGCTCTTCTCACTTAGGGTTAAAGCGTGACCCCCAAAATATATGAGCACCTATCTTCTTGTGTTCTAGTGTGCTTACCTCACATACACAGTCAATCCCTAACCACCCCCCTCCTTTCCCTACAGCACACTCAAGAGTATATGATACATGGTTCTCTATTGAGGCATGTTTAAGGACATGTTTCTCACCTTATACAGAAGGTGTGATAAAAGGATGTGATAAAATTTTATATATATGTATGTGTGTGTGTGTAACTCTCTAATATTTGTTAAATTTTGTGTGGACCCTAAATACTTATCAAATTAATTTAAATATGTAACAACGAACTCCTGAAATACAATTTTTCAGTGCATAGCTCCCTCTTGAAATCCACAACACTGAGAACTTTATTTTACTTGCCTCTATGTCAGTGGAACCCCCAAAGTGACTGGAACATAGTATTCTCTAAGAATGTGTGCTAAATTAAAGGACTTACACATTGCCCCAGGGATTTGCAAACTAAATTCCACTTAAAATACAATTATTGCTGTAGAAATTTATGTTTATCATTTGTTGCCATCTTGGTCTGATTCGTTATTTGGCTGACTTATTTCTTAGTGGTAATTACTAAAGAAATAGACATATTTGGTAGACCATTTTATAAGAAGAAGTACATGAGAAAATACAAGATTACTTTACTTTCAATTCTCCTAAAGCTTTTCGAGGACATTAAGATTCAATGATTTACTTGATCATCATGAATCAAGGAGAAATGCACTAAATAGGCTAAAACACATTTGCATTTTTCTAAAGTCTAGTTACAAAATGTATGTTCATACATCAACACAAGTAATATAAGGCACTGTTGGTGTATGTGTATGTGTACACATGTGTACACATGTGTGCATACATGCAGACTAGTGGCCAGAATAAGATTAATCCTATTTTCTCCCAGAATGAAAACTATTCATATTTCTCCAATTAATCTACAGGCAAAATCTTGCATAGATTCCCATTTCTGTACAGTATTATAACCCAAGAACAGACTTTTGCAAAGCCTTTGGCTTTCCTGGCTCATTTTCCTCTAATAATACAAACGAAGTATACATGTAGTAGTTTGATATAGAGCTTCTATATCTCAGTTCCTAAATTAAGGCCTTTCACAGAGCTTTTAATAATACAGTTCTGCACTCCAGAATTATAGGCAAAGTTAAAAATCATTCCTCCTTTGCCTTTCAACTAATTTCAGTTCTCTCCTCTAGCTGTGTGCATGCAAGTTCTATTAATGCTAATGGAGATGATGCACATGCATATGAAGCAGAATATATCTCTAAATCACACTTTAATCTTTAGCTCATAACTCTGGCGCCTGTTCAAATGATACACGTGCTTCAAATACACTCTGTATGTCTGTTTTTTTCTGTCTGGATATTAAAATTTATTCATGCATTTTAGTAGCTATTACAATGTTTTGGCCAACAAATTTTCTTATTATTTTTATACATGTGGTTGAGTTTTAACTGGGTGCTAGATACAACTATAACATCCCTGATTTATTATAATGCAATTAGAATGTAAATTTCATTCCTGACCAGGTTATATTTGTCTTTAAAAAAATGGAAAATTTCTGTTGTTTTCCATCTGAAACATATGCAGGAAAGAGAAAATATGGTGCAAGCAAAATAAATATATGTAACCTGCTAGCTTGTTTCTGTGTGACTCATGGTTATCTTTACATAATATAAAACATTTTCATGCATGTGGTTTTAAAATCCCAGTTAAATGAGATGATACTTGATTTGTTCTATGAAAAATATTTTTATGGCTGTTAAATTTTTAGGGAAAAGTCCACTAAGTAATTTTATATTATTATTTACATAATCCTAAAGAATACATATCAATCTAATGTTAGACATTATCAATAGGTTTTTTTTTTGTAGCTCCATTTTCATATGTCTTCTTTCCTTTTCTTCTTTCCCACAATGATCCTAAAAGAGTGAAAAAAGTAAGATTATAGTGAAATATGTAAACTATTTCAAGGCCAAAATGCAAGTACTTTGGGATGAGGAAAATAGTAATTTTTTTTCTACAACAGATCTCATGCCATTCCAGCAGAATAGAAACTTGCTAATGAATTTAGTCTCTTTATACATAAAATCGTAAATATTTAGTCAATGAAAGTTCAAAGTCCCTTCTAGGACCATTTTTTTCAACTTGCACTCCTAGCCAGCCAGAATAGAACAGGGTGAATAAAGTTTTCCATGTCCTCAAACAAGCAATAGGAGCCTCTTAGGGTCCAGAATGATTTGTCAGTTCTTTTTTTATTTTATTTTATTTTATCTTCTTTCATTCTTCCTCTCTTCCTCCCTTCCTTCCTTCCTTCCTTCTTTAGTTTTATTGTATAGATTCTGTACAGAGGGGTTACAGTTACATAAGTAAGGTAATGAGTACATTTCTTGTCATGCGTTGTTTTGTTTTTCTCCTACTGTCTCTTCCCTCCCCCACCTCCCCCACTCCTCTCCCACCAGAGGTCGTAAAGTTCATTTCCAATATACCATCTTGTTTGTGTCATTGTTGCAATGGGTCAGCCTTGGTCCTTGTTTCAGCATTTTGTTATTCCCCTTTCCCTCCTCCAAATAAGATAAATGAATATACAAGATGCAGGGTACCAAAATCAAATACAGTGACAACAGAGGATATACCATAGGGAAAGAACATACCAAAAAAAAAAAAAAAATCACATATTGCTGGGCGCTGGTGGCTCACGCCTGTAATCCTAGCTACTCAGAAGGCTGAGATCTGAGGATCTCGGTTCAAAGCCAGCCTGGGCAGGAAAGCCCGTGAAATTCTTATCTCAGAAAACCGGAAGTGGTGCTGTAGCTCAAGTGGTAGAGCACTCGCCTTGAGCTGAAGAGCTGAAGGACAGTGCTCAGGCCCAGAGTTCAAGCCCCATGACTAACAAAAAAAAAAAAATTACATAGTACATTAAAACAACAACAACAAAGAAAAACCTCTTGATTCCATATCTGGGGTTCAATTCGCTTAGTATCATTTTATATGGTCATATGTACCCAAATGATCAAAAACAAGGCCATACTAAAGTTACTAGCACAGCTATGTTTATTGCAGCGTTATTCACCATAGCTAAGATATAGAACCAACCCAGATGCCCCTCAGAGATGAATGGGCCAATAAATTGTGATATATACAAATTTATGTGTATATATTTATATATATACATATGCATATAAATACAATATAGTTCTATGCTTCCATGAGAAAGAATGACACTGCCCCATTTGTTAGGAAATGGAAAGACTTGGAAAAACTCATATTAAGTGAAGTAAGTCAGGCCCAAAGAAATTTAGGTCCTATGGTTTCCCTTATTTGCAATAATTGGTATATATCTAGGGTAATATTATCAGATTTGACAGTTCTTTTGGATGCAATCATGAGCGTCCATGTCCTCCAATATCCAGGTATAAAGTCTACTTCAGTAGGAACTTCAGATAGAGTGGAAGCCACATACCACATAGCACACAACACACGAGCCCACTCAACTAGCTCCATCCTTCAGCCAGTCAATCCTTTATATGGCATGCTTCCTTTTAATTTCAGGATTCCTCTAAAAGATTTAAAACTTGAGAAGTTACGTCTTGAGGGACTCAAGCTAAAAAGTCGCTTTTAGCAATCTAGATATTTCTTTCACCTTTAGTCTACAGTGCTCTACCTCAGGATCATACCCTAAATAGGGAGCCAGAACATACATCTCTGATCTTTCCTTTTTCTCTCTCCTCTACTTTGCTTTCCTGATCAGATCTGTCTCCAAAACGTCCCATGTTTCTTTGCTTTTTCCATGTGACATGTGGCCTTCTCCTCCCTGATAACTCAAGACACAATCACAACTTTGTTTCCATGTGGAAACGTGGAAATTGATCCCCTCCCCAGTTTCAGAGAGTGAAATATAATTTGAATTCATCCAAATGTGGGAAATTCCATTGCTTTGCTATAGTAAGAAAGATGAGGTGAAATTATGACCTCTGAGATAGGAGAAATGGCACGCTTGGGACTTTGGCAAAGGGTTCCTTAAAGAGGGACCTGAAGCTGGACATCCACTTTCTTAATGAACACTGTGGATACGAATTGTGAAACACAAGGCTTGTAAGTGTTGCTATTGTTTTGCAGCTAGGAGTAGAATAGCCAACAGGTTAAGTGGGGAAGCCTAAAATTAAGAAAAGAAATCCTGGTTATTAATAATGTCAACAAGCAATTGAGCTAGAGAAACCTACCTAGAGCCATTCATCTCAATTTTACATCTAAAGCACACTAATTTATACTATCTTCTCTGGGGTCAAAATGTACAGAGGACCACAGAAAATGCAGAAGACATTCAAACGAAAGTATGTATAAACATTTAAAAAATATTTCATTTATAACATGCCAAGTAATTATAAGAGCATGGTATTATCATCACAATCCTCTCTGATGTACTGATAAATTCAGTCCCTCCCCACCCCAAGGATAGTGAGTCTCAATTAGTGACCTGTATATTAACTACCTGAGTTCATCTCAAATTGATTAAAAGTGCCCAGAGTGCAGTTAGTTCCTATTGGATAGCACTTCATATAAACGCTCAAATGTCCAAAATGTTTGAAAGATTCCCTTCTGAAACATAATCGCCCAGGTGAAAGGCACAAAAGATACTCCTTATTCATTAAATATTGACTTCTGTTTGTGTTGGGGGGCATGCTTTGGTTAATGTTAGAAAAGTATCTAGTTTGTATTGGTGTTGTTTGTGCTGGTTGCTCAGGCCTACAGTCCTAGCTAGTCAGGAAACTGGGATCTGAGGACTACAATTTGAAACTGGCCCAGGCAGGAAAGTCTGTGAGACTCAACTTCAATTAACTACCAACCAAGCCAAAAGTGGATCCATGGCTCAATTGGTAGTATGTTAGCCTTGAGCAAAAAAACCTCATGACAGCACCCAGGCTGTGAGTTCAAGCCCCACAACTGGAACAACAACAACTAATTATATATTTAGTTTTAATATTTTTGACTTCTATAAACTTCTTTTTTAATTAGATTTTATTGTCAAGATGATGTACAGAGGGGTTACATAAGTAAGGTAATGAGTACATTTCTTGTCCAACATTGTTACTTTCCCTCCCCCAACTCCCCTCACCTATTTCCAACTTATTGTCTTGTGAGTATCGCTGATTAGTTCACCCTTTGTGGTTTTGCTTCCCTTCCCTTCCCTAATTCAGTTAAACATATATACAATACCGAGGGTACCAAAATATAGACCCTTTATTTTTTTTTTGGTTGTGGAGCTTGAACTCTAGGATTGGGCACTATCCCTGAGCTCTTCAGCTCACGACTAGAACTCTAACACTTGAGCCACAGAGCCACTTCTAGCTTTTGCTGTTTATAGGGGGCTCAGGAATCAAACCCAGGACCTCATGCATTCAAGACAACCACTCTACCACTGAGCCACCTTCCCAGCCCCATAGATGCTTATTTTTAATAGTGCAAAAATGAAGAAGAAACATGTTTAGTGGGGAGGACAAGTGGAGGCACAGGAATTAAAGGAGAAAGCTGAAAAAATGCAAATTCAATGGATAGTATGTATGAATAATATAACTTAAGGGTAAGGATGGGAGGAGGAAATGGGAGAAAGCAAAGGAAGGGATGATGTTGACTGAAAAACATCATACTCATAACCTCACTTAAAGAAAACTGTAACATCTGAGTACAAATACTTAATAGTAAAAAAATTAAATATATACTTTTGATTGTAAAGATACTGTACAAACCTGTTACAGTTACATGAGTAAGGTAATTAGTACATTTCCTGTGGAGCATTGTTATCACCTTCTTTGTTTTTTTCCCTACCATCCCTTCTCTCCCCACCTCCCCAACTTCTCCTTACCCCACCAAAGCTGTAAAGTTCATTTTCAACATAGTGTCTTATACATCTCATTGCTACAATGGGTCAGCCCAAATTAGAAACATATGTACACAAGATGCAGGACACCAGAATCAAATACAATGAAAATAGGGGTTATACCATAAGAGAATAATGTACAAGAGAAATAAAAAAAATCACACATATTATACATACATTAAAAACAACAGAAACAGAAAAACCTCTTGTGTGCCTATCTTGGAGTTCATTTTACTTAACATCAGGCTATATGGTCATATGTACATAGCTCTTTAAAAAAAATTGTGAAAATACCATACAGAGGGGTTACAATTACATGGGCAAAATAATGAGTACATTTCTTATCAAGCATTGTTGCCTCCTTCTTTGTTTCCCCTTCCCATCCATTCTCATATCCCCCCAGCCTCCCCACCCCCCATCCCCACTCTTGCCCCTGCCCCGCCCCCGTCCCCACCAAAGTTGTATAGTTCGTTTTTCAACATAAAGATTTGTACATCTCATTGTTGCAATGGGTCCGCCTGTATCCCTATTTAAACAATTTGTTTTTTTCTTTCCCCTCCACAAATTATACCAACATCAAATACAGTGAAAGCAGGGATTATACCGTGGGGGAAGGACATACAGAGCAACAAAGAAATAATCTTATAAATATGTGAGAAACAATTGCAAAACATTTGAATCCTTATCTTGGGGTTCATTTCACCTAACATCAACTTTTGAACTTTTGAACTTTTTGAACATAGCTTTTGAGCTTTTCTGTTTGTCCTGGACGTAAACTAGTTATTACAAATAAGAAAAACCATGGGACCTATGTTTTTTGGGCCTAGCTTACTTCACTTAATATAATTTTTTCCAAGTCTTTCCATTTCCTAACAAATGGGACAATGTCATTCTTTCTGATGGAGGCACAGAATTCCATTGTGTATATATACCACATTTTCTTGATATATTCATCTACTGAGGGGCATCTGCTTGGTTCCATAGCTTAGCTATGGTAAATAATGCTGCAGTAAACATAGATGTGCTGGTAGCTTTAGTGTGGTCTTGTTTGTGATCATTTGGGTAAATGCCCAAAAGTGGGATTACTGGGTCATAGGAGGGCTCCATGTGTAGTATTTGAGGAACCTCCATACTGCTTTCCAGAGTGGTTGAGCAAGTTTACACTCCCACCAACAATGCATAGGGTTCCCTTTTGGCCACATCCCTTCCAGCATCTGTTATTAGATTTCTTGATTCTAGCCATTCTAAATGGGGTGAGGTGGCATCTCAATGTTGTTTTGATTTGCATTTCTTTTATGGCTAGAGAGGTTGAGCATTTCTTCATGTGTCTATTGGCCATTCTTCTTTCCTCTTCAGAGAAGTTTCTCTTTAAGTCTTCTGCCCACTTATTTATTGGACAGTTGTTTCATTGAAGATTTGTTGTTGGGGGATTTAATTTTGTTAAGTTCATTTTTGTTAAATATCATGAACATTTAAATTTCCTTTCTAATCTCTTCCATGACCCACTAGGGGTTCAACAGTACGTTGTTCAGCCTCCATGTATTAAAGGATTTTCTTTGCTGGCTTTTGGTATTGAATTCTAATTTTATTCCCTTACGGCCTGAGAAAATGCAGGGCATAATTTCAATGTTTCTGAATCTGGACACATTTGTTTTGTTACCTAAAATGTTGTTTATTTTGGAGAATGTTTCCTGTGCTACTGAGAATGTGTCTGATGCTACTGGGTAAAATATTTGGTAGATGTCTGTTAAGCCTAGCTGGTCTATGCAGTTGTTTAGATGTGCCGTTTCTTTGTTGAGTTCTTGCCGAGTTGATCTATCTAGTGGGGATAGTGGTGTGTTGAAGTCCCCAACAATTAATGTCTTTGGATCTATGTGAGATTTTAGGGAAGGTAGTGTTTCTTGGATAAATTTGGGTGCTACATTATTTGGTAAATAGATATTTATAATTGTAATATCCTCCTGAAGGAGAGATCCTTTAATTAGTATATATTGACCTTCTTTATCTCTTATTGCTAATTTTAATTTGAAGTCTATTTTAATCTGATATTAGGATTACATCTCCAACCTGCTTATGGGGGCTGTTTGCTTGGTAGATTTTATTCCAGTCTTTCACTTTCAGAATATGTTTTGTGTGTGTGTGTATCTTGAAGGCAGAAGATAGAAGGATCTTGCCTTTTGATCGAACTAGACAATCTATGTCATTTAATTGGAGAGTTAAGTCCATTAATATTGAGAGTTAGGACTGAGAGTTGTTTGGTAGTTCCTACCATGTTAACCACCTTCTTGGGGGCTGTGTCAACTGGCTTCTTCCTATGATTCTTGGATTCTCTGTTAAGGGGATGTTTCTTGGCCTTTACTATGCTCTTGTTGGTTTTCTATGTGTAGGACATCTTTAAGTATCTTTTGTAGTGTTGGTTTGGTAGAGATATATTGTTTCAATTTTTCTCTGCAGAAGGTTTTTATTTGACTTTCCCTTATGAAGAAGAGTTTAGCTGGGTGCAGTATTCTTGGTTGATAGTTGTTTGTCTTTAGGACGTGACATACATCATTCCAAGCTCTTCTTGCTTCTATTGTCTCTATTGAGAAAGCTAAAGTTAATCTGATTGGTTTCCCTTTATAGGTGATTGATCTTTTCTCCCTAACAGCTTTAAGGATCCTTTCCTGGGTCTCAATTGATCCTGTACAGATCACAATGGATGTTGGGATGTCCTGTTCTGGTTTGGTCTATTTGGAGTTCTAAAGGCTTCTTGTATCTGAATGAGCCTATCTTTTTGCATGATTGGGAAGTTCTCTGCTAGGATCCTCTTAAATAAATTTCCTACACCTTTCATTTCTGTCTCTAGGCCCTCCTCTACACCCATTTGCCTTAAATTAGGCCTTCTGATGGTATCTTCTAAATGTTGAATAAATCTATCATATCTCTTGGATTCATCTTGAATACTTGCAGTTCTTCCTCTATAATGTCCAGGCTGTCTTCAATCCCAGAGATTCGATCTTCATGGTCTAACCTACTATAAAGCCTTTTGACTTTGTTTTTTTATTTACTTTCTTTCTAGTTGGACAGATTCTTCGTTGGAACTTTGTTTTAGATCTTGTATGGACTTCATTACCTCCTTAATTTAGTTTTCATTGTTCATTCTCAAATCTCTTAGTTGATTGGTTATAGTTTCTTTGGATTTCCTTTCCTACTGTTGGGCTTCATTCAGCATTCCCTTTGTGACCTCCATGGATTCCTCCAGCTTTCTGTTTGTGGATTCCATGAATGCCTCTATTCATCTTTGTTTCTTCTCATACCACTCACACCTCCTCATGCTCCCAAAATTCCTTTATTAATCTTTGGTTACCCTATCAGGCTTATGCATTGCCCTATCATGCTCACACAGAGTCCTTTACAGGTTTTCAATCTTTTCATTCAGCATGTTTACCAGTAGTATTTGTAGACCATTGTGGGAACTCTCCTCTGGATTATTCATTAACTGCTCCGTTGCCTGATTATCATGAGTGGGAGTTGAGATACCTGGACTTGCCATTTTTCTTGTGTTTCTCTGGTTTGCTCTGCCCATTTGGGTATAAAAGCCAAACAAGGGCTGGGAAGGTGGCTCAGTGGTAGAGTGCTTGCCTTGCATGCCTGAGGCCCTGGGTTCCATTCCTCAGTACCACATAAGAAAAAAGCCGGAAGTGGCGCTGTGACTCAAGTGGTAGAGCGCTAGCCTTGAGCTGAAGAGCTGAGGGACAGTACCCAGGCCCAGAGTTCAGGCCCCACGACCGGACCAAAAAAATAAAATAAAATAAAAGCCAAACAAATTCCATGCTAGAACACTATTTTAAGGCAAGCTCAACCAGACCCCTCTAGTTACACAGATTGATGCAGTAAAAATGAATATAGATACAATCTAGTTCAACAGATACAATCTAGTTCAACAACAAACAACTAGGGATCAATGGACTAAGAAAATCAAAGAAGGAGTTAACAGGCCAGAAATTAATAGGTTTAGAGATAATTCTGAGGAGAAAATAAGATTAGAGGAATGTGGGGAGGGAAAGGGAAGAGAGAATATAACCAAGACCTAAATGCACAGAGAGGAAAAGGATAGAATGAAAGAAGAGAAGAGCTATAAGTAAAAAGAAATAGTACTACAATTAAAGGAGTTAAGGCTGAGAGTTTGTGAATTGAGAAATCAACATCTGAATAAAGTATGCACACAATGAAGGATAATGTCTAATAAGGAAAGATGGGTATATAACTGGGGATGAACAGAACAATTAAGTAAAGTAAAAAAAAGACCAAAAGGGAAAAGAGTATAAAGAGAATTCAAAAAAAAACTAAAATAAAATAAAAATCATGAAAAAATAGAAAAAAAATTATTAAAAAAAGGGAGGGCTGGAAAGGTGGCTCAGTAGTAGAGTGCTTGCTTTGCATGCATGAGGCCCTGGGTTCGATTCCTCAGCACCACATAAGCAAAAAAGAAAAAAACTGGAAGTGGCGCTGTGGCTCAAGTGGTAGAGCGCTAGCCTTGAGCTGAAGAGCTGAGGGACAGCGCCCAGACCCAGAGTTCAGGCCCCACGACCAGACCCCCCAAAAAAAATACTTAGACAAAAAAGTTCTTCAATTTTGGGGGATGGGTTAGGGTGGGGGGAATCTTGTACCTCCCCTGTGTCTGTAACCAGTCTCTTGGTGGAGTCTCTGGTTTGTTTTTGGTGTTTGGTTTACCTGTGGTTTGACTGGTTTCTTAAATCAGTTTGTTTGAGCAGGCAGAACAAAGCTCTGCTTTACCAGGGACTTTATGACCTTCCTCCCAGGCTAGTTCAGTGGGAGGGTATCACAAGAGGGAGATGGCTGTTTCCCCTAGCTAGGAGTTGCTGTGATGGGGCTAGGTTGTGGGTAATGTTGAGGCCTGTCAGCAATCAGTAGCTTTTCCCTAGGGGACTAGCTCCTGAGACATCTCACAGTCCAGCTTGGAGCAATTCTCAGGATTTATGTTTACTGAGTTTCCAATTCTTTTTCTTTTATTCTCCAGCAGCTAGGTCTGCTGTCTGTGCTGCAGTGGGGGTGGGGCAGCCTCTGGCTCTGTTTACCTAGTGAAGAAAGTCACTTCCTCTGCCTGGGAAGGGAAACTTTCTCCTAGGATGGAGCTAAGGCCCCATTCCAGGACCTGTTGAATGGCTCCTCTTGTCTTCTTCCAAGGCCTGAATTATGGGCTCACTGCTGTGGCCTGGTCTTTCTCAGTATCAAAGATCGAGTTCTTCTCAGGTGGTGGGGAAGGGGCTACCTTCCCACCTCTGCTCTGTGAAAAGGAGTGAGGATGTCTTGTGAGGTACTCAATCCTTTCCTTTAGTTTCTGGGCCATCCAAGGCCTGTAACTATCTGTGGTCAGCAAGATGAAGATTTCTGCTCCTTGTCAGTTCTTGCTGGCAGTGTGTAGAATCCACTTGCACACTGCCTCTGGCACCTTTGTCCCAGGCTCTTTCTGTTGATATGGTGGCTGCAGCAGCAGCCACTGCTGCCACCACTGCAGACACCAACAAGTGGTTGAATCTGTCTCCTTAACCAAGCTGCCTGAATTTTTCCTCTCTGTCCAAACTCTCTGTACTATGATGGCACACTTGGTGAGACTCTCTAGCCTTGGACTCTTCACTGGAACACTAAAACTGTTTTCTTCACAAGAGCTCGTTTAGCGTCCAGCTTCTCCTCTACCATCTTCTTCTGGGAACCTTAAAAATAAAATTCTTGGAGGGGGGGAGGGGGGATTCCTGTCGTGGGTCCTGAACTCTGGGCCTGGGTGCTGTCCCTCAGCTCTTCAGCTCAAGGCTAGCGCTCTACCACTTGAGCACAGCACCACTTCCGGATTTCTTCTTTTTGCTTATGTGGTACTGAGGAATCAAACTCAGGGCCTCAGGCATGCAAGGCAAGCGTTCTACCACTGAGCCACCTTCCCAGCCCCCAAAATAAAAAATTTTAATCACAAAAACAAATAATTTCTTCCTTGTTAACACAGTGTACTTCACAGAGGCAACCTCTTAATTCTGTAAATTGATTCATTATTCATTCCCAAGCTTTCCAACAATATGTCAAGCATTAGTTTGCTAGAGCTGCCATAACAAAAATCACAAACTGAGCATCTCAAACAACAGAAGTTTATTGTCTTGTGGTTCTGGAAACCAGAAAACCACATTTACATTGAGAACAGGTTAGGATTCCCCCAAGGTCTCTCTCACCAGCTTGCTGATGGCCTCCTTCTCACTGTGCCCCCCTTGGTGACTCTTTGTAGACTTTCATATCCTCCTCATCCAAGGATTCCACTGCTGTTCTAATAGGGCCCACCTTTGCCACATCATTTTAACTTACTGAAGCCTGGTATCCAAGTGAAGTCACAAACTCATGTCCTGAAGGTTATGGCTTTAAGCATAAACTTAGGATATGGAAGGTAGAATAAGACCAATTTAGTCCATTTTAGATGATACAGTTGAAAATAATTGTATAGCAGTTCTTATGTAGCAATATTAGTTTTCTAATTTTTTTTTTGTCCATCATGGAGCTTGAACTCTGAGCCTTGACACTGTCCCTGAGCTTTTCAGCTTAAAGCGAGTGCTCTACCACATGATCCACAGTGCCACTTCTGGTTTTCTGGTGATTAATTGAAGATAAGATTCTCACAAACATTCTTGTCTGGACTGGCTTTGATCTGTAATCCTCAGATTTCAGATCCTGAGTAGCTAGGATTACAGGTATCGTTGCTGTATAGATGAGTACTGAAGCACAGGCAGAGCAATTATCTTGCCCAAGTTCATACCACTGAAGACTCATTCACCTATGCTGAAAACCTAGGCAGTCTGGATTCAACTTTCATGTTCATATGTGTTCTTAGTATGAAGTTATGCTACATCCTTAAATTGTTTTTTCTCACCACAGAATATGATCATTCAGCTGTCTGTCCATCTCTAACAAACAGACACATACATTCTTCATCATCCCAATGTCATTGTTTACCCTTTATGGCTGAGTGGGATTTTTTTTTAGTCAAGCAATATTACATATTATTATTACTTTTTGCCTGCATAAGTTAAATTTCCTTTTCCTGGAGTTGTTGTTTTTTCCTCTTTGTTTTATATACAGGCACTATTAATTCAGCTTCACACTCTCTGACAATTTTTAAATATCTCTTTTTACATTAAGTATTCTACTAATTTCATCTTACTGGAGTGATTTCTTTCTCACAGCTGCTCTCAACCACAATTTTGATAGGATCCTTGACCTACATTATATTCTTTCTTTTGTAGACACTACACACTTTATACTATCTTCCAGAAGTTTCAACAAAAGGAAAATATGGAGGTAAACTTTTGGAGAACTTTTAGGCCTAAAGATATCTGAAGGGGTGGCATTGATCAATATGCACTGTAGCAATAAAGTGATATGTTGACTAAAAACCCCTTTGTACAACTACTTAAAGATAATCTGTTAAAATACCTTCTTTATGCCTCACACTTAGCTATTTGGATGAATTTGGATATTGGCTTGGAAGGAATTTTTCTTTGAGTCTATGGCTTTATTGTGTGTAAGTTTCCAGTATGTTGTTAAGAAGTCATTGTTGTTTCTGATTTTTTAAGGGGTGATGCGAGGGATCAAACTCAAGGCTTTTTATCACAGGATCTTCTCCTCAACTATTTCCCTCATTCCAATTCCTAATCCTTTATGCACAACTTATCTAGTCATTCTAGAAACTGTAATATTCTTTTTACCCCTCTGTATTCTAAAATTTTGTTATGAATTGTCCTAAATTCATAACTGGGTCAAACATTCAACTTGGAAATTCATATCATATCTTTAAGTTCTGAAAAATGTCACAATTATTTTGCTAATTGCTTTCTTTTTCACCATCCCCCTTGACACTCACATCTCCATTCTTTCTGAAGTTCCTTTTATTCAGATGCCACATATTTCTCTTTTTTTGTACTTTTTTTTATTAAAAATGCTATACAGAGGGGTTACAGTTACATGCAAGGTGATGAGTACATTTCCTATTGAGTATTGTTACCTCCTCCTTTGTTTTCCTCTACCATCCTTTCCCTCCCACCTCCACAACTACCCCTCACCCCCCACTGCCAAAGTTGTAAAGTTCATTTTTTTGGGGGGGTCCAGTCATGGTGCCTGAACTCTGGGCCTGGGCGCTGTCCCTCAGCTCTTCAGCTCAAGGCTAGTGCTCTACCACTTGAGCCACAGCACCACTTCCGGCTTTTTTTTTTCTGCTTCTGTGGTGCTGAGGAATTGAACCCAGGGCCTCATGCATGCAAGGCAAGCGGTCAACCACTGAGCCACCTTCCCAGCCCGTAAAGTTCATTTTTAACACAGTGTCTTGTCCATCTCATTGTTACAATGAGTCAGCCTATATCCCTATTTAAGTATTTTGATTTTTCCCTTCCCCTCCCCAAATTAGAAAAGTGTGTATACAAGATGCAGGGCACCAGAATCAAATACAGTAAAAACAGAGATTATACCATGGGGGAGGAATATACAAAGAAACAAACAAACAAAAATTACATGGTACATTATAAATACATTAGAAACAATAGCAAGAAAGACAAAAAAATTGTGTCCCTATCTTAGGGTTCATTTTGCTTAACATCATCTTATATGGTCATATGTACATAGCTTTTGACTTTTTCTACTTGCCCTACACATGTACTAGTTATTGCAAATAAGGGAAACCATGGGACCTATGTTTCTTTGGGCTTGGCTTCCTTCACTTAATATAATTTTTTCCAAGTCTTTCCATTTTCTAACAAATGTGGCAATGTCATTCTTTCTGATGAAAGATGCCAGATATTTCAACCAGATTTGTAAATATCATTCCTTTCCACTGTTCCTTGTGTTTTTATTATATATATATATATATATATATATCACTTTCTTAGTACATTTTTCCAGTACATTTATTTTTGAGTGCATTTCCTATCTAGCATTCTTACCTCCTCCTTTGTTTTTCCCCTATCATCCCTTTCCTCCCCACCTCTCCAGCTCTTCCCTCCCTGCCCTCCCCCCAAATTGTAAAGTTCATTTTCAACATATTGTTTTGTGCATCTCATTGTTACAATGGGTTAATCTGTATCCTTATTTTAGCATTTTATTTCCCTTTTCTTCCCCAAATTAGTAAAATGTATATACAAGATGCAAGGCACTGGAATAAAAAATAGTGAAAACAGGGGTTATACCATGGGGGAAGAACATACAAAAGAAACAAACAAAAAAACACATGGAATATTATAAATACATTAAAAACAACAGCAAGAAAGATAAAACCACTTGTGTCCCTATCTTGGGGTTCATTTTGCTTAGCATCATCTTATATAGTCATATATGCATAGTTTTTTACCTTTTCTGCTTATCCTAGGCATTTACTAGTTATTGCAAATAAGGGAAACTGTAGGGCTTATGTTTCTTTGGGCCTGGCTTACTCCACTTAATATAATTTTTTCCAAGTCTATTTCCTAACAAATAGGGCAGTGTCAGTGTCATTCTTTTTGATGGAGGCATAGAATTCCATTGTGTGTATGTATAAACATATATATACATATATATTGTTTCTAGTGTGTGTGTATATATATAAATACCATATAAATATGGCATTTTCTTGATCCATTCATCTATAGAGGGGCATCTGGGTTGGTTAAATATCTTAGCTGTTGTAAATAATGCTGTGATAAACATAGTTGTGCTGGAATCTTTAGTATAGCCTTGTTTGTGATCATTTGGGTAAGTGCCTAAAAGTTTCCTTCTGTTTTTATTGCTTTACTTTCTGAGATTTCCTCAACCTTATCTTCTAATTCATCTATTGAAAAATTTAATTCCCAGAAACTGTTTTTGTACTTTGTTGCTCTTTTGTGATACCTTACTTTGTTATTCTCACTGTAATATTGTTTTCTGAAGACAGTCATCTTTTTCCCCATTTGTTTTGTTTTTGATTGTTTAAATGTTTCCTGAGTCCCAAACTGGAGGTAGATGGGGTGATTGGCACACACTCAGTTCTTTGAAATGCAAGTGGGAAGGCTAACTGGGTGAACTAAAAAGTTGAACAATGTTGTAGTTGCTATACGCAAAGGCTGAGCTGGATTTGGGAACTGAATGTACCTTTAGAGTCCTTCCCAATCAAGACAAGAGAAACATGACTTTGTGGCCCCAATCTCCATCTTCCACCTGGATGAGGTGCATCCAGGCTTCAAATGTGAGCTTCTCTGGAGAAGAGATGTAACCTTCGACAAGGTAGCACCACTTAGTCACTCACCTGTCAATTTAGCAGCTAATATTACCAGCAGCTGGAGCAAAAGAATGTTGCAGTCCTGGAAGGGCCTATCTCAGCAGCACAATACAGCATTCTTTACAGTCTATTTTCTACATGAAAAGGCTTTTCTCAGTTATTTGGTGGTCTTTGGGGTTTTTTTATATTGAGAGTGACTTTTGAAATATTTTGGAAGTTCTGAGTACAAGCTAGCTCTTGTCTACTGTGATCTGTACTGCAGGGTGTTCTGGCTGGTCATTTCATTGGTTCCCTGGTGTCTTTTCTCGTGACTGGCCAAGTTTCATTGAGAAATATTTCCAACCCACACTGCACTATCAACACCCTGGCAGCCAAGTGGGGAGAAATGACAGCAGGTATATAGACAGACAATATGTGGAATCTGAATCTATCCCTTTGTTTTCAGCGCATATTATCCCTCCTCCTGTTGTTTTCTAGGTATATGTCAGTCCTGACAGGATTTGCTTTTGTATTTTTTTAACTCACTTTAGCAATTAAACCTCTGATATTCTATGAGTTTGTGCAAGGACAAGTGTCTGGCTATGCAAGTGGTTATTTAATTCCTTCTTATTGAAGCTTTCAACCAATCCTATTTTTAGCCCACCTTCAAACTCATTTTCAGAGGTACCTGGAAATGTCACTAGTTGAACTTGCTGGATATTCTGCACTTCAGCTCTTCCCACTAGAATTTAGCTTTCCAGGTCTGCTGAATGGTGCATTCATTCATCTGATTTCCAGCTTCCTTTTTTTTTAAAATTTCTTTTACTTTCATTGTTTTGTCCTTGTTGATATATGCCTTCCAGAAGTATCTGCTTACTGTCATTTTAAGTAGCCAACACATATTCTCCTCCTTAGACATTTATACTTTTTCTGTTTCTTACATATTTTTAATTGGTAAAATGTTTTCATAGGTCTAAAAATACAATTCCCTCTCCTACCTCTGTCCCTTAACCACCTAGTTGCCTCTTTTGTGCCCAATCACAAGCAGTTAATTACTTTTCTTAGTCCTTTTAAGTTTCTGCACATACTGACCTCCCTCTTTTACACAACAGGTAGCTTAACTTCTTCAACTCCCAGTTTTATTTTACATATCAGTATAGAGCTCTTCCTTGTTTATTTAGCAATTATATAATAGTCCACTTAATCAATTTTCTCTTAAGAGATATTTGTTTCTAATTTTTGGTATAACAAAACTATACCTAATAGTCTTGTACATACCTTTGCATGTGAACAAGTATAGACATATGTTAAACTTCAGGAAACATGTTGGATCAAGTGGTATGTTGATATTGACAATTTTTCTTCATGGAGTTGTACTAATTTTTAGCTCATATCCTGGGAGAGTATCTTTTTTTGTTGTTGGTGGTGGTCACAGTGCTTGAACTCTGGGCCTCAATGCTGTCCCTCAGCTCTTCAGCTCAAGGCAAGTGCTCTACCATTTGAGCCACTATTCTACTCCCGGTTTTCTGGTTTATTGGAGATGAGTCTCATGGACTTTCGTGCCTGGGCTGGCTTTGAACCATGATCCTCAGATCTCAGCATCCTGTGCTAGGATTACAGTGCTGGCCTGGGAGAGTATCTCATCTATTTCCCCTACTTCCCAACATCCACCAGAGTATATCATAAAATGGAATAGGTAAAAGTAGTATCTAATGTACTATAAATTTGCATTTCTCTTGCTATCCGTGAAATTTTTCATATGTCTAAGATGAATTTGTATTTAATTATGCTTGATTTGGACTCTATCCTTACAGCTAACCCTTTTTTCTTTTTATTATTTTTAAATAAGTTTTTTATTGTGAAAACTGTACAGAGGAATTACAGTTACCTGTGCAAAGTAATGAGTACATTTCCTATTGAGTATTGCTGCCTCTTCCTTTGTTTTTCCCCTACCATCCCTTCCCTCCCACCTCCACAACTACCCCCACACCTAAATTGTAAAGTTCGTTGTTCAACAGTGTCTTGTACATCTCATTGTTACAATGGGTCAACCGGTATCCCTATTTAAATATTTTGTTTTTTCCCTTCCGTTCCCCAAATTATACCAATGTCAAATACAGCGAAAATAGGGGTTATACCATGGGGGAGGAACATACAAAGCAACAAAAAAAAATCACCTGGTACCTGAATACATTAGAAACAATAACAAGAAAGAAAAAACCACTTGTGTCCCTACCTTGGGGTTCATTTCGCTTAACATCATCTTATCTGGTCATATATAAATACCTTTTGACTTTTTCTGCTTGTCCCAGACATACACTAGTTATTGCAAATAAGGGAAACCATAGGACCTATGTTTCTTTGAGCCTGGCTAACTTCACAATATTTTTTCCAAGTCTATTTCCTAACAAATGGGGCAATGTCATTCTTTCTGATGGAGGCATGGAATTCCATTATGTGTGTGTGTGTGTGTGTGTGTGTGTGTGTGTGTGTGTGTGTGTGTATACATATATACATTTTCTTGATCCATTCATCTACTGAGAGACATCTAGGGTGGTACCATATCTCAGCTATGGTAAATAATGATGCAATAAACAAAGTTGTCCGGGTAGCTTTAGTATAGTCTTGTTTGTGATCATTTGTGTAAATGCCCAAAAGTGGGCTAGCAAGATCAATAGAAAGCCCCCGTATTGACAGAAGATCTTCACTAGCCATACAATGGATAAGGATCTCGTATTTAAAATATACTTAGAACTCAAAAAATTAAATCCCACAACAAAGAATCAACTGCCCAATAAATAAGTGAGCTAAAGACTTAAAGAGAAACTTCTCTGAAGAGGAAAGAAGAATGGCCCATGAAGAAATACTCAACATCTCTAGCCATAAAAGAAATGCACATCAAAACAACATTGAGATTCCACCTCACCCCAGTTAGAATGGCTGTAATCAAGAACTCTAATAACAACAGATGCTGGAGGGGATGTGGCCAGAAGGGAACCTTACTGCATTGTTGGTGGGACTGTAAACTTCAACCACTTTGGAAAGCAGTATGGCGATTCCTCAAAAGACTTCATATAGAGCTCCCCTATAACCTAGTAGTCCCTTTTTTCTTTGGGGAGAGAATGTGTGTATGTCAAAAGTTAAAAGGTATCAACAAGAAAAATGTACTTATAATGTTCTATGTGATTTTTCTGTTTGTTTCTTTTATGTTCTTCCACCATGGCACAACCCCTGTTGTTACTGAATTTGATTCCAGTGCCCTGCATCTTGTATATACATTTTTTTAATTTGGGGAGGAGAAGGGAAATAACAAAATACTGAAATAAGGATACGGGATGATCCTTTGTAACAATGAGATGTACAAGATACTATGTTGAAAACAAACTTTACAACTTTGCTGGGGGGTGGGGAGAGGAAAGGGATGGTAGGGGAAAAATAAAGGAAGGGGTAACAATGCTCAATAGGAAATGGACTCATTACCTTGCTCTTGTAACTGTAACTCCTCCGTGCGGTATTTTTACAATAAAAATATATTGGGGGGCTGTGGAGAGATGAGAAGGGATGGGAAGATGAAACAAAGGAGCAGGCAACAATGCTTGATAAGAAATGTACTCATTACCTTGCCCATGTAATTATAACCCCTCTGTACGATATTTTCACAATAAATAATAATAATAATAAATTTTAAAATATATTTTAAGGTATCATTACAACTAGAGAATTTTTTTAATGTCTCCTTTCAATAATCTGAAATACTATGCACTGATCTTTATTAAGGCCAATGGGAATTATTGGGACGCAGGTTATCCACACAGCAAGGTATTCCTCAAACAGAAAAACATGTCTGGAACAGACAAATTATGAGTTCACTAGTCTAATGTAGACTGAGGAATTCTGCTGGGAACAATGATAGTCTATGTTTGGGATATATTAAAAATCAACTGTGTATTTTGGAAAGAATATTTGGCTTAGAATCACCATGCAGAAAACATTATATTATTCAAATAATGTAATCAGTCTCAGACTCCATTTCCTTATCTGAAAACCGAGGAAAGTAACAACTACTCTACAGTGTTTACAAACTGTCACCACTAAGAGCCACCAATATCAATTACTTCTTTTTTTTAATGTTTTTATTGTAAAAATAGTGTACAGAGGGGTTACAGTTACATGAGTAAGGTAATGAATGCATTTCCTATTGAGCATTGTTACCTCCTCCTTTGCTTTTCCCCTACCAACCCTTCCCTCTCCACCTCCCCAATCCCCCCATCCTCAAGTTGTAAAGTTGGTTTTCAACACAGTGTCTTGTACATCTCATTGTTACAATGGGTCAACCTATATCCTTGTTTCAGCATTATGTTATTTCCCTTCTCCTCCCCAAATTAGAAAAATGTATATACAAGATGCAGGGCACCGACATCAAATACAGTGAAAACAGGGGTTAAACCATGGGGGAATGAAATCAGGAAGTAGTCAGAAGGGCCAAGTTAAAAACATTGAGAGTAGGGGCTGGGAAGGTGG
This sequence comes from Dipodomys ordii, assembly GCF_000151885.1. Taxonomy (NCBI): domain Eukaryota; kingdom Metazoa; phylum Chordata; class Mammalia; order Rodentia; family Heteromyidae; genus Dipodomys; species Dipodomys ordii. Next base: position 1,474,632 of record NW_012267244.1, on the reverse strand, counting down.
CTCAGTGGTAGAGCATTTGCCTTGCATGCCTGAGGCCCTGGGTTCAATTTCTCAGCACCACATAAGCAAAAAGAAAAAAGCCAGAAGTGGCACTGTGACTCAAGTTGTAGAGCGCTAACCTTGAGTTGAAGAGCTGAGGGACAGTGCCCAGGCCAGAGTTCAGGCCCCACGACTGGACCCAAAAAAAACAAAAAAAAAACAAAAAACATTGAGAATAAACTATAGAACTTTCATAAGAAGAATATTTGAAATATAAAAAGACTATTGAATGATCAAATGGGTGATATTGATCAAGACACATTGTTCTCATAAACCTGACATGTTGAATTGAAACTCCTTTTTTTAACTGCTGACAGTAAAATTTTTATTAAAATATATTAAGACATGAGTTGAGTATAAATAAATCGGATAATACTTTTTGGTGAGAAAACATGTAATCTAAAAACACAAAGTAAAATGTCTTCACTGCTAGACCAGGCAAAGATAGATTTGCCCATTTTCTGATCTATTTTGTGGCTGCAAATATTCTAAAATGTTTTCAGGAAAATTATGACTTTAAACCCCAGGAAAAAGCCAGAATAGGAATGAAATAGACTGAATTAGTAAGTTAGAAACGTGTTTTATGGGGAAAAAAAGTTCTGCTTTCTGAACACAGTCCTGTAATCATTTTAAAACTATTCTCAAAAACTATATATAACTATATATTTCTATGTCATTCCACTTAGAAAGACTATTAACACTAACAAATAAAAAACTATTTTACCTTTCCAGTGCTTTCATTATACCGTATGTAATAAAAAACATGCATAATACCATTATGTGGAATATAAGTATTTTTAAACAGATGTATACTCTTTAAAAAATAAAAACTATAGTAGCATGTAACAGTCTTATAAAATGTGGTCTTCCTCAGATTCAATTTTTTTAGTTGCAGCAATAGGTCCCCCTGGTGGAGATTGAAAATATATTTGTCCTATTTTTCTGTTGCCTCAAATCACTATTCTAATTTGAGTGGTTGAATTAAATACTATTCTTCTTTGAAGTACTATAAGGGGAAAGCTTTAAAACAAAAAACTAATTGGTTAAATGATAGAAAGCCTGTAGATTCACATCTTCTACGTTTGTAAATTTTCTCTTAGTAATGTATATAAATTCAAGAATAAAACTTCTCCCCCAAAACATAGTTATAGTTGATATTTAAAAATTAATATGTGATATAATCGAGGTTTTAAACATCAGATTCATAATTATAAGATTCTTCCTAATGATTTCCCATACTGGTCTATATCTACTCATGTATATAAGCAGATCACAAAGTTCACAATTATATTACCAGATTGAAATACTAAGAAATACAACACTTAATGTTAGGTTCCCTTGGATACCTATCAAGTGACACAGGAGAAATGTGTGTCAACTTCTTCCATGCATGAATAAAATAGAAATTCTCGAAGTGAAACCAGCACCCCATGGCTCCATCCTTGTAGACCACCAGAAGCACAGGCATTTCAGAACAGCACAGAACTAATGTTCAAGCAAGCCCAAGGCAAAAGCTGAACTTTTGATGGTATTGTCACAATCTTACACTCCTAAAGGTCCTGTCAATCCCAGAACATCCAAGACCAGATTGTAGAATTGCAGATCACTTAAACCAACAGGCCAAAAACCACTTGGCAATTATCTCTCTGCCATCTGTGTCCCTCTGTCAGTATTCCCCTGTGACTCCTCCAGGTTTCTTACCTCAACCCTAAATCTCTAGCCTTCCTGAGGTCCAGGAACCCCAGAGCACTATATGGATATTGTTTGCACATCCTACAATATATCCTTCAATACTGAATTCATCAATCCCTTTAATGCATGCATCCTCAATCCCTTTAATCTCACGTTCCTATTAATAAACGAGGTATCTTACTGACCCAGAATTAGCAGTTCAGAAAACTTTGACTATACTCTTAAGTCATATTCAAAGTCACACTTTCTTTTACCTCTCTCTTTCTCTCTCATGGGCTTCAAGTTCCTTCATTATACAGGAACAAGTTGTCTAGAGATCAACAATTCTAAACATTACAGAGGTCTGGTATATTCCTTCCCCTACAAACAGACACTTCTCAAAACTCAGCACCCTTAATTCCATAGGTAACAAGGGATGTGGGAGAGGAAAAAGTAGTGAAAAGCACCAGTCACGGATGGGGTAAGCTTTGTTGTCCTCCATTGGTCTATGCATGGCTAAAACCTTTTGGACCCCAGCCCAAATAATTACTTGTTTATATATTTATTTATTCCTTCCTTCTTGTCTTTCTAATGTATTAGTTTTATTATATTTGTGAAGTTGGCTACAATTTCTTTTCTTAAAAATATTACATAAATTATGTGGAAACAGAAAACATAGTATCTATAAACAATAACATTTCACACAGCCATTAGAAAAAAATAAATGTTATGTGCAGGGAAATGGATTGAATTAGAACAAATCATGTTAAGTGAGGTAAGTCAAATCAGACAAACGGGGCATGTTCTCTCTGACATGCAGAAGTTAGAGCTAAACCCGCACTGGGATATGAGAAATTACAAGGGATTCTACATACTCACATACATTGAGACCAAAAGAGTATATGGTCTTAGGTGAGAATCACAAATGTGCAATGCCTAAGCACCTCTTAAAATAATATGTACATATTGAAATGAACTCCAAGGATATGGAAACAAGATTTGTTTTTTTTTTCTGATGATTCTGGATTTTTTTTTTTTTTTTTTGGTCGTGGGGCTTGAACTCTGCGCCTAGCTGTCCCTGCACTCAACTAAAGGCTAACATTCTACCACTTGAACCACAGCACCACTTCCGGTTTCCTGGTGGTTTATTGGAGATAAGTGTCTCACGGACTATCTTGCCCGGGCTGGCTTTGAACTGTGATCCTCAGATCTCAGCCTCCTGAGTGGCTAGGATTACAGGCATGAGCCACTGGCGCCCAGCTTGATTCTGGATTCTTTACCTTACATACGGTGTATTCACATGCATATCTGTGGGAGTTTGGGCGGGGAGAGCACAGAAACTGAGTAAAAAAGGGTGAAAAAGTGCAGCAGGGGAACACACTGGCATCAATGAAAGTAATTATGTAACTGCTGGTGGAGATGGGTGGGAGGGACTAGGAGAGAATGAGGGAACACACTACAGGAAATGTACTCATTACCTGATGGCTGTAAATGTAACCCCCTCTGTCTATCACCCCTATAATAACAATAATTTAAAAAATGGAAACCGAACTTTTATTTGCTTTTTTTTCAGCTTAACCTTTCAGGAATGGAGTTATGGATGCTAGGAAGCAAGGTTAGTGCTTTGAAAATATTTCTTTTTAAACCTTGGGCCTTATTAAGTAGAAACATACATTATAATCTTTAAATTAGTTTCAACCAAATATGAACAGTATATGGATTTATACAGCCTATCTAAGGTTATACTTCCTCAGATATAAGCTAATATAAACATAGAAATTTACCCTCAAGTGGGCTAGGAACGTAGTTAAGTGGAATAGTGTTGGTCTAGCATTCATGAGGTATTGATTCCATCTTCATCTGTAAGGACAAGGTTATAAAATAGTTTGCAGTTGGGCCCATAGGCTAATAACTTAAACTACACCACAAACATAATTATGCTTTATATTTTCATTAATTCCCCAAAATTTCATAAATATCTCATTTAATTTTTCCAACAACAAAATTAGCTACTTTTGTTTGATCCATCCTAGTTTTGTTGATTAACTTGAGATCTTTGAAACAGTAGTAAAAGCAAGAAGCCAACTATTGGGCTTCATAAAGATAACTTCTAGAATCCAACTCATCCATCCTCCCCTCCTTTCAGGAAGTAACTTTTTGTTGTCAGTGTTGAAAAATGGTTTCACAATCCCCTAGGATTTAGATTATCAACAACGGTCACCCAGCAAGACAAAAAAAAGTTGGACCAACTATTAAGACGTAAGTGGATATTTAACAGATATAAGACAAAAATTAAGATGTAGATCGCACTTAAGGTATGGTTACATCTATGTGTTTGGCAGGGAGCTCAAATGCATGAACTTTCAAAATAAGCCTAAAGCACATTTTACAATGAAAGACTGCTTCTCAGTAGGTCAACCCCAAACCTTTAACCTGCTGTTAAAATTTAAGGAGCTTTTCCATGGTAGGAAATATTATTTGGAAATATTTTTATCACTTAGCATTTAGTTGATATTGTTTTCTTTTTTTACTCTAAAGAACCAACTATTAGAATAAGCTTTCATCAATAAGTCCCCAGAATTTACGTTCTACAACAGTACATGTTTCCTTGCAGTCAGGCTTACACAGACCTTTTGGAAGACCCTGGGGATAGGCAGTCTATGGTAATGCCATACAGAGAAAATGATCGTTCTTTTCAGAGAACACAGTGGTTGTTGGACAAATGTTACAAGCATATTAAAATCAGAAATGTCGGACTCCAGGGATTCTATTAAGTATCCCTGATTTCTTTTATTATGGAATAAAAGAAAATCTATTTTAAAATAGTTTTAATTGAGTATAAAATGAAGGCAACCCCGCTGATCTCTGATTCTAGAAAATGTCACTAATCTTCCTAAAATCATCATATAATGAAAGTTCAAAACTTTCAGGTTCCCAAAGTTCTAATAAAAAAATTTAGATTTTGTAGACAATTAGACAATATTACTAAAAATTATACCTAATATTTAGAGTGCATCTCATGGAGGTAATGTTCATATATACTCAGGCATATCAGAAAATCATTTTTCCTAGTTTTAGATTCTCATTAGCAATTTTAACACAATCTAGATGGAAGTCTTCACTGAATGTTTTAACTATAGCATGTACTGAAGGCATAATGGGAAATGCAAACAAATTAACTGAAAACACCCATTTGAACAAGGATGCCAAGGCCAATTAACTAATTCTAAGATTCAACTAAGTGTTCTCCCAGGATGGCTGCCATATTTCATTTCAGGATTTCCTGCTTACCCCTCAATTCATTCATAATCCTAGTATGAAAATGAGTTGCTGATCCATTCTGTGAAAAAGAACCCCTATTGAGACAAGAACTTGGTTTTACGCTACCAAGTTTAGGTCCATCAACTTTCCACCCTCCTCCTGCATGGCTGGCTTAATAACACAAAGGCCATCCCACATACCTTTCACCATTCTTCTAAACTTCCTAAGAAATATCCAGAATTGGAAAACGTTTTCCTAAACTTTACTCTCAAAATGAAAACCTTGAGTATTTACTACTGTTCAGTAATGTAGTTTCTCGAGATATTCGCTTAATGATGTAGTTTTAATTTAAATAATGTAGTTTTCTTTTAAATCCAGATACTTTTTGAATGTTGCTTGCATGACTATAAAAATAGCCTAAGAATACAGTAGACCTTTGGTCAATGGGTATATGAGTATATGGCCCCAGGAGACTACAGTTGAGAAAAAACCAAAACAACAACAACAAAAAAAAAAAAAACCCTGCAAATGTCAGAATGTATAAGGTTCAGTACTATCCTGTGGATCCATGATTGTTTTACCACTCCATGGCCCAACTTCCACTAAAAACATGTGTTTCTACGACAAATCTCCAATCTTTCTTACCACCTAAAGCATATTAACCTTTTCCTTGCTTTGGAGCAGCATTCGCTTTTATGGGAGGCATATTTTCAAAACTAAAGGCAGGAAAACACTCAGGAGAGGCAGTACTAAGAACTTCTCCCCATTAACTGAGTTGTGTGACACATGCACAGAAACTTTTTTTGGGGGGGTCCGGTCGAGGGGCCTGAACTCTGGGCCTGGGCGGTGTCCCTCAGCTCTTCAGCTCAAGGCTAGCACTCTACCCCATGAGCCACAGAGCCACTTCCGGCTTTTTTCTTTTTTCTTATATGGTGCTGAGGAATCTAACCCAGGGCCTCAGGCATGGAAGGCAAGCACTCTACCACTGAGCCACCTTCCCAGCCCAGAAACTTTTTTGTTTGTTTTTACCACATTTTGTTATAACTATGTTCCATTAACTCATGAATAAGTTGGGCTTACTGTATAAGCTTCCAGAGGTCTGACACCAAATACCACTTCCTATAGAATAACATGTAACAGACGCATGCTCAATTAAGCTTCTTTTAACAAATGTTTCAGCTGCTGACCTTTTTTTTTTTTTAATTTTATTGTGAAAATACCAAGCTGCTGACCTGAATACCAAATTCCCTGTTTTGTGATTTTAAAGATGTGACTCACTTGAAAGACTATGAAAATAATCTAGTAGTGGTTATCAGTGGACCCATATTGTAAAATCTTGGGACTAAATTCCAATTCAATTATTGTCTGCTATACATAGCACATTAAAGTCCAAATTAGTTTTGTGAGGGTAAAATAACTTTTAAGATTAATTCATTTCTTATGTAAAACAATACTAACATAAACAGGCAAGCAGAACATTTTTTTCCCTAAAAATCAAAACTTCTAGCTATTTAGGAGATTGAGATCTGAGGATCATGGTTCACAACCAGCCCAGACATGAGACTCTTACATTCACTTATCCAGAAAACAGCTGGAAGTTGAGGTATGGCTCAAGTTGCACAGAGCCATCCTTGAGCAAAAAAGCCAAGTGAGAGTATAAGGCCCTGAGTTCAAGACCTAGAAATGGCACCATAAGCGAATAACCCACCCCCAGGCACCCTAAAGAGGACTTATTCACTATGTGAGGGCTCACACCTCTAATACTAACTCCTCTAGAGGCTGAAATCAGTGGTCTGAGGTCAGCCCCCAAAAAAGTTCAACTAATAAAAAGCAGGTATGGTGGAGCATACCCATCATATCATAGTCCAGTCTGGCCTAAGCCAAAACTTCCTTATTTAAAAGAAACCAAAAAAGCAAAAAGGACTGGGAGCCAAGCTCGAGGGGTAGAGCATCTTTCTAGCAAGCATAGTTCTTGAGTTTAGGAAGGAAAAAAAAAAAACAGTATCTCTAAGTAGAAAAAGTTATTGCTCAAATAAACTGTTTGAATACTAAGCATTGATTTTTGTGGACTATTCTTTATTTATCTGGAATCAATGTAAGTCATGATCATGACATAGAATGCAATTCATCAATAAGGGTGATTCTTTCAGTGTTTATCTGTTACTCTGAATACTATTACTACTATGAAGAATGATTCCACATTCAAAATTAAATCATCCTAGGTAAAAAAATTAACTTACTTTTTTTTTTTTTTTTGTCGGTCATGGGACCTGAACTCTGGGCCTGGGTGCTGTCTCTAAGCTCTTCAGCTGAAGGTTAGTGCTCAACCACTTGGGCTACAGCGCCACTTCTGGCTTTTCTGCTTATATGGTGCTGAGGAATCGAACCTAGGGCCTCATGCATGCAAGGCAAGCACTCTACCACTAAGCTACCTTCCCAGCCCCAAGAATTAACTTACTTTCTAGAGAACTGTATGAAATATCACCACAGTTTTATTATTTCCTAATGATTTTCTGTTAAGTTTCTTATGGATAAATCTTAACTCTGGTAGTTTCATAATATTTAAAGTGATTCAAATTATATTAAATTTAAAGTAAGAAGTTTAATCATTGAAATTGATATACTTAACGTTCTTCCTAGTAGAACCCAGATGGCCAAAAACTGAACTGTTGGTGAAGGCTTGGTACAGGTCCACTTTCCTCATGCATTACCCACAATCACTGGTTTACCAAACACAGACTTCTTCAAGGCTTTAGGAAATCCTACCTATAACCTGGGAAGTATCTTCACTTTCTCCTGATAAATCACATGTTCCCTTACATAGGTAAAACAAAGCCCTAAATGATTCTTGTGGCTTACCATTTTCTGACCTTATTACTGTCTTAACAGATCAAAATTTCAGTTTAAATATTTCATCAAGACATCTGGCAATTAACCTTGCATTCATTGTTAGAATACCAAGAGTTCTAAAATGTAATAGTTAAATTAATGGGTTTATATGCACAATATCTAATCCTTCCAAAATAAAAAATGACTAAAAAAGGAATTGGGTATATATGAATCATTATTTTATGCAGAATGTCAAACTTGATGAAATCTTAGGGAATGGAAAAATATGCTATTCTATTGTGTTTTTGTTTCAGAAACTAGTAAAAGTATAAGGAGAAAACATTTTAAAATAATTTATCAAAGGTTAAACATAATAGAAATCAAAATAAAATTGAAAACTTACCAGCTTTAGAATACTAATAAAATATTTTATTAACAAAATCTGAAAAATGTGTACACCAAAATAAAAGTGATGACAAATGTCTAAAGATCTGCAAAGAATGTACACCACATGATTTTGTTTCTAACACTTTATATAAAAACTGTATTATAAATTCAAAATTAAACCTATTTGAATACTAACACTAACACTGTTCATATAAAGAAATTCAACAGTAGTAACATACAAACACAGAAATGTTTAGTTTTGGTCCTTCTGGAAAAAAGAATGAAGATATTTTGAGTCTTTTTCATGGTGGCTCCATGCCCAAAATTAGAATATAAGATGGTGATTGCAACATTTGTAGTGTTTATCCTTGTAATCCTTAAATGTCACCAGTCATAATAGCAATGAACTCCTCTTGATTAACTGCAGTAAGAAAGAAAATGTTAGAAATATAGATGCTTCATTTTAGTCAGAAAATAACCTACTTTTAAAACTTTTAAAAGTTACCATTTACGGTACTTTTAAATTTTATATTATGTAAACTTCCTAATAAGGCCTACTTTACTCAGAAGTTAAACAGTTAAACAGGTTTATTAAACAGAATTTCATGAATAACAAAAACATAAAATGTAATAAAGTTATAAAATTTATGTTCTACAATATTAACTGAGAAAAGAGATGATACTATGTTACTATAAAGCAATCAGTCATAACATTTGTACAAACTTATTAAGACAGTTTTAATAAACATGACATTTTACATTTCTTACGGTTCAATACTTCCATATTACTGCTCCTTAACTAGTTTGGCAAATGCTTCCTCTCTAAGTAAGGCTGAAAATACAAGGCATGTAAATTATGGGTATTCTGAAGAATAAAAATACATTAAAAAACTTTAAAGTTCAAATAGTTGTTTTTAAACTTTTGTATATTTAAAATAATTTCAAAGAAAAAATAATCAAAACCAGATGACTGCAATTAAAAATATCAATAAAAATGGCAACTTGAAAATACAAATTTTATTTTAAAAAATAGCAACCTGAAAATACAAATTTTATCTTAAGTACTGTTGAAACCATAAAAAACAGATGTAAATTCAGTATATAATCACTGATTACTTTACTAAAATAATTAAATTCAGTAAGAAATTGTAATTTGTAAAGTGTTTCAGACAGTATGCTACAACAGTGGATAATTCTCTAATATAATTTTTATAAAACAATACACAAATATGATTTCTAAATATTTGTTATGTTTCATTTTATGTATTCTGAGGAATCGAGTGTTATTCTATATCACTACTACAGTTTTATATTTACTTTGAAGTATACCTTATTTACCTTTAACGCCACATCTATGTTTATTACTTTTTATGTGTAATTTACAGTTTTACTGCTTTCAAAAACTGACCAGCATGAAACATTCAGAGACAGATGAACTACAAAAGTCCACAAGAGTGAGAAAATATTATGATCATTAGCTGTTAAAATACAAAGAATGCAGTTTGTATCACTAAACAAAACTTGATTTGCAACCCAAAAAAATTTATATTAAGTATATGCAAGTACAAAGCAGTCTGTTCTCTAAATGCTATGATCACTCAATAAAAAACACAGATACCATTAAGAGGAAGGTTTGAGAAAAAGATGGTCTTTAAAATGTGCTTGAAAAAATGACTAACATTTTAGTAGACAGATATTGGCAATTAGAGTACTCTTAAAATTGAGGAACAGCATAAGCAAATATGGCATAAAAAAGTGTTTTCAGGATCAGAGTACTCTGTCAAACTGTGCACATATGGAAAATGAGGGCTGAAACCATAAAGCAGAAGACAGTGGGAAATAAAACTAGTTACTTGAAGTGGGACAGATATTAGAAGACTTTACATTTATAAACAGTAAAGATTCATTTAATATGAACACAGAAATAGCATAATCAAACCTCCATTTTAGGAAATGAAATTAATCAACAAACTAAAGAAGAGTAAGATATTACAGGATTAGAGGTTTATAGACTCAGGTTAACTAAAGGCTATAAAAAAAACCAGTACTATTATGTAACACGTCAGCATACAGAATACTGCCACCTGCTGGACAATCAAGGAAAGCATAAATAAAGCTATAAGAATATATCTAAGACAGGTACTGGTATCCTACCCATATTCCTAGCTACTCGGGAGGCCGAGATCTGAGGACACCATTCAAAGCCAGAGCATCAGGAAAGTCTGGGAGACTTTTATCTCGAATTAATGGAAACAGAAAGTGGAGCTGTTGCAATAACTAGTATATATCTGAGACAAGCAGAAAAGGTCAGATAAGTTGATGTTAGGTGAAATGAACCCCAAGATAAGGACTCAAATGGTTTTTCTTTCTTGCTATTGTTTCTAAGGTATTTATAAGATGATTTCTTTGTTGCTTTGTATGTCCCTCCCTGTCCTTCCCCCACGGTATAACCCTTGCTTTCACTGTATTTGATGTTGGTATAATTTGTGGAGGGGAAGGGAAAAAAACAAATCTTTAAATAGGGATACAGATGGACCCATTGCAACAATGTGATGTACATCATTATGTTGAAAAACGAACTTTACAACTTTGGGGAGTTGGGGGGAGTTGGGAAGGGATGGGAAGAGGAAGCAGAGGAGGAGGCAACAATGCTTGATAAGAAATGTACTCATTATCCTGCTCATGTAATTGTAACCCCTCTATACAGTATTTCACAATAAAAAAGTGGAGCTGTGGCTCAAAGTGGTAGCAGGCTAGCCTTAAGCAAAAGAGCTCAGACACAGCACCCAACCCTGAGTTCAGGCCCCAAGTTCAGGTTCCATGACCAACAACAAAAAAGAACATTTCTAAGAAAGCAGGGTCTGAATCAGATGGCAACCATCCACAAAGGAAAAATAGTAAAAAGATCTGAAGTGTAACATTATTGTAACTTAGTAATAGTTTATAAGTGTATATTGGTTGAGTGACAAAGTCTGAAATTTTATTGAAGTTCTGCTAATACTTCATTTTCAGAGAGAAGTACCTTTTCAAAGTACAGTACTTCATATTATAACCTATAATAATTTTAAAATTCTGATTCATTCTACATTGAATTTGTAAAGTATTTCAACAAAAATCCCACTACAGACTGAATTATATAATGAATAAAAAGTGTTAGTTTCTAGCTATGGCACACCCATAGTCCCAACTACTCAGGAGGCTGAAGTAAGGTGATCTCTTGAGCCAGAGTTCAAGACCACCTTGGGCTCTGTCTATAAAGAAAAGAGGGAAGGATAGTTAACAAAGTATCTTGACTATCACAAGGTAGGAATCTAGTATATGTATCACACCAGAAATATTCAAAATTAAGGTTATGTAAAACTTACTTTCTCCATCACCATCTTTATCAAATTCTTCTATCATAGCCCGAAGTTCTTCATCACTCATATTTTCACCCAGTTCTCTAGCAACACGTCGCAAATTCCTCAAGCTTATTTTACCTGAATCATCATCATCAAATAGTTTAAATGCCTTAAGTATTTCTTCATGTGGATCTCTTTCCAATATCCAGTCTGTCACTGGAGTTAAAAATAAAAATTTAACCAAACCTACATAATCACAAAGGCATTCATTTGTAGAGTTAACTAAATATTAAATGAGAAAAGCTATAAATCTGTCAAACATTTATTCTAATAACAAAATATTACTATCTAAAACCCAAAGAAATAAACCTGAAATTATAAAAAGAAAATCCATATTTTAAATTTTAGATATTTAGAGCAAATAACTTATAACAGTAAGCGAAACTATATCACTCACACAAAAAAACTCGTGAGCCATATTTACTTCAGGTCAACTTTTATTTATTTTTATTTTTTATTTTTTTTGCCGGTCATGGGGCCTGAACTCAGGGCCTCAGCTCTTTGGCTCAAGGCTACCGCTCTACCACTTGAGCCACAGCGCCACTTCCGGCTTTTTTTTTCTTTTTGCTTATGTGGTGCTGAGGAATCGAACCCAGGGCCTCATGCATAAAGCAAGCACTCTACCACTGAGCCACCTTCCCAGTCCCTCAACTTTTATTAAGAATTGTACTTGGCTCCAGTGACACCACACCTAAATGAGACTAAAACGTCATACCCCCCAACAAGCTAACTCAATAAAAGCTGTTAGCTAAACTTAATATACTCACTCTTCCTCTAATTGAATCCTTAAAAACAAACAGAATTTGAGAAATTAACAAAAAGCACTTCTATCATTGATAAGGCACACTCTGAATCAATAGATGAAAATTCCACTAACATGATTAGAAGAACCTCTTGGTGTCTAAAATGTGGAAAGTAGATTTAAAGGATTCAAACTGATCACAGTAAAACAGGAAAATAAAATCTTGGAAAAGTACTCTCTAAAGTCATAGACACTTTGCTCAGAAGGATAATGTGAGTAATTTTAGGCCTCAACAAAAGAAATAGGTATTTAATATACTAAACAAAATCACATATAAAATCATAGTAATGTAGCTAGCCTAAACATTTTCCATACTAGCCTTTAATTGGTAAGTATAATAACAAAAAAACTGAAGTAAAAATATGTAAGTTTTTTTAAATACTAGGTAAAATTCTGAAAATGTGGGTATGTCTAAAGTAATTGTACATGCTACTCTACAAGAAAAGAAAAGGTATTTTAAGATTACCAGTGTAACATTAAAAGTAGTCCTCTTGAGGGCACAGAATCATCATAAAACTACAACAGTTTGAAAATATAAAGTGCTGGTATGTTTAGTGAATGTAAACTTAAAAAATAAATCAATAAATCAAAATCCCCAACAAGTTATTGTTGTTTGCTGCTGTTTCATCTGCATTTGGTTGAGCAAGCACCTGGTAAAGCTAATGTATCACCAACATATTCAATACGTAACTTTTAATCACTAATTTTATCCAAAAAAAGGCTTCCAAGTAACTAATTGAAGTATATTACTATCAGTATGCAAATCAAAGCTCATAAATATTCAGTCAAAAAAGATTTGGCATATATACAGCCATTACACCAAAATAAAATACCACACTTAACTCTATGGCTCATACTCAAACTTATTTTGAATTTAGTCCCAACAAAAAAGCAGGACAAGGAAAAAAGTGTTAAGAAATTTTCCTTACCAATTAAATAATTTGCATGACAGGTGAACCAAAAAAGCAGCTTGCTGAATGTATTACTGTACTTAAGGAAGCAACAGGGTGATATGGGGAACAGATGGGGCTCCAAGATGTATAAATTCTTATCCCTCTGGTACTTTGTGCTAGCTCAGATTTATTTGTAATCTATATATCCTTTTATCAATGCTTTCCTTTAGAATAAAGCTATTTCTTGAAATTACAAATGTCTGTAGTTGCAGATACCTAAAGTATTATCTAGCATATATAATTATTCAGAGCCTCTTCTCCATGTCGTCTTCTTCTACTTCTGTTTTATAAGTAAACTTTAATCGCAAGAAGTATCTTTCCATGAAATCTATTGATATATATTTCATATAGGTTTCCTCTATTTCACAAAACTTCAGACTTCTCAGCCGGGCGCCAGTGGTTCACGCCTGTAATTCTAGCTACTCAGGAGGCTGAGATCTGAGGATCTCGGTTCAAAGCCAGCCCGGGCAGAAAAGTCTGTGAAACTCTTATCTCCAATAAACCACCAGAAAACTGGAAGTGGCACTGTAGCTCAAGTGGTAGAATGCTTGCCTTGAGCTGAAGACAGAGCTCAAGCCCAGAGTTCAAGCCCCACAACTGACCAAAAAAAAAAAAAACAAAAACCTTCAGACTTCTATGTAACTGTTATTATCTCATGAGGTATTTGTTTTGTTTTTTTTTTTATAATACTGAAGTTTTGTTGTTGTTGTTGTTGTTTGTCGGTCATGGGGCCTAAACTCTGGGCCTGGGTGCTATTCCCGAGCTTTTTAGCTCAAGGCTAGCGCTCTACCACTTGAACCATAGCACCATTTCCAGCTTTTTCTGCTTATGTGGTGCTGAGGAATCAAATCCAGGGCCTCATGCATGCAAGGCAAGCACTAAGCCACCTTCCAAGCCCCAATACTGAGGGTTTTATTAAAGTAAAGCACACTAAATCAAACCAATTTAAAGACACATGATTTAACTACAACTATCAGAAGTATACTTCATCAAAATAATTAGGTCTTATGCATATAAAAACTCACTTAAGAATACAACATTCAAACACATCACATTAAGAGTAAATAAAAAATGATTTAGTGCTAGAATAGCAAGTATACTTCTCACTGCCACTAGAAATTTCTATCCAAACACAAACACTTGCTTTAAACCCAGCACACTGGGCTCCAAACTCCTTCCATGACCACCATGGCAGGTCTTTGCTCCTCCCTGACCTGTAACCTTCAAGGACAAGAGCATCAATAATAGATACTTCACTCAATTTGAAAAGCCAAAATCGCTTCCTTCCCATAAACTTCATCAGTGAACAGATTATGTCGCTCTCATTGGTAGAGGAAAAACTACACCATTTCAGGACTGACGTCTATAATGTGGTTTGAGATCCTTCGTCCCGCTAACTCATCCTCAATCTTCACATCAGTTATTTTTCTAAAATACATCATATCCCCTAACTTAAAAATTGTTAGATAATCTCTGCTGACTAAAGGCTAAATCTCTCCATTATTCGACACTTGGCCAATAGGACCCACTTCTTTCTCAGTTATTTCCCTACCCTCTAAACAAGGGAACCATCTGAAGTTTCAAAATGTGCTAGACTTCTAATACCACTCCTAGTTTTGCTATCTTCTTTGCTTCTTGAAGTATTTTTCTACTCCTCCTGCAGCCTTCTTGGAAATTGTATTCACATTCCAAAGGGCCTAAATTTAAAATCCCCACAGTGAAGTCTGCTTAAATTTGTCTGGATGAAGAGCTGATAATAAATCTTTCCAATAAATGGCCAGACAGTAAATATTTTAGAGGCCTGGCAGGGGGTCCTAAGGTCTCTGTTTTAACCATGCACTTTACTATGGTAGCATGAAGAATGGGTATGGTAGCATTAGAGTGCAGTAGTGGCCCAAGAGTTGTAGCTGCCCTAGACAAAAACCACACTTTACCACATGAACCATGGCTTGTTATCACCTACACTTAAAAGAAAAATTGCTTGGTAACTTTTAATTAATTCCTCTTCCTCACACCAGTAACCTAATGCCAAAAATTCAGTATTAAATATGCAAAATAAAAATATAATATTGTAAATAGGCAATTAAAAGAACAACATAGTATGTGACAGAAACAGAAGAAACACAAGTATCTGATTTATACTGTTCTTACTTCTGAAAAACAATCCTAGCAGACATGGGTTGACTCATGCCTGTAATCCTAAATATTCAGGGGACTGACATCTGAAGGCTCACAGTTTAAGGCCAACTCAGGCAAAAAAGTACCTTAGATTCCATTTCTAAAAGAACCAGCAAAAAGCAGAGCTGGAGGTATGGCTCAAGTAGTAAAGTGCCAGCCTTGCAAGTGTGAGACCCTAAGTACAAACCCTAATACCATGTTCTCCTCCCTCAAGAAAGCAATTCTTGAAATACCAATGATACTCATCAGCTCAGGCCTCCTTGAATCTAAACTTGCATTAAATATTTAATGCTTCTTCCTAAAGCTGGGGGGGAGGGGGAACATTAAATGTTAAGTTCATTTATAGGTATCTTTGAGACAGTATACTTAAGCAGTAGTAGATAATACATAAAGCCAAGATTCGTATGTTCTGGTTTTGAGGCACTCATCACAAAGTATAAAATATTAACCTATGTCTCATTATTAATCAAAATATGAAGGTTGGATACATCATTTTTGATTGATTCTCAAATGTAAGGAATTTTTACTTAGTAGCTGGTATTCTCAATAGGTAGCTTTATGTAGCTAAAGTATATGTTAGATATGTCAGAGGTTCATCATTAAAGAGCCAAAGTTGGTGTTTGCCATAGCTATGTATTCTAGAAGAAATAAGTATTTTTGCTCTGTTATCTTAGAAAAGATAGGATTTCAGGAAAAGGTGAAAGTAGCATGGGCCTCTGTTCCTCACTGCTAATAAAACCTCTTTTGAAACTGAATTCAGGGGATGGGAATGTGGTTTAGTGGTTGAGTGCTTTTCTAGCATGCATAAAGCCCTGGGTTCGATTCCTCAGTACCACAAAAAACAGAAAAAGCCCGAAGAGTCACTGTGGCTCAAGTAGTAGAGTGCTAGCCTTGAGCAAAAGAAGCTAGGGACAGTGCTCAGGCCCTGAGTTGAAGCCCCAGGATTGGCAAAAAAAAAAAAAAAAGTCTCATGGAGCCCAGCACTGGTGGCTCATGCCTATAATCCATGCCTATAATCCTAGCTACTCTCATGAGGCTGAGATCTGAGGCTCAGAATTCAAAGCCAGCCCCGGCAGGTAAGCCCATGAGACTATTATCTCCAATAAACCACTAGAAAACCAGAAGTGGCGCTGTGGCTCAAGTGATAAGAGCGGTCTCCTTGAGCTGAAGAGCTGAGGGATGGCATCCAAGCCCAGATTTCAAGCCCCATGACTGACAAAAAAAAAAAAACAAAACAAAAACTGAATTCATTGACAAAAAAAAAATTATTTACAGAAACAATGATGATAATAAAAAAAAAAACAGAAAACTCTCAGTTGTTTTTTTTTTTGGTCCAGTATGCTACCTGACACAAATACTATTTTTAAAAGTTGTAATAGATCACACTTAGTAGCACTTACTATATGCAAGGTCCTTTTATAAGTACTTCATGTATTATTAAATTATTTAATCCTTACAAGAACCCTTTGAGACATATTTACAATTATCCCAATTTGATAGTTGAACTTAAGACATAGGGAAGTAAAATGGTTAAACTGTATAGCTAGTAAGTGGTAAAACCCAGATCTGAATTCTCAAGTAGGCCAGTGTAAATGACCACACAGTAGCTAATGTGCCTGAATTATATAGCTCTTTCCTAGTATTATTATTCCACTATAGCCTAACACTTTGTTCCTACAAATGATCTAAATTCACACGTGGAATATTATAAGCATAAACCTACAAAAACATCTATCTGTACTGAGAGAAGAAAGATGGCCCTTTCCTTTTCAGGAAAATAAATCTGCAAATCCTAAGAAATAAAACAATATACTTCTAAAAGGAACAGGTGCTTCACTAAACAGTCACATATTAGTTTACAAGTTGGAGAATCTGTGCTGTGGTTTCTTTCACTTAAATTTGCCATTTACTTCTATCTCCCCTCTTTGTTATGAGCTTTCAAATTAGAAAAAAAAAAAGTCTAACAATGTGAATCTATTTTCTCTACTAATTACCATTTCTTTTTGTTTCTCATATTGCTTCTTAATGAATATTTAAAATAAGTTTATACGTGCATATATAATTGCATATGCTTTCAATTTTTTGAAAATAACTACATGATGTGCTTAAGTGATTATCATTTTTTGGGAAAAATAACAATAGAAATAAATCTGAATGTTTACACATTTCACATATGATATTTTAGTCAATATATTCAGGTTATAGTAGCCAAGTCCTAGCTTTCCAGAATCTTCTATACTGAAAAGCCTAATCTAGACTATAAAAAAAAAAGATTTATCTATGACTAATCAATAACTCACTAAAATCAATTATATACAATTTAAGTATATTAAACTCATGACATTATTTTCCCTTGGTAGTTCTAAAGCATTTTCTGTTTCTTCAATCTGCCAAATACTTCCTTTACTACTCTTTTAAATAGTTCAAAGTTATCCAGCACATACAGCCCTCTCATCAACTCTATCATTATGAAGGAAAGTTTCTCCTCTATGGCCAAAAATACCAAATGCAATCAATTTCCTCTTCTCCCACTATACCCCCCCCCCAAAAAAAAATTATTTGTAGAAAGGTCTTGGAAAATATTTCCTAAGTAGCAGAACACTATATTTTTTTTCTTACTCAGAGAAAATTATTTGTTGATTAACTTTTTAAAACATAATATATAAACACTTATTAATTGGAAAAAATCTTTCCATAGAAAGCTGCATTATAATTTCTGCTTGGAAGAAACTTATTATTATTCTTAGACAAAACTACAATTCTCACAACTACAAACATTTTTCCTTTGAAAGAAGAAAAAACGTACCCTCTGTTCAAAAAAAATGTGAACCGTATTGTACGCCAAAACATTCAATAACAAAATTCTCTATTTTAATTTTAAAAAATATATATTAACTGGACAATTTCCCAACAACTTCTGATTACAAAATCATTAAAATACACACCAACTTCATTAAAATCTTCAAAGGTGATTTTCCCTGTGGCTTCTCTGTCGTAATCCTTAAGAATTTTCAGCACATCCGCTTTTTTTACATCAAACCCCAAAGCTCTCATTGCCACCTTTTGGAGTAAAAGAGAAAAGCAAATTATGAAGCATTTCTTACAAAAGAAATGATTACTAATCTTTTTATCTCTTAAAGAGATAAAAATGCTTTGAGGAAATACAATTCTTTTGTAGGCTTTATATACCTAAAATAACAAAGAGTACAGTTAATCTTCATTACAGAAATAAGACATTTTCATTAAGATTTTATTTTTTCTGACTAGTGAACAGTGTTTAGAGAATACACCCTATTATGCATTGACTTGGACAATTTTAAAAATCTATTTACTCTCAAAGAATTAAAATGTAAACTATATATTACATAAATATTAAGGCTATACAAGAACAAGGATGTATATATTAAACAAAAATTATACACTAAAACACAAATTATTGGCTCAGCCTAGTAGCACACATCTGTAATCAAAGCATTCAGGTGGTTAAGGCAGGAGAATTCCAAGTTTAAGACCATCCTTGGCTATGAAGTAAGACTCTTATCAGTAAGTAAATAAATAATAAAGACCCTGTGCAATTAGTTACCAAGTAAACAGTCCAGGACCTAAGTTTAAACAAATAAGAAAAGAGTTATATTACTAATTAATGAAGTCTTATTTGAGAGTTGTTCCTTAATGAATAAATGAAGAGAAGTAGAAGGCATTCAGAAAGGATGATTGGTAATAAAACAGACACTGAAATGGATGTTGGAAAAACAGATCTGAGAAACAATGAACAGAGCTGTTTACCTTCTATGAATGGGAAGAGCTCAGGTGAAAGGCAGCAACTAGCAAGTGACAAAACTAGATGGGAATAAAACCTCAGCGGGCATTTAATAGAAAGCAAAGCAAAGGAATCTGAAGTTCATGTAGTGTGTGGTAGATAGTGAGTCAGTAAAGGTCTAAATGCAGCAAACTATTAGAATAGTTTAAGAAAGATCTAAATCAATGGTGATGTACAAGGTGAACTACAAATAAAAAAACAAGTTAGAAAGTTTCAGCAATGAAAAAAGTTCCAAACCAAGCTAGTAATCGCAACAAATCGAAGAAACATTTTAAAGGTCAAATCAGGATAGCTAAAAGAAAAAACAACAGGAAAAACAATCTGGAGAGACCATAAAGATTGAGCAGTTTACTACTAGACATTCTACACATTCTATCGTTTCACTGCCTAGTTCCTAACCCTATTCGGAATTCTTGTGCACCAAAATCCCTTACAGAGTTGCCAAAGCTAACTACGAAATAAACATTCAGATTTTCCATTAAGGATAGTTAAAATCTCAAAAAGTTATCTTTGGGATTACGCTAAATATAAAACTACTATCAACTTCCCTTGCATCTTTATAAATAACTCCAAGCCTTAACGGTGACATTTTCCTCCGTTAGGTATGTAATATTAGGTATCAGACAAGTTATATACTGTTTGTATCAGAGAAAGTAAGTTGAGACTGAAAGTGGACTGAAAATTTAAAGCTTACAAGACACTGAACATTCCCTCAATCGTAAAATTAAGCTATCCTTGCACACATGTGTGCAGGAACACACGCACGCACACGCACGCACGCGCGCGCACACACACACACACACACACACACACACACACACAGAGAAACCAGAAGTCAGAAGAATATGGTACTAACTAAACGCAGTCCTTCAATTATATGAGTGAAAAATACACAGTATCAATATCATTTATTCTACCAAATGACAAAAAATTCCAAAAAATGTTAGTTCTATTTACTTTTCTTACAGCACCTAACTGTAATTGTTTAAAATTGCTTCATAATTTTAATACCAGTTCATTTAAAATAATTATTTCCAAATATATTTTAAAGCAAATGCCAAAACTGTAAATAACTTAATGGGGAATTAAACCTCAAAGTACACTATTACCTTTAATTCATGATAATCTATTGCTTCATCTTTGTCTGTATCAAATAGCTCAAAAGCATCTTTAATTTCTTGTTTCTGTTCTTCAGAGAGTTCTCTTCTTTTTTTCCTCTTTGTTTTATCTACCAGCTCACTTCTATGAAACAGAAAAACAGTCTTTAGGCCCCCTTAAATACAATGTTTTATGCAAATTGGTCAAAGAATAAGTTTCAAAAAAAATTTCTAAAGGATTCTGGTGAGTCAATACCCTGCTTATTTCCTAATCTAAACTACTATTTACTTGCATTTCCCAAGACTGAACAGTGCTACTACACATTTATAACTAAAGGAATCCTAGCTACTCCTAGCCAATCAGGAAGCTGAGATCTGAGGGCCAGGGTCCGAAGCCACTCCATGTAGAAGCCATTCCATGTAGAAAAAGTCTGTGGGACTCTTATCTCCAATTAACCAGCAAAAAGCCAAAAGTGAAACTGACTCAAATGGCAGAGTGCCAGCCTTGAGTGAAAAGTTAAGGGAGAGTGCTCTGACCTCTGACCCTGAGTTCAAATCCCAGTAAGAAAGAGAAAGAGAAAATGAATATACCAAGTTTCCCTCTCCTGTCCTTTGTATTTTTCCCACAAATATTACTGGGAAGAAATAAGAATAGCGAAAAGTCTTACATACAGGTCTGAAATCCCAACCAAAGCAAGTATCCATACTTATTGTTAACATCATTCTACAAAAGCATAAAAACAGCAAAAATGAAAACAAAACTCATCGTTGATCATTCTTTACTTGTATTTCTTGTAAAATTGGGTTCTCAAAATCACTACATGAAAAAAAAAAAACCATAAAGTGTATCAATTACACAAAGTATTCTGGCTCTGTAAATCCAGGTTTTATTTAACATTACAGGCTTCTACCAATTTAGTACGGTCCTTGTAACTTCTCGGACTATACCAAACCAACCAAAATATTAATGCCTCTAGATCTATTACAAATGCTAGACTCCAAAAATAGGACGGAGTACTCTGGCTTAGTTCCAGGAGACGTGAAAAGTCTTGCACTCTTCACTTAGCATGTAAATGAGAGGCTAAACTTTTTTGTCTAAAAACAAAACATCTCCGGAAAAGCTTAACAGAAATAAAAGGGCAGGGGGGTTGGGGGTGGGGGGGGGAGGAGGGCTTTAATCTTCAAGCCAGAAACATCTTCCTGCAAAGCTGGCGGCCTTGAAGCGCTCCCACTTTCTTCTTTTAGAGAGGGTGCCACACGCGTGTGCCAACACCGGTTTCGAAGGGGGTAAGATGCTTAGGAAACTGGAGAGTGTCATTCTGAAGACCAAGGCCGGTGTCGGAGGGGGTGATCGGGGGCGTTTCAAGGTGGTTGGCTCCCCCCCCCCCGAGGAGCCCGGACCTGTCTAGACAGGGCCTGACTGGCAGGCTGGCGTGGGGCGGCGGGGTGACGGCGGCCCTGGTCCGCCCCAGGCTCCGGCGCTCGCGCGGCCTCCCCCGGCCTCTTGCGCGGGGCCGAGTGCGGCACGCAGCGGAACCCGGCCCAGGCCCCGGCCCAGCGCCTTCCCCTCCGAGGGTGGCCTGGTTACGGCCGCGTCGTGTCACGTCTCCGCGGAGGGAGGGGACCGGAGGTCGGAACAGCACCGTAGCGGAGGCCTGCGGCGGCGGGGCACGGCCTTTCCCGGCGAGGGGAAGCGGCGGCCGCCCCGGCTCCGCGGGCGGGAACCCCGGGAGCCAGGGCCCGGTGCTCGGGGAACACCGAGACCTCGCGATAGCGCACTCCCTCCCGGCTCGCCGTGGAACCCGCGGCCTCCGAGGGCCACGGCGGGAAGGGCCTCGGGCCTGGGGCCCAGGCGGAGGGCTGCGGACGGGGTGGCCCGGGGTCCCCGTCCCGCGTCCGTCACGGCATCCTCCGGCTGGCGCGGGCCGCAAGCGGCCTCCCACCCCCACCCATCCGGGGCCCCACTCCGCGGTGTCCACAGCATTCCGCTCCGGGGTGCCTCAGTACCGACCTCAGAGCTAAACTCATTTTCTCTCCGCACGGAGACCTTCCTCTCAAGAACGACTTTAACCCCCTAGACGGCGCCGCGCCCCTTCCACTCGCCGTTCAACAGACGCCCAGCTCGCCCGACCGCCCTGAGCACCAGGAACTCCTGAGCCGGATTGGTCGAAAAGCGCCAATGCGCTGCTCGTTAGAACGGAAGTTTTGCGATCCTCTATTCCCATTGGTCACATGGTACGTCAATCAAAGAAAGTCTATTGGTCCTCTCCCCCCACCCCCTCCACCCATCAGATTGGCCAGATGTGTTCTCCGCCAACCCCTGGATCTTTTGCGGGTGCGCTTCTGAGTCGGGGCTTTGAGGCGGATACAGGAAGAGAACTAGTCCCGCAGGCTAGTCATCCCGCAGGCTGTCTTCCTAGGCGGGGAGCGGCGGGTGCAGAGAAAGCTTCCTAACTTGGCTCCGGCCTGATCAAAAACTTTGCACTACCGGGCACATGTACTTAAAATGCGCAGTGAGATCTGCCTAGCTCCACTCTGATTCGGGAATGGAGTCGCTCGTTCTGTCTCTTCTCCGTTGCTATTTCACAACACATCGAGGTTCCTCAAGCTCACTTTATTTTAATAGTTAATTGATAATTAATGAATACTCTTGTGTTCTTCATCTCTCCTACTTAGCTGAACTTCTTGAAGAGCAGGATTGTATCTTCCATTCGACAGTAGTCAAATAAAAACAAAATAATAATAAAATGTATTATGCCTGAAAGTGCTGTATTTTGGTAAACATTCATATAACAACTATGAAATTAATTTCTGATGTCTAAATAATCTTCAGAGTACGTCCTCAGACTTAATATTTTACAAACTGCCTGCAAAAACTAAAATTCAGAAAGCTGCTGACAATCCTACCAACACTTCGGAAAGAGTCAATCCACCTGACAGAACCTCAGGGAGATTCCACATAAAGGGTAGGAAGAGAAGTCGGAAGAATACAAAGCCAGCACTTTGCTTCCTCCAGATTTCCCTCCCTAAAACTTTCTCTTCACCTGTGTCTAGAATTGCACTCTTTAAACTAAGAATTAAAAAACATCAGTTATTCTTTTTTAATCAGCAGCATGAAACATAAAACTAAGGGAAACAAATGATTATCTTAGGACTTCAAGTCAGCTAGCAACCAAAAGAAATTCACTGTGATAATAATAATGATGATTAACTTCCTAAGACGTAATAGGAAAATACTGTATCAGAGAACAGAATACTCAGAAAAAAAGAAAAGAGAACAAGAAAATGTTGGAAATAAACATATACATGCAGAAGATTAAAAATCTAATAGAATTATATGGTGACTTAGTAGACAAAACATCCCAGAACATACAGTACTCAAACAACACATGGACATTTTTGACATTGAGGATTTATCTGTCATATGACTAATAAAAATTCCAGAAAAGCAACTAATAGGTAGGAAATGTCAAAGAAATAACTAAGAAATTTTAAAGACTTGAAGATTAACAAAAGACCTCAGATATAGAAGGAATACAGGGCTAAACACAATAAATGATAGAAGCTCCTAGCCACATCAACAATAAAAGAATACGACGATACAACAATAAAATAAAATTAAAGAAAGTGGCTTAGAATTACATATGGGAGCATAATAAAGACTTCAGAAAGTTTAATTAACATGTACTCTAGAAAATACAAGGTAGGGGCTGGGAAGGTGGCTCAGTGGTAGAGCGTTTGCCTTGCATGCATGAGGCCCTGGGTTCGATTCCTCAGCACCACATAAGCAGAAAAAACGTGGAAGTGGCGTTGTGGCTCAAGTGGTAGAGTGCTATCCTTGAGCTGAAGAGCTGAGGGACAGTGCCCAGACCCAGAGTTCAGGCCCCATAACCAACCTCCCCCCCAAAAAAATACACAGCAAGTTATACGCAAATACAAGAATGTGGCAAACAGAGTGGCCCAAGATGCTCCTGCCCTGATACCTAAAACTTGTCTGTTACATTGCATGGCAAAAGGAGTTTTGCACCGGGCGCCGCAGTGGCTTATGTCTGTAATCCTAGCGACTCAAGAGACTGAGACCTGAGGATCCCGGTTCAAAGCAAGCCGGGGCAGGAAAGTCCATGAGACTCTTATCTCCAATAAACCACTAGAAAGCCAGAAGTGGCGCTGTGGCTCAAGCGGTAAGAGTGCTGGTATTGAGCTGAAGAGTGCAAGAATAGCACCCAACCCCAGAGTTCAAGCCCCATGACCCACAAAAAAAAAAAAAAGAACTTTTGCAAGTGTAAAGTTACTAACCTTATAACTGGGTAATTGTTTTGGTGCACCCCTTCTGAGACATGAGCCCTCAAAAACACAGGCTTTTTTCCATGTAGAGACAGGACCAATAAAGCAGGAGAGGTTTGCAGTATGATAATTCAATTTACCATTATTTGCTTTGAAAATGAAAACAATCAGGTCATAAGTCCCAATATGGACATAGAAGTTAAGATGGATTCTAGCCAGCAACTCTAGCCAGAAGGACATGGAGACCTACATTTAATGAAAGAGTGAAACTGGTTAGTAGTACTTGTAGGACCCTAAGAAAATTCAGTTGAACTACACTGTATTTAGACTTCTGACCTTTAGAAATTTGGCATAAAACTAAGTGAGTGTTTTTTTTTAAACCTGAAGTTACACAAGAGAAAAGGAATACACAGGGAATTACAAGGCTATAAAAAGAGAAAACAGGAGATTTAAGAAGCAATTAGTCTAAAATAAATGAAGGATACTTGGGGAAATGTCTTCTAGAAGAAAAATATAACCAGGATTCAAAGCAATATGCAAAACAGATAAAGTGTAAGTGAATGAATTCAGTGACATGGCCAAGAAAGTATTGCTTTCTTCACAGTAAAAAAAATAAGAGAAAACAATGAGACAATCCTTGAAAAAAAACACACTAGAAAATCATGGCTGAAAATCATGCAATTTTAGGCTAGTGAATGTTGTAGAGAACCATCCACTTTCCTCTCTTCAGAACCAAAAACTTCGGAAAGTCTTTACAGCTGAGAAATAACAGTGCTAGAACATTGCCCTCCATCAAATTTGGTTTTTTAAGCAAAGTTCAACATTCTTCTCCATGAGGGTAGGGTGTATCCAAAGATTGTTCAGACTAGAGAGAAGGCTGAGTTGTTTTTCTTAAAGGAAGGGAACTCTCTGAAAGGCTTCATCTACTTTATAGTTCCCCGTCTAGTTGCCTGACAATTCTGCTTCAATCACCTCACAATAGAACTTCTTAAAGCAGGGCTGGGAAGGTGGCTCAGTGGTAGAGCACTTGCCTTGCATGCCTGGGGCCCTGGGTTCGATTCCTCAACACCACATACGCAAAAAGAAAGAAAGCCGGAAGTGGTGCTATGGCTCAAGTGGTAGAGCAGCTAGCCTTAAGCTGAAGAGCTGAGGGACAGTGCCCAGGCCCAGAGTTCAGGCCCCACAACTGGACCCCCCCCCAAAAAAAAAGAAACTTCTTGAAACCAAGCTGTTTATATTAGTTCTTCACAGATCATCTTCTGAAAGGCCTTTTAGATCAACTGCATTTATAGAAATCTCTATCTCTTAGACAACTCTTACTAAAATATGGTTGACAGAATTTAAAAAGAATGATACACATAAGGTAGCCCAGACTTGAGACTCAAGTTTTTATAGTGAAATACAGAGGTTAAGGTCTTTAAAGTGAATGAATTTCTTAGGATAAAAAAGACCACACTGATATTTATAGTAATTATATTCATAAATACCAAAACCTGAAAAACAACCAAGATATCCTTCAGTGAGTTCATGAGTCAATGAACTATGGTAAATCCCAACAGAGGAATTCCATTCAGCTCTAAAAAATAAAATAGCTATCTAACTACAAGGAGACAAGGAAGGAATATGAATGCATATTACTAAATAAGAAAAGTCAATCTGAAAAGTCAACTCTATAAAAATTCAGAAAAGGCAGAAACTATGGAGGCAGGAAAGAGAGTAGTTAGAGCTAGAGTCAGGAAGATTGACTAAAAGTAAATGGATCTTTATGGAAATAAAAATATTCTTTGATATTATAATGAAGGATAGATATCATTACATATTAGTTAAAACTCTTACAATGTTTTCCCATCAAATGGTAATCCTTATGTACATAATGGTCTGTGGATGGATAATAATACATCAGTGTAAACTCACCAATCATGATAAATGTTCATCTCTGATACAAGATATTTGTTACAAGAATTAATAGTATGGGAATGTTGTTCAGATGTTAGTGGGTACATGTTTACTATTTACTTTCTGACATTTTTCTCTGAACAGAAAACTACTCCAAAAATAAAGTTGTTTTTAAAAAAGATTGTTAGCTGGGCCCTGGTGGTTCACGCCTGTACTCCTAGCTATTCAGGAGGCTGAGATCTGAGGATCACAGTTCGAAGCCAGCTCCAGCAGGAAAGCCCATGAAATTCTTATCGCCAATACCACTCAGAAAACCAGAAGTGGCTCTGTGGCCCAAGTAGTAGAGCACTAGCCTTGAGCTGAAGAGCTCAGGGACAGCACCTAGGCCCAGAGTTCAAACCGCACAACTGACAAAAAAAAGAAAAACAAAAGATTCTTAGAAGATTGTTTAAATTGGTTAACTCTGAAAACTTGAATCTTAATTTCCTATGCCAGTGGAGGCCAGTATCTTCATTGACTTGTCAATCAACAGTTACAGTATCTCTCAAGGTTACACCTCAGCTGTAATATGTAAACATCAACAATACCACAAGATTATTATTATATTTTTGGATGAGACAATTGGTTCAGATTTTTCTTGGTGTGCTGAGATGAAAATAAAAGTCTACTGAGTAATAGAAGGAGGAGAAAGGTGGAAGAAGAGGAATATGAACAGAAATAAAAAAGGAGGAGACTAAGGAAGAAGAGGAAGAGGAGCACTAGAAGGAGGAGAACATCACAGTCTAGTCTGGCCCAGGCATAAAGCCAGACTTGCATCCTGAAAATAGTCAACACATTGGGAGGAAATGGTCAGAATGATTAAAGGAGATATATTGGGCATGGTGCATTGTACTGATGAACTGACATGTTAAATGGTTACCCTCTTGTACAACTATTTAAAGATCATGAAAATATAATTTGTTAAAGAAAATTACACAAAAGGGGTGGCTCAAAGGGTAGAATGCCTGCCTTGTGATCAGAAGGCCCTAAGTTCAACCTCTAGAACTTCCAAAGGCAGAGAGACTGATATGGCAAAAACAAAGTCACAAAAATAAGAAATTGGCAGGTGTATTTGAAGAAAACAAAGGATTGAAACATAACACCTTTTTTTGCCAATTTCATAATTCAGTGTGCTCATATTGGCCCACAAAGAATACGAAGGTTGGCAAGTTCAAGTAGATCACAACAATGAATAGAAAAAGATCTCTCCCATCCACTAATGGAACACAATAATTTGGTGGCATTAATGAAAGGAGGGTAAATCATATCATATCTCTTTGTATGCTCTTTATATATATATATATGTATATGAGATTTACCCTCATTTCATATATAAAGAGCATAGTACCGTAAATGACACTGCAGCAACCAGATAACAGACATACACACAAAACGAACCCTGATTCTTACCCTTTACACCATGCAAAAATTAACTACAGATGAATCATACCAGGTGAAGGAATAATCTAAAGACATTTGGGAAAAAGGAGACCATATTCATGACTTTGAGGACAGACACAATTTTGTAAACAGGACTTGTACTTAAAATTTGTCACATAACTAAAAATTGATTGCTTGAACTAAGCATAGCAGTGCACAGCTGTAATCCCGGTGTTCAAACTTGGGGCAGTGGATCATGAGTTCCTAGTTTCAAGGCTACTCTGGGCTACATAGCAAAACCTTGTCTTCTAAGATGTTTTATTTCATAAGTTTGTCCTACAACTTTTCAAAATTGGGGGTCTGGAGATGTGCTCAGCAGTGGAATGACTACTTAGCATGCACAAGATCCTGAGTTCAAATCCTAATACTGCCAAAAATAAAATGTTTTGGTCATTGAATAGACAATTAGGAAAAAAAAACCCAAAAAGGCAAATCGCAGTCTGTGTGTGTGTGTGTGTGTGTGTGTGTGTGTGTGTGTGTGTGTGTTTGTTTGTTTTCAGGCTGAGAGCTGAGAATTGCATTAATAGCCAGCGCATGACACTCTTGTCTCCAATTAACCACCAAAAGCCAGAAGTGGAGCTTGATTCAAGTGGTAGAGCATATAATAATAAGAACTAATCTATGTTTTGGGGGATCAGACTAGCAGTTCTATCTAGGCAGGCACTGTGCTGAAAAGAAGCACAAAGTTGCTCTACATTATATTGCAAATATTCTACATCTTGAGGTGTAGGGTTCACATAAGATTGGTGGGCTTCATGCATTTTTACCAGGAATATTAACAAGTATTAGCGTGTCAAAGGGCCTTTAGATGCAATGTTTGTAGAATTGGGGAAGGCCATCTAGATTATAAAGAGCTGTGGAAGAATGAAGTGGTGAAATTAAGACTTTTTGAAAAAAGGAAATAGGAAGTAAGGACATCTACAAAAACCAGCAGCCATGTGGGAAAGTTGATTGAATGCAGAGAGCCCTATGGAGTAGTTATGTCTGCTGCCAGATACTTGGCAAACACCCTTAGTAATTGTTTTCCCCAACCCTGTGATGGGAATTACACATACTTCTCAGAGCAGTTATGCAGTTCCCTTTCCAAATGGACCACAGTTGCTGAAATGAATAGTAGGGCAGAAATTATGACTAATTTGGGATCCAGAGAAAAATGATTGTTTTCCCGTGCTTTACAACATTGGTGGGGGGGGGATTGGGGAGGGTGGGAGCTGGGAAGGGATGTGAAGGGTAAACAAAGGAGGAGGCTGCAATGCTTGGTAAGAAATGTACGCATTATCCTGCCCATGTAATTGTAAACCCTCTGTACAGTATGTTCACAAAAATAAAATTAAATTAAATTAAAAAAAAGAAAAATGATTGTTTTCCATTTATAAAATAAGCCAGTTACCTGTCTGAGGGTTTTTAAGTAATAAATTGAATATATTTTCTTAACTGATTCATAAGAACATAAAGGTTATACATATTTATTGAGTACCATGTGATGTTTCAAGATGTGTTTAAATTGTGTAGTATTTAAATTAGATTAAACATATCTACAGCAAACATTTCATAATTCCTTTATAGTAAAAACATTCAAGCTCCTTCCTTCTGGCTTTTTGAAGTATACAGTACATATTTTATTGTTATAGTCACCTACTGTGTGCTTTCCTATGAAATATTGCAGAAAACTTAATTTATTAATCCCCTTTCTTTCCTTCAAATCAGAATATTTAGTGACTAGCAGTAGGTCTGAAAATTGTGTGAGACCTGCCTAAAGAAAAATGAAATTTCATAGCCCCTGCTTTTGTCTGGCTCAATATTTCTTCCAATCAAGCACTATGTATTTAGTTATTCATATTTGTAGATTCACAGGATGTCTTTGAACTCAAATGGTGCTCTTATTAGAATCATCAGAAACAAAGAATTTTACATTATTTTTGATGAATTCTCATTAGTAATGAGGCATTAAACATGCTAGTGAATACAATATAGGGCAGAATATTAATAGAGTTATTTTTAGCTACCACCTACACACAACATCAGACAACATCAGGAGCAGGAGAGAAATAATGGTTCTTTTAGTTTAATAAACCATAATGTTCCTGAAACATTCTTTCCTTTCCTACTTAAATTGGAGCATCTAATTATATAAAGTGATTGCTGTGGCAACAGCTTAGATATGAGTAACAGGGGAAGTGGTAAAAGAAGAGAGGAAGGGAGAGGAGGGGACAGGGGAAGGAAGAAAAGAACATACAAAATGTTAAGCTATTAAGCAAAAATGATAAATTTATACAAAGAAGAATGCATTTTTTTCTGAAAAGTGGAATGTGGGAAACTGGTAGTGAAAAAAGAAAGTCTGGTAAATTGTGTTTAAGACTTAGACTGTCAGTATCTGAATGTTGAATATTGTTGCACACTGTAAATGTAGATAAAAAGAAGCCAAGAATCAGAGTAGTTGCTTTCAGTAAGATAGGAGGAGGAAATATAAAAATATATTTCCAGATGGAGTAATAAACCTTAGAAGAAAATTCAATCAAGTATATGCTATTTTGTGAAATAAGAAAATACCAAGATTACCTATACCATATATTATCACATACTAATATAAAGATTACCTATAATATATATCATATATTAAGTGCATATAAATATACACAGTATAATTAAATATATCACATCATACATAGTATATAATATGTAGTGTAATAAAATATATATCGTATATGATACATTATAGATTATCTATATGACTTTGCATTGTGTATCTGAATCATATATGTTGTATATGATATATTTCCTTACCTAAACCATTTAAGAGGGGATCTTACTTAAAAAGATCTACAAACTGCTTAAATATGGCTCTTCCTGAACCTTAAAAATGAGACTGTGCCTAAATCAATGACACTGAGACACAAATTTTCATCTATTTCATTTGTAAAGATCTAAATGTGTTATTACTAATATAGTAGTAGTAGGTAGTAGTAGGACAAGATTTCCTTAAACATTATGAAGGCTTGGGCTCTTTGGGGAAATTTGAAGAAGAGATGTATCAGAATTTAAACAGCCCTTCAAATCAGTGTTCTCTGAGACTGTCCTTTATAACTGCACATGTGCATAAAGTATGCACAAAGCTATTTGTACAGCTTAAAAGCCAGAAAAATCTGCAAAAATCTAAATGTTTATCAACAGAAGATAGGGAAAACATAGTCATTTACAATCATAGAATTATTATTCACTTAATAAAAAGAATATGAGAAGGAAGTACTGTATGTACTAAAGCACAATGTCTAAAATAAATTCTTAAATAAGATAAGCATACATTATATACTAATACTTTAATTTTACTGTCAACTAGAAAAGACCACCAGAAATGTTTGAGTAAGTTCAATTTGCTATATTTTTGCAGCAAGGCAGAAGGCTCAACTTAGGAAAATTGTGTGGTTGCTGCATGAGTAAAAGCGTGTAAAAAAATGACTTTGCCTACATAATTTTGAAAAGGATAAAAAGAAGCAAGTATAATAATATGACTGACAATCTTAATTTTATTTACAGGGAGATTAGATGAAAGCTGTAATGGGCTGAAATTCAGATCTTCCACAACCAGTCTTTACTGGCATGGATGGATATAAGACCATACATTTTTCTTTGTGATGTTTAGTAGCAGTAAATTGATTGTTCTCTAAAAGTTTTCTGTCACGTCAGATTCTTCTCTTCTGGTCTTAGGCTCCAGGGAAGTATGAATTGAAGAACAGAGAAAACAGTGGAAAATGGAACTCCTGTAGGAGGACTTCCTGGTTTAGTACAGAAATGGAAAGGATTTTAGTATTAGTGGATTTCTGGAGATGGCAGCATCCATTTTTAAGGAATTGAAAATCATCAAAATAGTTACATCTTCATTTTGTGAACTAGATGTTTAACACAACCATTACTAAGGATTAAAGCATATAAATATGGTTTCATAAATGATATTAAGTACAAAAACAATGAATACTCAAAACTTCCAATTTGCCAATTATTTTCCTACATATTACTATTGCCTTTTGTAGTTCTTTTTTGTAGTAATTTTGAAGCTCTTTAATAAATTACATATTCATTGTTGAATTACTCTAACAGTTTATTACTGAGCATTTTTCATAATCTTATATAGACAAACTAGAATTAGTCATTATGGGAGCATTGGCATCACAGATACTGGCAAATGAAGCAAATGTTTCATTTGGTGTTTTTCTTTAAATATTTAAGAAATGCAGAAGAAAATATTGGAAGTACAAATTAAACTTAAATGTATGTTATGTTAGTTACTGTTTCATTGTGTATAGCACAAAAGAATAAGGAAGTAGCGTTCCAGTACTAAAACAACAAAGCCACCATTTGATTCAGCAGCAATAACAGCATCAACAATAATAATATAATAATGACTCTCATCTGTGATGAAGGCATTAAGGTCCAACTGTTTGCATGGTTTCACTTTCATCTCACTCCTGGAGGAAGAAGATAGAGGGAAACAGGAAAAAAAAGTACTCATGAAAATAAAACAAAAAGTGTTGAGATTTCACGACTTGTCTTATTATTACTGTGTCACATGGTTGCCTTGTAAGGGACTCTGGGATGCATACATTTTAAGTATGTCTTTCTCAAGCCAAATAATTGTTCTGCTACTAAGGAAGGTGGGGAATGGATTTGGGCAGGGAAATTAAAGAATGTCTTGGATAAGATCAGTAGGACACAAAAAGGATGACTTTTCTGGTAGTCTAAAACTCAAGTGATGGAAGCTTAAACAGATAGGTAGTCATTGAAGACAGGAATGGAGAGAATCGGTATATAATTTGGAGATAGAATGAATAAAAGAAACAGAATCAGATGAGACTAGGAAAGACTAGGAATGGCTTAGATTTTGGAACTAGGTAGATGGAAAAACTGCAGAGATGGAAGACCGAAAAGACCAAAAAAAAAATGTATGGGGATGGAAAATATGTTTGAATTTAGGAGTAGCAAATTTCTGATATCCTTTAGATGTTTATGTGAAAAATTTTAAAGAGGAACCATTTATGAGTCTGGGACTTCAAAGTGAGATGAAAGTATTTTTTCTAATTTTTTAATTTTTTTTTTTTTGTCGGTCGTGGGGCTTGAACTCTGGGCCTGAGCGCTGTCCCTCAGCTCTTCAGCTCAAGGCGAGCACTCTACCACTTGAGCTACAGCGCCACTTCCGGTTTTCTGGTGGTTTATTGGAGATAGGAGTCTCACGGTCTTTCCTGCCCGGGCTGGCTTTGAACCGCGATCCTCAGATCTCAGCCTCCTGAGTAGCTAGGATTACAGGCCTGAGCCACCAGCGCCCGGCTAATTTTTTAATTTTATTGTTATGGTAAAGGTAAAGTACAGAGAGGGGTTACAGTCAGGTAATGAGTACATTTCTTCTTGAGCAGTGTCACCTCTTCCCTCTTTTTCTCCCAATTTTTCCCTCCTGACCTCCCCCCAACATTTTCAACATAGTGTCTAGTATCACTGCTGCACTTGTTCACCCTTTGTCCCATCATTTCTGTGACATGTATCAAAATGAACCCTAAGAAATGGAAAGAGGAGGTTTTACATTATTTTGCTTCTTGTTCTTTTTTTTTCCTTTGCCACTGTTTTTTTTAAAAAAATTAATTTCTGTACCTTTTGTCTTATAGAGTTTACCTGGTTTGAAGCAGGTAAAAGGGACCACAGAAAAGGTGAAAGTATTTAAGGTAATAGTATTTAAAGTCAGATAACTAAATAAAATCAATTTCAAAAATTGTGTGCACATTTTAAAAATAAGGTAGAAGATCAAAAGCAGAGCATATGAAAAAGTTGACCAGAATAGTAGAAATAAAATCAAGAGAAGGTGATGTTAGACACCAAGTAAGAGAAAAAAAGTCAGCTCCAGGAAATTTGGCAAAATTGGTAAGTTCAACAAGAGCACATTTACTGGAATGTTAGTGTTGGACTCCAGACTGGATGAATTAAAAATTGTCACAGCACTCTTATTGTTAACTGATATTTATGTAAAATGTATTTTTATTTTTTCAAATTGTGAAAATTATTGAGGGACCCACTTTAAAATAATAGGTTTAACTGTAAGAAATAACTTCTTTCTATAAATTGCAGCCCTTCTCTTTTCTCATTTATATGCTAAATTTCCATAATATACAGTAAAGATAGAAGGGTTATGCATGCTTAGCATGGTAGATTGCATGCTCAGCATGGGAGAGGCCACCAATTCAATTCACAGACAAAATTCCAAATGATGAACTTAACTGAATTTTAGCCACTTCTTTATTTCAAGCTACATAATGTTGGCTCATGGAATTTCTAATATTTGATGCTTGAAAAAAATATTTTTTTTCTTTTAGAGATACAGATTACTTGTCTGTCCCATCTTCCTAATTTTTTTAGGATGGATAAGGACACAGTGAGTGATTGTATGGTACTCATTTTATATTTGTACGTAATTGGAAGTTGCCAGAATAATGTGTGTGTGTGCAGAAAAATTAAACAAACAGGAGAGTACCAAGAAGCTTAGAAGCAACCTAAGAAGACACACTATCCAGGAAGTTAAAAGTCAGAGAGTTAGGTAGAGCATGCACATTGGAAGAGGGACAGACATCTTAGACATATTTGAATGTGCTGCATTGATGTGAAAATCCAGACTGCAGTAAGGTAGAGCTTAGTAGAAACAAACATTTGTGAAATAATTTATGTTAATTTCTGAGTAATATGCTATGAAATTGCTATTGTTTGAAGTGAGATACTTGGACAAGTGAAGTTCCTTTCCATTGGGCATGAACCTTGTTTGGGGATATTTTAATAGAGCAAGGTCACTGGAAAAGCCAAGGCTTCCTTGGTCGATTGGACCAAGAAAGGGATGACTACAGGCAGCCTACCAATAAGTAAGAAGTAAAAAGGTATGTTAAAAATGCTATTGTTGCTAATGTTTAAAATCCAGGAACACAGAACAAAGACTGAATTTCTGATTCTTGAAAACCCAAAGATCCAGCAATGCAGGTGCTACATCCCTCACAGCTAAAGCATTGCTGCCCCCTTCAGGTGGGAGTATGGACTGCTACTTGCCAAGTCCCTTCACTCATTTTACTACAAATGTACTGCTTCATTTAGTGCTTCACGCCCTATATAAGTTGTGAGTTTAGTTCTATACTAATACATTCAGCATGGAGTGTTTGACATGCTAGCATGAGTTTGATCAGTGAGAGAGAAGCAAGCAGAGTCTTACATTATCAATGTGATTTGACCACCACATGTTGAGAATTGCACTCCAAACCACTTCTCAGGCAATTAATCCCATACTCTATGCCTGATGTAATGTCTCATAGTTTTCTTGTGCTATAAATGCTAAATGCCATGTGAATGAGTGGTATGATAATAAATGCTTAAGGATGCAGACAAGGGTATGATTATTTCTGCAATGATTAAGATAAAGTATTTTAAATTGGTTTGATTTTTTTTAAAGAATTCATTCAAGATGGAAAAATAAAGGGAAAAAAGAATCCATTTAGGAAGGTATAAAATATATGCAATCAGTGGAAACTAGAGTTCTTGAAGCTAATCTCCCTCCATCCTAGTAACTAACTTAGCACTTGAGAAAACTACAGAGATATTAAAACCAGAAAAGAACTTAGAGATCATTCTACATTTGAAACTCTTCTTTTTTTACAGAGGACAACCAAGATGTGAAAAACTTAAATGATGTACATAATTTCATAAAGCTAGTCAAGATAAGAGCTTCCAATTTCCAATGTTGTTCTCCTGTATTCTTCACATCGTTCAGTGTGGGTAATTCCTGACAGGCAAGAGGAGAAAGTTCCAAGCTGTTGCAGAGTTCAAACACTTTATTTTTCTTTTCTATATATTGCCAGTCCTGGGGCTTGAATTCAGAGCCTGGGCACTGTCCCTGAACTTCTTTTGCTCAAGACTAGCATTCTACCACTTCCGGCTTTTTGTTTTTTGTTTTTTGGTTTATGTGGTACTGAATAATTGAATCCACAGCTTCATCACCACTAAGTCACATTCCCAGCCCTTTATTTTTCTTAACCTCATTAGTCATTACTCATTTTTCTACTCGTTACTCACTTTCATTTGATACTCTTTTGCCATTATTATTATTATTGTTCAAGTTTGGGGCTTGAACTCAGGATCTGGGAGCTGTCCCTGAGCATTTTGCTCAAGGCTAGACTCAACCACTTGAGCCATAGATCACTTTGTTGCTTTTGGGTGGTTAACTGGAGATGAGTCTCATGGACTTTCCTGTTCAAGCTGCCTTTGAACCTCAGTCCTCATATCTCAGCTTCCTTTTATTCTTTTCTTTTTTCTTTTCTCTTTTTCTTTCTTTCTTTTTTTTTTGCATGTCAGTCATGGAGCTTGAACTCTGGACCTGGGCACTGTCCCTGAGCTCTTCAGCTCAAGGCAAGGGCTCTACCACTTGAACCACAGTGCCACTTCCTTGTGGTTAATAGGAGATAAGAGTCTCACAACTGTTCCTGCCCAGGATGTCTTTGAACTGCTATTCTCAGTTCTCAGCCTCCTAGTAGCTAGAGTTACAGGTGTGAGCCACCAGAGCCCCACTCTCAGCTTTCTGAGTAGACAGGATTACAGGTGTGAGCCCAGAGTGCCCAGCTTACTTGACACTCTTAGTAAAGAACTGAATCGAGACAGTATTGGGAGAAATGTGATATTAGAGAAAAATATTAAAAATAGCATATGCATCATCCCACTTTCTGCCAATATATGATTGCATTTGCCCTCAAGAAAAAAAAAAGAAAAAAAGATTTGCTCTGCTTTTAAATTCCACTTGAGGAGGGGGGACCAAGATGGCGACGGGGCAGTAGGGAAACGCCACAGCTCTCTCCAACCAAAAAGAGAGTTCGAGTTCCAACGCTTAATCTCCCCAAGAGACCGACAACAACAAAAAGACGAACACTCAGAGAAAAACTAGAGGTGAAAAATAATAAAGAAAGAGAGAAAAAGAAGAATTTCAGAACAGAGAAGAGCGAAGACCCC